>NW_006400038.1:516317-567019 GCF_000299155.1 Elephantulus edwardii
TATAATTATAGAAAAAAAAAAAAAGAAAACCCTGTGGGGCATGATTCTATTCTGCACACATGGGGTCACCATATGTTGTCATCATATATTAGAATTGATTAGATGGCAAATAACAGCAGCAAGCATTCCCTTTGGGCCTTTGTGTCCCTACTCAGCAATTCTGCTCCCCCTGGGGCTCCCACTGGGCCTCTAGGCATCCCTGACCACCTGCCCCTTATCCCTATTTTCTTACAATGTCTCTCTGCCCCTGTCTGCTCTCTCAGTTGGTCTGTGAGATTTGGTCAGTGATTCAGAACATCTCTCCCCAGTCGCCTGTCAAGTAGTTCCATTTCCACTGCTTGTCTGAACTGTTTGGCACTGTTTGGTACCTGATGACTTCCATGGATTCAGATGACCTGTTCACTTCTGCCAACCAATTCATTCCACAGTCACAGGCCTTTCATAATTTTTTGAGCCTTGTGTGATCTTGCCATTCACGAAGACATTCAAGGCCTTCAACTGTCTCTCACTCAGACTCCAGGGCCTTTGCACTTGCAGTTCCCTCTTCCTGGAATGCTCTTTCTTCTCATTGTTTGGATTTCAGCTCCAATGTCCCTTCCTCAGACAGGCCTTCCCTGATCAACCAAGATGCCCATGCCTGTCCTCAGGGTCTCTACTTTATTACAATGGTACATTATCTTATTCTGACTTATCACTGTTTGAAAGAATATATTTAACATATATTCCCTTTTCGTGCATCCTTTATTAGATTTTAGGAGGTCTACTGGCACAGTATACAATGCGTAGTGGTTTGAATCCATCAGTTGCTCCTCAGAAGAAAGGTGGGTGGTCTCCTCCTATAATCTCTGTAACCAGGTGGAAGGTTGTCTTAAGTGGGAGAGGGCTAGATAGCAGTGGGTGTGGGCTAGAGGCATACATTAGGTGCTTCATAAATGTTGACTGTCAAATCTCAGATAAATAAATGTCCCATCCTTAATCTTACTCTTTCTCATCATCCTCCCTTGCAAACACATTGACTGATACTCCTTTTTCCAGAACACTCCATATTCAGATGTCTCTGTCTTTGCCCCTAGTTGTCCCTGTAAGGAGTTGCCCTTTCCCCTACAGTTCTGTTTGGTGACTTCCTGCTCATCCTTTAAAGACCCTTCTTTTTTTTTTTTCTATAATTATATTTTATTAATTTTCATAAACATTTACAGAGATTTTGGGCTTCCACTCATTCATTGTTGTACTATTCTCTCTACCCTCCTCCCAGTTTGTTCTTGTCCAAATGCCACAGTGCTTGTCAAAGCCAGTTCTGATTAATCTTCTTTGTCAGTGTATCCTTTGCCATTCCCTATCACTCCTCCCTGAGAGAGACTTCACCCTGAGTCATAAGGAAAAGGGCACGGTGTATTCTCTTAGCTACTTCCTGCTGAAAAGGGACGCTGTGGGTTTCAGGGTGAAGATCTTCTCTCACTACTCTAAAGGGCCCCTTTGGCAGTAGGAAACACATAGACTATTATGGAGATTGATTTTGGAATTCAGATGCACTCTTATTGATTGTGCTTGGCTGTACATGTACATATCCTTCAAGATGTATCATGGGGGTGTTGCAACCTAGAAGACACAAATTTGACTAACAAGTTATAAGTACATGAGTCCAAAAATTATGGAAAAGTAAAAGAAAAGATTCTTTCATTGTTTTACAAACCCTCCCCCAGGTCCCCTCCACCATGCAGCCCTCGCTCTAGTCTCCTGTGATGACAGAAATACCCAGTTACATCTCTCTTTTAGACGGTTCTCTCCCTCCTCTGCTTCAGTGCAGTATACATTATTGAACCCATCTTACTCAGTGTCTCCCCAACCCCAAGGACAGTCCCATTCTACAACAGTGGCATCATGTAATATTTGTCCTTTTGTGACTGGGATATTTCACTCAGCATAATGTTCTCCAGAGTCAACCATTTTGAATAATATTGCATGAGTTCCTTGTTTTTTAATGCAGCATAGTATTCCATTGTGCGAATATACCACAGCTTCTCTAGCCATTCGTTTGTTGATGGGCACTTAGGTTGTTTCCAACTCCTTGCTATTGTGAACAAAGCTGCAATGAACATGGGTGTGCATATATCTGCTTGGATGTCAGCTATGGTCTCTTCAGGGTATATTCCCAGTAGTGGAATTGCTGGGTCAAATGGTATCTCTAGTTGCAACTTTTTGAGAAAGCGCCATACTGCTTTCCACAGTGGTTGCACCATTTTACACTCCCACCAACAGTGAATCAGGGTTCCAGTTTCTCCACAACCTCGCCAGCATTTGTTGCTTGCTGTTCTGTTAAATTTTGCTATTTTGACTGGGGTGAAATGATATCTCATAGTTGTTTTAATTTGCATCTCTCTTAGGGCTAGGGATTTTGAGCATTTCTTCATGTGCTTGTTAGCCATCTGAATGTCGTCTTCGGTGAAGTGCCCGTTCATATCCTGTGCCCATTTTTCTATTGGATTATTTACCTTTATCTTGTTGTGGTGCTCAAGTATTTCATAAATTCCTTCTGGGTTGGTCTGTCCATTCCCCAGGGCTGAGTTGCCACCTTCTAGGTTTACTCAGGATACCTTGCTCTCACCTCTCTGCTTAGATTTGTTATTTCCAGTTCCCTGGCTGGCAGCTCCCAAGGGCAGCGGGGGAGGTCTGGATCATGGCCTAGAGTAGGAGCTTGGATGTTTGCTGAGCACTGCTGGGAAGTAACACTTGTGAGTATCCCCATGGGGAGGGTGATTCTTCTCATCAATACTTGCAGTAGCAAGAGGGATCTTTTATAGGAAAGTGCCACCAGCTCACCAAGAAACTCTGTTTAGAACCCTCAGAATAAATGCCAAACTCCTGAGTTGCACAAGAAATGCAGCTCCACCCTCTCCACCTGGCTTGCTGGCCTCCAGTTGCAATCCTGCTTCTGAGCCTTTGTCCCCCTAGGATTTACAAAGCTGCCTCCTTCCCATGCCTGAGAGGCCTGCTGAGAACCCCTAGACACCTACACTCTGTGGGCCTTATTTTCTTTTCTTCAGACACTTATCACCCTCTGGCTTTTTTGCCTCCCTCTGCTTGCTGAGCTGCATACCAGGGACTGAGGCCTACCTGCCTCCTGCCCTTGAACCTCCAGAACTTGGCCTGTCTCCTGGCCAGAGGAGGTGCCCTGGGTTCCTTCTTGCTCTTTTCTGATAAAAACAGTGACTTTTCTATAAATCGGGTCCCTGTCAATATTTTCACAGTGACACCTTGAGGTTGTAGATGAGTGCTGAGCTCATAGCAAGTGCATTTGGTGAGAAAAGGGAAGGTGTTCTCACTGGGGGGAGGGCTGTCTAGGTCCCAGAGCCAAGCACAAAGCTACTGGGCCACCCATTTTAGGGACAGGAGACACACGTGCTCCTCCTCGGGGAGAAACTTGGAGTGGGCTCATTGCCAGCTGATCACAGCTCACCTGACAGCAGCATGGGGTCCTTGTCCACAGACTTGCGCACCTGGTCAGACTCCCCAGTCAGGGAACTTTCATCGATCTTGAGGTCATTGCCTTGTATGAAGAGGCCATCGGCAGGGAGGAGATCACCTGGTAAGAGCAAAAGCGGGGAGTCAGCTGGGTCCTAGTTGGCTGGAGAGACCACAGCTTTCCCTCACAGGTGTAATTAGCAGGGGATGCTCATCAGGGGAACAGGTGCAGAAACCAAGATGGCACCTGCCCTGGGCCAACAGGCAGCTAGAGACTGGGCAAAGGTGAATAGTTTAAAGCTGGGTGATTGAATCTGAGTCCAGTATCTGCTCTAGCCCAAGTGGGCATGCACTTTACAGTTTACAAACTATTTCTTGTTTTGAACTGGATTTGGGGCCAAATTTTCTCATTTTATGCATCTTGAGTTCTGAGGCTCCCATCTACAAGTCTTCTCTCATCTTCTGTGTGGTTTGGAGAAATTCTTTTGGAAGGGACTAGCCTGTCCTACTCAGGCTAAGAAGCACCTGCAATGAACATATCATTAGGAGAAATGAAGACCCTCAGGCCTAAGTGAGGAAGGCCACTAGAGTTACCCTTCTCCCTATTCCTTCTGCCTCTACTTACCCAGGATTTATCTTCCTCGAACCTTCGGTGTTAGCCTTCCCACTTTCCCTCTGGCATCATAGGCCTAGGATGTTTGCTCACCCCATTCTGCTTCCTCTAACACTTTCCCTAGGCACCACCATCACCTTTTGGCAGCCAAATCAGGGATGGGAAGGGAATTTCATATTATAAATCCACTCTGGGCAGCATAGGCCTTGATGTGCTGTGTTGAAGAGGCTCAGGTTGTATCCAGGCTCAGAGATCCATCATAGTAGGGGTTTGCAGAGTGGTGGCACCCATCCCATGCATTTGCCATTACTGATTTAATGGGATTCTGAATCCTACCTCTTCCTAGGAAGTGTCATCCTATCCCGGAGGACCTCAGGAGGTAGCCTGAGCAGGGATAAGCCCAGATAGAGCCAGCCTGGAACAGTGTCCAGCTGTGTGGGGCCCTAGCCTGGCCCACCGCTGCACAGATTCGAGCTCTGTAGCCTGGTTCTGCGGCAGGGACACTCACCATATTTGATCTGGGCTATGTCCCCAACCACGATCTCGGCCACCGGGATCTGGACCACCTGGTTGGCCCGGATGACAGTGAACTTCTGCTCCTGCTCGATGCGGCTCTGCAGGCCCCGGAACTGCTTCTCCTTGCTCCAGTCGTTGAAGGCTGTGACGAGGACGACACAGATGACCGACAGGAGGATGGCGGCCCCCTCGATCCAGCCCGCCTCCGCCTCCCCTTCATCCTCGGCCCCGCCCTGGGCCGTGGCGCATCCTGAAAAAGAAGCATGCAGGGCGAGGTTAGCAAGGCCAGACTCTCAAGGGTCTGGGTGAAATCCCTGCTGTCAGAAAACAAAGCATGATAACCAGAAGCAGCTTACCCCGAGTTGCTACGTGCCCCGCACCCTTCAAAGTGTGCTGTGTGGATCCTCTCTATTCACCCCAACTATTTTATCAATGTGGAAACTGAGGCTGCTCAGAGAGCAAGGGACTTACTCAGAGTAAGAGCAGCCAGTGCAGAGCTGAGATTTAACCGAGGAAGTCTGGCCTTGGAGTCTACTTCTCACCTGCTGCAGTTTCCTGATTTTTGTTCTAGTGAGATTGTGGGTAGATGATTTCATCTTTCTAACCTCAGTTTTCTCGTACGCAAAGAGAAATACTCTTCAGAGTCTTGTGAAAATTTAATGATGTAACAAATCAGACATAAAAGGACAGATACGGTCCATTTTACATTTTATTTGAAAATATTTACTCATAGAATATTTATAAATATTATACATTTATATTATATAAAATATTTATTACAAATTATTTTCCCTCCTTTTTTACAATTATGACTTGAGTGGGATGTAAACTCCCGAGAAACTGGCTTTCCATTCCCTTATTCATACAGATTTATCCTCCCTTCCCTTCATCACCTCATGCATGTCCTGTAACAGCTTGTTAGTTGCATTACTCATAAAGTCTTACTTCCTATTCCTTTCTTTCATGAAATATCTAGAATAGACAAGTACATAGAGACAAAAAAGTATTAGTGGTTATCAGTGGCTGTGAGTATGGAGGATGGAAGTTTAATGTCTATTTTTTTTCAGTTTAAACTACTTTATTGAAATAATTCCTCCCAATTCAATATCTCATAAACTATTACTTTATGCCTTGAAGGGAAATTAATTATGGGTCATAGTTTAAAAAACCCTGAATACATTCTATTATTAGATAATAATCTGTACTTTAAAAACAAATGAAGGGAAAGAATATGATATTAAAATTTTAAAAAAATTTTATGTTGGCTTGCATACAAGATTCATATACACTGTTTTTATTTTCTCTTTTAACTGAATGGACACTTGGTTTCGATCTAAGGTTATGAAAACTGAAAACTTTTTGTAAATTGACAATAGCAATGAAATCATGCACAACACAGAGAGTATAACTAACATCACTAAATTGTACACTTAAAGTTGGTTAAGATGGAAAACCTTTTGTTAAGAATATTTCACCACCCATGGAGGACATTATTCTCAGTGAAATATCTCAGTCACAAAAAGACAAATACTGCATAATGCCACTATTATGAAACAGGACTGACAGATGCTGCATAATTCCACTATATAGGGGTTGGGGGGAGATGAAAAAAAGAGGGAATAAATAATGTACATGGCATTGAAACAGATGAGGGAGAGAACTGCATAAAAGGAATATATGATTAGGTTTTATTGGCATGACAAGAGTCCAGAACAAGAGCTGCATAGAAAAGTGGACCTGGGGTGGGGAGCTGTATAACAGTGAAATAATTTTTTTCCAATGAAAAAAGCAAACTGGGGGATGGGGGGGCAGGGAGAAAAATGTGTAACTATGAATGAATGGGAATCCAAGTTCTCTATAAACTTTCAATAAAATCTCAATTAAAAAAGGGCAACCCCCCACCACAATAAAAAACACCCCCCCCAAAACAATAAAACAAATATTTCACCATAATGAAATAAAAAAAAATGAATGAAATGAGATCTGAGGAGATTTCAATGCAGGACGAGTAGAGAAGAGAAATCTTAACTTTTGAGAAGATAGAAACTAAGATTGGAGCAGAGTGGAGGCAATTCATTCCACGTGCTGTTGGCTCTGTGATGAGCTGACTGATGTCTTCCTGCATACTCAAGTCCTAAACCTGGGCATCTCTGAGCGGGCCTTTATTTGGAAAAAGTGGCTTTTCTTTCAGTTATTGTCAAGATTAGATGAGATCCTTAAGGGTCTCCTCATTTACTCTGTCTTTGCCTTGTGAAAAAGAGAAGACACAGAGAGAAGACATGAAGACAGAGACAAAGATTGGACAGATGCCTGAATTGAAATCAGTTCTGCTGTACTACTACACTAATGTACCTCAATTTTCCCATCTGCAAAATGGGGGTAATCACAATGTTTTCTTCACTAGGTAGTTAAGAGGATTAGAGAAGAGCCTTATGGCAAACATCCACTGCAGTGAGCACACAGCACTTGATCAGTTAAGCTTCTACCTCATGTTTGTTCTAGGACTATAGTCAAATGTCACAGCTGGACTCAAGAGTCTCAAGCCCCATGCTACATTGGGCTATGGATGGTGTTAGAAGAGAGCACTGAGAAATGCTAGGCTGGGAGCTTCCTGCCATGACCCTAAAGTAGCTGCTCCAGTTCAGGATCCTGGTTACCTGGCTGTGAAGACCTAAAATGACAACAGACTTCAGGAGAGGGGGCTGCAATCAAGTGACAGACTCACTCCCAGAACTAGTACATTGTGGGGCAGCTCCCTCCCCAGCACTTTAATGTGCTGGCTCTGGTAGTGAGTTTCTTTCCTGATTTGCAGCACCCTCTCTGAGGGATCTGCCACTCCCCAGGAAGGAAACTTCTCCAGTCAGGACACCTGGCCACTGCAGAGCCAGCCTATAGATCAAAGAGGACCACAGACTTCAGGATAGAGGGTTGCAATCCAGACAGACACTCACTTTCAGAACCAGCATATTGAGATCCTGGGGAGTGAGGGGCCTGCAGCTCTCTGGAGGGAAACTGTTCCAGGTGGGACATCTGGCCACCACAGGGGCCAGTCCACAGACCAAAGAGGACAATAAAATTTCAGAGAGGGTGCTGCAAATCAGGAAAGAAACTCACTACCAGAGCCAGCACATTAAAGTGCTGGGGAGGGAGCTGCCTTCCACCCTCCTGGACAGAAACTGTTCCAGGTTCAGAACCTGGCTGTGCCATTCTGCGGACAAAATGGACAATAAACTTCAGGCGTGGTGGCAACAAGAAGGACTGCACTGCAGACCAGAGAGGATCTGACAGGCTTTAAGAAAGGCAAACTTTCTTGCTTGATAGGCCCAGAAAGGATTTCCAATGGAGGGAGCTTACCATCTCCATAGATGGAATAGTGTAAACCTGCAACTAATTAATAACATCATAAGGGTAAGTTGTGTTGTGTACAGTAGAGTCAGAACTGACTCTCAGCTGACCCTTTGCAGGGTTTCAGAGGCATTTAACCACAAGGGAGGAGGTTTTCCACCTCCCGCAGAGCAGCTGGTGGTCTTGAATCATTAGTCTTTGAGCTTTTTGCCACTCGGCCACCAGAGCTGTCAACAACCTATGCAGACACAAGACAAATGGCCCAATACATATCAAGAAAAAAAAATATTCACATAATGTCAAGAAAGTATCAGCCAGCTTCAAACATTGTGAAAAAACAAAATAAGCTTTCTCTTAAAAAAGCAGAGCACATTGCAGACCCAATGATTACCCCAGAGACAGGAAGGCAGAAGAAATATATTGATGTGGAGTCATAAAAATAGCTACAGAAGGAGGTGCAAATGATAGGAGAAAGAATGGAAGCAATAAATAAAGCCATGTTTCCAGAGACAGGGAGCCAGGAGAAATATATTGACATACAGGAATATGAACAACTGCAGAAAACAATTACAAAATGTAAAAGAAAGAATTAAAATTACAGATAAAGAGGTACAAGAACTTAAAAATTCACCACAAGACATAGAGGGTACAGCCATGCAGTCTTGTAAATAACAGAAATGCAATCCAGAATATCAAGATTGAAATGGCAGAAGTTTCCAAGATGCTGGGGAAGGGGGAGCCAAAAAAAAGCAGAACAGAAGAGAGAGAACAGAGAGTCAGTGAGCTGGATGACAACAGCCTCAATGGAAGCACACTAGAAGAAAAATCAATTTGGCAACACTATCTATATGCAGAACAGATCACCTGGGAGGCTGGCTCTATGAGGAGATATGTGTTATCAGGATTGGAGGAAGACTTATCTATAATCTGTGCTATGTAGATTATACAATCCTGCTTGCTGAAACTGAGGAGGACTGAAGCGCTTGCTCCAGAAGGTCAAGGACTGAAATCTTCATTATGGATTTAAGCTCAACATCAAGAAAACAAAGATTTTTCACCACTGGACCAATTGGCAGCATCATGATAGATGGTGAAGAGATTGAGATTGATAACAGATTCAGTTTGGTTGGCTCCACAATCAACACTCTTGGTACCAGCAGCCAGGAAATTAAAAGACGAATTACACTGGGAAAATCTGCTGTCAGAGATTTATCTGGACTACTGAAGAGCAATGATGTCAGTCTGGAACCTAAGGTGTGCCAGATTTAGGCCATGGTCTTTGCAATTACTTGCTATGTGTCAGAAAATCAGACAATGACCAGGGATGATAGAAGGAGAATTGTTGCCTTTGAGCTGTGGTGCTGGAGAAGAATATTGAATATCCATGGACAGCTAGGAGAAAAAACAGATTTTTCCTAGAGAGGGTGAGACCAGGCTGATCCTTGGAGGCAAGAATTCTGAAGCTTTGTCTGACATACTTTGGACATGTTGCAAGGAGGGACTGGTCCTTGGAGAGGGATGTTATGCTTGGGAGGGTGGAGGGACCACACAAGAGAGGAGGACTCTTGATGAGATGGATTGATTCGGTGACTGGGGTAATGAAGTTAGGTGTGTCAGAGACAATAAAATTGGCACAGGGTAGAGAAGGGTATAGAGCTGTTGTATATAGGGTTGCTATGAGTCACAAGTGACCCAACAGCATATAACAGCAGCAGCAGCAACAACAACAACAGAGACACAGAGACCTTCATAAAGAAAACTACAAAACACTATTGTGAGAAATTATAAGAGACCTAAATAAATGGAAAAATACTCCCTGTTCATCGACAGTAAGACTCAATATAGTGAAGAGTACAATCCTACCTAAAGCAATCTCCATGTCAACACAATCCCAAAACAGATTAAAAAAATCATTTTTCAGAGATAGAAAAACCTCTCCCACCCCTCTTGGATCCTTATAGTAATTTTCCAATAATGGTTTTATACAATATTTACCCTTGTGGGATTGAGTTAGTTCACTCAGCATTATGTTCAGTCCCTCCCAGGTTAGGTAATAAGTTACAAAGTCATTGCTCCTGAATGCTGCATAGTCTATCATTGTGTGAATGTACCAAAATTTTTCAATCCATTCAATTGGAGAGGTTGGAAGCAGAGGGATAAGGATGTGCAGGGGGAAGGGGGAATTAATCATGGGGTTGTACAATTTGATGGGTGGAGGGATGAGGGAAATGACAATAATTTGTTCTTAAAAACAGTGTATTCAAATTTTGTAAATAAATTAGTAGTAGAAAATGAAAACAAAACAAAACAACCCCCAAAGAGATAGAAAAGGTAATAGGCAAGTTTATGTGGAAAGGAAAGAGACCCCGAATAAGCAATGCACTTCTGAAAAAAAGAAGAAGAAAAAAAAAAAGAATCAGGAGACATAGTACTCCTAGTGATCTCAAAACCTACTACACAGATGTAATAACCAAAACAGCATGGTACTGGTACAATGGATTCATTTTTGGGTTCTCAATTCTGTTCCATTGGTCTATGTGTCATGGTCAACTGGTAGTAGACAAGGAAATACAATATATCAAACGGGGAAACAACAATCACCTCTTCAGCAAATAGTGCTGGTGAAACTAGACTTCTGCTTGCAGGAAGCCGAAACAGAATCCACATCTCATGCCATATACAGAAATCAACTCAAGGTGGATCAGAGACTTACATAAACCATAAAGACAATAAGAGACAAAATGAGATCAAACTTAGAAGGCTTACCCATACTATAGTATAGTAAGGTGGATAAACACAGCCAGAAATGTACAACCAGGAGAGGCTAAAATTGATGAATGGGACCTTCTAAAGATTAAGTCTTTGTGTGCATCAAAACATTTTTTTCAATAGGGTAAAAATAAAACCCACTAACTGGGAAAAACATTTAGTCCTGCCATCTCAGACAATGGTGTCAAAATGAAAGTTTACAGGATCCTACACGGCTTCCACAAGAAAAAGACTGATAAGCCAATTACAAAATGGGGAAAAGACATGCTCAAAATCATTGGCAGTAAGAGAGATGCAAATCAAAACCACAATGAAATATCATCTCACCCCAGTAGGAGTGGCAAAGTTTAGCAGAGCAGCAAGCAATGAATGTTAGAGAGGATGCAGAGGTATAAGAACTCTTATACACTGTTGGGGGTGGGGGGAGGGGAAAATGGTACAACCACCCTGGAAGGCTGTTTGGCATTTCCTCAAAAAGCTGCACAAAGAAATTCCATATGACCTAGCTATTCCATTGCAAGGGCTAGAACAAAAAAAAAGCAAACAAACAAACAAAAAACAATAACAAAACAAAACAGAAGTAAGACATAAACGGAGATTTGTACACCAATGTTTATAGCAGCATTATTCACAACAGCAAGAACATGGAATGGAAACAGCCCAAATCTCCATCAACAAATGAATAGATTGAGAAATTGTGGTATATTCATATGATGGAATATTATACAGCAATCAGGAGCAACAATTTAGAAAAATACTTTATAACATAGGAGAGAGACCTGAGACCATTATGCTAGATAAACTTAATCAAATAAGGATAAATACTGCATAAGACCATTGTTGTAAAAATAGAAGGATAGACACAAACAAATATACACATATATACACACCCCTCCTCATCTACCTCCTTGTTTTCACTGCAGTAAAACAGTATGTCTTTTTGTTGGTTGCTTACACTACTTTGCTCCCCTTTGCGAGCTAATTACTCAAAATTGTGACTGCTGCTTGCCAAAGGGGAGGAAAGAACAAGAGCAGCAGAGATCAGGGGTGTCTAGTACGGGAAGCCAAAGTTTATACCAAATATTATTATGAAAATCCTCGTTCAGGAATTGAAGGAATTGCAGATTTATAAGTTAGGATTTCTCTTGTGGCAGATCCCAGAAAATGAGCTGTTTGTTTCCTGCAGACAGGAGACAACTAGGGCCCTCCTACAGAGTGTTACTTCCTGGGAAATACTTCCTGAGCTAGAGCATTAGGCTGACAATAGAGAAAAATAGAGCCTTCATTTACAAGGAATTCCTTTTGTTATTTCCTTCCCCAGATTATCAATACATACACAGAGAAACATGACTTGGGGTCTTCAGTCGAGGACTGCTGGCCCCCTGTTTTATGCTCTCTGCTCTATCACATTCCTGGCTGTTTGTCTCTTTATTAATAATTATAAAATTATTCCATTCTTTGGGACCCTTGGTCTGCAACAGTCTAGTGCACAGTCTGTGATGCTAACCCCAAAGCATTATGTCTCCAGCACCAGCCACTCTGCATAAGAAAGATGAGCAGTCCCCTCCTGTTGCAATGGATAGTCTTAGGAACTCTATGCAGGCTCCTGCAGAAGATCTGGCCGGCCTGGTTGACAGAAATTGCCCAAGGAAATAGAAATAGCAATGTACTTTGGGTTAGAAGATCTGTGTCTTCCCATACTGTGTAGAGGCAAATTCCTCTAATCCTCACACCTGTCCTGCCTATCATACATAGTTATTGTGAAATTTCTTTTTTTTAAGTATTATTACAGATTTTTTTAATTTTATTTTTTATATTAAATTTTATTAGTTTTAATGAACATTTACAGAGATTTTGGGTTTTCATTCATTCATTGTTGCACTGTTTTCTCCACCCTCATCCCCAGTTCGTTCTTCTTCCCCCCATGTCTGTTTTAATTGTCCAATTGCCACAGTGCTTGTCAAAGCCAGTTCTCATTAATCTCCTTTGTCAGTGTGTCCCTTGCCATTCCCTATCACTCCTCCCTGAGAGAGACTTCACCCTGATTCATAAGGAAAAGGGGATGGCGTATTCTCTTAGCTATTTCCTGCTGAAAAGGGACGCTGTGGGTTTCAGGGTGAAGGTCTTCTCTCACTACTCTAAAGGGCCCCCTTGGCAGTAGGAAACACATAGACTATTATGGAGATTGATTTTGGAATTTAGGTGCACTGTTATCAATTGTGCTTAGCCGCACATGTTCATATCCTTGAAGATGTATCATGGAAGTGTTGCAGCCTAGAAGATACAAATTTAACTAACAAGTTAAAAGTGCATGAATCAAAAATTGAAAAGCAATAATATTCTGAGTAGAGGTTCTAATAGTGGCACAAATCAAGTTACAGAGGTAAGGTGGTTCCATTGCCATCCTTACTCTAACTTAATTCTTTTTTTTTAATTTAAATTTGTTATTAATTTCAGTGAAAATTTACAGAGGCTTTGGATTTCTATTCATTCATTGTTGTAGATTTGTCCCCTCCCAAGGCTCGCCCCCACCAGGCATTACCCTCTTGGAAAAGTAAAAGAAAAAATTCTTTCATTATTTCACAAACCCTCCCCCAAGTCCACTTCACCATGTAGCCATTGCTCTAGACTCCTGTCATGACCAAAATACCTAATCACATATCTCTTTTAAACAGTTTTCTCCCTTCTCTGTTTCAGAGCAGCATACATTATTGAACCCATCTTACTCAGTCTCTCCCCAACCCCAAGGACCGTCCCATTCTACAACAGTGGCACCATGCAATATTTGTCCCTTTGTGACTGGGACATTTCACTCAGCATAATGTTCGCCAGAGTCAACCATTTTGAGTAATATTGCATGAGTTCCTTGTTTTTTAATGCAGCATAGTATTCCATTGTGCGAATATACCACAGCTTCTCTAGCCATTCGTTTGTTGATGGGCACTTAGGTTGTTTCCAACTCCTTGCTATTGTGAACAAAGCTGCAATAAACATGGGTGTGCATATGTAAACATAAAGCTGATACATAGATATAAGGCATTTTTCTAACAAAAAAAATACATATAGAAGGATAACTAGTAAGATGTGTCCAAAGAGGGAAGCAGAGAAGGCAAGGGAACTGAAGATAGAGAAGGAAGGGGAAATCATGGGGTCGCAGAGTTTGGTGGGTGGAGGGAAGAGGTGAAGGAATTAGGAAAAATCCAGTGGGGACCTGAATAGGTAGGGTGATAATGGGCATAGGTCAATGGTGATTGGTTTTATAAGGCACAATGTATGGGAATGACTGTATGGAAACACCAGGTGAATGAAGGAATGTGTGAAACACACATATATAAATTTTGTATTCAAACCAATGTACAACTTTTTTTAAAAGTAGAAAAGAAAAAGATACTAGTAGCGGACTTCAAGGCTGAGCAACACGTATGGACATATTGAAAGAGAAATGTGTCTGCAGAAATGCGGCCTGGGGGGGCTGCAGGGAGTGATTTGGCCCCAGAGCTCAGCTCTCCTGTCACAGTACTCCTGCTCTCTTCCTATAGGGCCTCTAAGAAGAAAGCTGTGTTACTGGTGGGTGCTTTATCAGTGACTGGGACACTCAGGACACTTAGAGCCAGCCTAGGCTAGTGGGAAGCTTTCAGGTTTTAGAATCAGTTGTGTGGCCTGTGGCTGGTGACTTAGCTTCTCCAAGACTTAGTTTGGACAGCTGCAAAGAAGGTTCAGGGTGTTTGGGAGCCTGGGGTCGAGCAAGGCTCTGGTTTGTGGTGGTACATGTTAGCATTGATCTCTTTATACCCTGGCTTCTGAAAGCAATGAATACAACAGGTGTGGCCTTTGTCTTCCTGAAATGGATGGGTTTGTAGGATCATAAAAAAGGAACATAGATTAAAACACAAAAGGAATGGTGACGTGTTAGAACTGCCAATCGTGGAAAGGAAGGTGGGAGTGCGGCAGAAGAGGCCCACAATGAAAATTTGCTGGGACCCTACCTAAGAGCCAGCATTTGGGCCAAGACTTGAAGATGAAGTAAGAACGAGGTAAAGGGCAGACAAGGGCACAGCAGAGGCAAAGACCTGAGGCAGGCAGAGCTCCCACCTCGGAAGGCTGTGAGTGAGAAGAAGCAGGGGCCACAGACAGGCCTGGGGAGCAGTTCCCTGGGAGTGTGGACTAGTCTCCCAGAGACCATGCATTATTTTTGCTTCAAAATGGCATCAGGAATTGAGAAAGCAGGAGAATCAAGCAATTTAGAAAACAAGGAATGACGGAGCTGGGAAACTGAGCTTCTTCACCCTGAGTGCTTGGAACTAGGGCAGTAGGAACAGATCTTTGTGGAACCTCCTCCTGCAGGTGGGAAAAGGCCAAGCATGTGGATTCAAATGAAGACTCAGCTTTTCACCTGCAAGTGATAGCCCCTGCCCAGGCCTTGGCTTCCTCGTCTATAATATCAGACGTTATCCTCAGGACAAGATGTTCTTGTGGTGAGGAGGCCAAGCACCTGGTGTAGTCAGGGTTTCTGATAATATCACCTCAGGTACAAGCACTCAGGGAGAGGAGGCCTAGCTTCCCAGCTCTGCTATTTCTCACTTTATAAATTTATCCCAGGAAAAAACACAGCCAGAGTGGTCCTTGGAGGCAAGAATGGTGAAGCTTCATCTTATATTCTGGATATTTTGCTAGGAGAGGCCATTCCTTGGAAAGGGTTATCATGCTTGGAAAGGTGGAGGGTCAGTGAAAGAGAGAACGACTCTTAATAAGATGGACTGAATGGTGACTACAGCAATAAATGAAAGCATATCAGAGATGGCAAGAATGGCACAAGATAGGACAGGGTTCAGGTATTGGTCACAGGGTCATTATGAGTTGTACTCAACTCCACATTACTGGATCAAGACAGCAGCTGGGTTTCACAGTCTTTGCTGAGCAGCTCTGAGTAACTCTCAGCCTACTCAGAGCTCAGCTTCCCACCTGCAGACTGGGGCTGCCAAATGCCTGGCCTGCCCAGAGCTCTGCCTGAAGGATGTGAGTTCTGAGGCATCACAAGGGTGTTCTCACTCCCAAATACAAATCCACTTGGCTTTGTCGTGGGTCTCAGCCTGATGTGATAATCCTACATTTTAGAGGTCAGAAGCATTTGTCCTTATGCTACTCTAATTTTTTTACCAGGAATTATGCAAATTCATTGTTAAGCATTTAATCCTTACAACAAGTTATTGCTTTTATTTTCTTCCTGCTCCCTCCCCCCAAGGTTGCTTTTCTCTTTATATTGCAGATGAGTTACATAAGATGAAAAGTTGTTAAGCAATATGCCACTTACAATCTTATTGCTTGAAGGTTTAGGATTTCTAAGAAAGGCCAGGCTTACTGATCTGCTAGAAACTGGCAGATCTCCCAAGACTATGACCCTTAGTTAACCTTTGAATCTGGAGCAAAACTCATACACTTGGCTCAACTTTCTGTCAAAGAATAGACAAGAAACAATAACACAAGGGAGGTACTTGGGTCTTAGAATAACCAACTAGTTAAGTTCAAAAGAGAAGTTTTTTTCCAAAGATAAATCCTGGAAGGCAGTAAAAGGTAGGATAATGTTTAATGGAAATGAGAATCATAGGGAGGACGTGGCAAAAGTGTGAAGGAATGTGGTTACTTATGGGTATTCTAACTAATGTTAAAAAACAAAATATGTATGAATGGTTAAAAAAAATCTGTATCCTTTGTAAACCTTTACTCAAGTAATAATAAAATAATAAATAAAAGAAAAGAAAAAAAATACATTTTATAAATCCTGACCAGGAACTCTGCTGATGTGGCACATAGTGTACCAGTCTGCTAACTGCAAGGTCAGTGGTTTGAATTCCATATGAGGAATCATACAAGGATAATCCTATCCTGTGGTGAGGATTTACAGTCCCTAAAACATGATGGAGGGTTGCTGATTTGCAACTAACTCAGCAGCAATAGGTATGTGATGTTGCTAAGGCAGGGTTAGAGGCAGTTAGGCAGTATTATAACCATCTCACAATGTGATTTCAGATGTGACCTGCTATCCATTGTAAGGATATTAGGGTAGGATGAACATTCTGACCCAGGTCACAGTCTGATGTGGAGTTTCCCTTGGGTGTGGTTTGCACCTCATTCTGTTTAATAAGAGACAGAAGCAGAGAGAAGTGAACACACAGAGAGAGACCATAGTGACACCAAGAAAGAAAAGCCAGGGATGGAGTATTGTCTTTTGATGTAGGTTTCTGTGCAGGGAAAATTCTGGAACCCAGAGATGAGGGAGAAGACCTTCCTTTAGAGCAAGTATGCTGAGCTCTGACAGCTAGTCTCCTAAATGGTCATTTCTCTTTGTTAAAGCCACCCAGTGTGATGTCTCTGTTACAGCAGCACCATGTAGCTCAGACAGCATAATAACTGGGTTGTTTGTAATTTTCTTGATGAGGTGCTGGAGTTAGATGAGTCTCTTATCAGATATGTCATTACCAAATGTTTTTCCCTATCCTTTTGGCTTCCTTTTCACCCTGTTGGAGAAGTTTTTGAGGATTTGATTTTTAGAAGGTCCCATTCATCTATTCCATCCTCTCCTGTTTGTGGATTCTTGGTTATGTTTGAAACTCTGCTCATGCCATGGATTAGGGTTTCTAAATTTGTTTCTATTTTCCCTCTTATGATCTTTATAGTTTTTAGATTTATTCCTAGGTCTCTGATTCATCTTAAGTTGGGTTTTGTGTATGGTGTGAGATATGAATCTTGTTTCAGTTTTCTGCAGACCGATTTTGCCACATCATTTGTTATTTGGGCTGTATTTCCTCACTGGATGGATTTTGTTTCTGCCAAAGATCAGTTAATCATAGGCGGATGAGTTGGTTTTTGGATTCTTGATTCTATTCTATTCCATGGGTTTATTTGTTTGACACAGTATCAATATCATGCTGTTTTGATTATTACAGTTATCTAGTAGGTTTTGAGATCAGAGTGTGATGCCTCCTACTTCATTTTTTCAAGTAGGGCTTTGCTTACTTGGGGCTCTCTTCCTTCCCCCCCCTAAAAAGTTGGAAATTGCCTTTTCCATCTCCTTGAAGAACAGAATCAGTATCTCTTTTGAAATTATTTTGAATTGGCAGATTTCTTTTAGTAGGATTTTAATTTTGACAATATTGAGCTTCCCAGTTTATGAACATAGTATATTCTTCCATTGATCTAGGACTCTTATTTCTCCATTGTAGTTGTTCTTATTGCTGTTAAGTACCGTGAAGT
This sequence comes from Elephantulus edwardii, assembly GCF_000299155.1. Classification (NCBI taxonomy): domain Eukaryota; kingdom Metazoa; phylum Chordata; class Mammalia; order Macroscelidea; family Macroscelididae; genus Elephantulus; species Elephantulus edwardii. Next base: position 534,274 of record NW_006400038.1, read on the forward strand.
TGAATATGACTCATAGCGACCCTATGAACAATGAATCTGAACCCCATCCTATCCTGTGCCATCTTCACACTTCCTGACATGCTAGAGTCCATTGTGGCAGTCACTGTGTCAATTCACCTGATTGAGGGTTTTCCTCTCTGTCACTGACCCTCCATCCTTCTAAGCATCATGTCCCTTTACAAGGAATAGCCCCTCCTTGCAACATGCCCAAAGTATATGAGGTAAAGCCTCCAAAGAGCACTCTGTTTGCACTGTCTCCAAAACATATTTATTTGTTTTTCTTTTTTTGTAGTCCATGAGATGTCAGTGCCCTTCTCCAACACTACAACTCAAAGGCATCAATTTTTCTTCTGTTATCCCTCTTCATTGTCCAGCTCTAGGATGCATAGAGAGTGATCAGAAAAACCAGGGTCTGAATCAGACACACCTTAGTCCTCACAGAATCACTTCTCAATAATTTGGAGAAGTCCCTAATTGCAGACTTTCCCAATGCAATACATTTCCTGATTTGCTGACTGCTGGTACCAAGGGCAGTAAATTGCGTGGGAGGAGATTGTCCGTCTTTCTTCTGTAGAACAGCTGGTGGCTTCGAACCATGTGCTGCACAGCTCCTTAATCCTAGGCCACCAGAGCTCCCTAGTTACATTTCCTCCTAAGTATTTAATCTTAATTGGCTATTGTAATTGGAATTGTTTTTCTTATTTCCATTTCTATGTTCTCTTTGCTATTACAGAGAAACTGGACTGATTTTTGTATGTTGATCTTGTATCCTGCCACTTTGTTTAACTGGTATTCTATGCTTAACAGTTTTCTTGCTGAGTCTTAAGGGGTATCTATGTATACTTCCATATCATCTGCATATAGAACTAGTTTTACTTCCTTTTTGCCAATTTAAACTTTATTTATAAAATATGTATTTGTATTTTATACCTCTTATTGCCTTATTTCTCTCACCAGAACTTCCAACATAATATTGAATAGGAGTGGTGATAATGGACATCTTTGTTTGGTCCCTGTTCACAATGAAATGCCTTCCAACTCTCTCCATTGAGGGTGAGATTAACTATTGGTTTAGTATATAAACTCTTAACTATGTTGAGGGAATTCCCCTCTGGTCCTATTTTATTGAGCATTTTGATCAGAAAAAGATGGTGGATTTTGTCAAAAGCCTTTTATGCATCAATTAAGATGATTTCTCCCTCTTCGTTTTATTTTAGTGGTAGATTACACCAATTGTTTTTCTTACGTTCAACTATCCTTGCAAACTTGTTATGAATTCCAATTGATTATGATGAGTTACCCTTTTGATATACTGTTGGATTCTATGGGTTAGGATTTTGTTAAGGATTTTTGCATCTATGTTCAAGAGGGATATTGATCTATAATTTTATAGTGGTGTCTTTATCTGGCTTTGGTATTGGTTATTCTGGCTTCATAGAATGAGTCTGAAAGTATTTCTTTTTCCTCTATTTTATAAAATAATTTATCCCGCTTCTCCTCTCCACCAAGTAGTTGCATGTGGCCTCTCAAATCTTGTCCCTTTCTACTTCTTGCAGAGCAAGACTGGGTTAAGGGGTCTATTGGAAATGGCCTTTGATAACCAGAGACATGACTGTGCTTTATTATGTTCTGTGATGCATGGGAAATAGGTTTCCAAAAAGCCAGCTCTTCTCAGAAAGACAGATCACCTCCACAGGTGTGGCTGGAATGTTGGCGACAGGGAGTCACTCACTCAGAAGACCCCACTGTGACCCCGCCATGCTGCCCACTAGGACCACCAGCACATACTGCTGTAGTGGTCTTCCAGGCATAGCTGGCCCACTCTTCAGCCCAGTGGCCACAAAGGAGGCAACAGTATCCCCAGCAACCTGTCTTCTACTCATTACGAAGCCTCAGAATGGAAATTTCTGTCAAGGCTGTGTGTGGATGACTTTCATTGTTTGAAGGGGATTCTGTATTGAAGCTTTTAACCTCATGCCTTGCATAGTAAAGAAGGATTTAGGGGTTGGGGTTTTGTTCCTGAGAGGTTTTTTGTTTGTTTGTTTCCTTTTAGTTTTGTTCTGTTATGTTTTTGGCCTTTCCTCTGTTCGTCTTTCATGTAGAACAGATGTTTGTAAAGGGCAAACAATGGCTAAAAGTGTAATGGTCAACTTGTTTATATATAATTTTTTTGAAACTTACCTTGGATGGAAAATTGAATCATGGGCTCTCCAGGCCACTTGGGGCCCTTGCCCTTTGTCCTTTTGCCCAGGCTCAAAACCTATTGTTTCTCCTTTCAAATAAGTGATTGTAGTAGCTAGCTATTTTCATATGAAAGAATTTTCCTTATTGAAATAAAAAAAGTTAAAGAAAAGAAAACTGAACATGCTTTTTTTTAAAAAAAAAAAGTCAAAAGATGTATTGCTTTGGGGAAACTTTGTGAAGTACTTCTCCAAAGTATGGAAGAACAAGGATGCCAGTTTAAAGACTAATGTGCACCTGACTCTCAGATCATGGTATTTTGAATTGTTTCATATGTTTGTGAAAGCTGGACAATTACTAATAAAGAGCAAAGAAGGACTGAGCCTTTGAATTGTGCTGCCGAAGAATAGTGAATATACCATGGACTGCTAAAAGAACAAATAAGTCTATTTTGGAGGAAGTGCATCCAGAGTGCTTCCTAGAAACAAAATTTATGAGATTTTCTCTCACATATTTTGAGCACGTTGTCAAGAGGAGTTGGTCACTGGAAGGGAACATCAGACTTGGAAGGATAGAGGCTGGTGATGGAGAGGAAGACCCTCAATGAGAGGAACTGACACAAAGACTATAACAACGAGCTTAAATGTGGTGGATGGTGACAATGGTGCAGGATTGGGCAAGATTTCTATACTTTGTTTGTGGAGTTTCTATAAGTTGAAATCAAACTTAATGGCATCTAACAACAACAGAGCTATTGGTATGAACTGTGATTTGATATTGCCAATTTGACAAATATAATAATTGTATACATGTTAAAACTGACTAGAATGAAATGTTATTGCTGTTGATAAGCCATCAGAAATATGTTGGTATGATCTTCTCTCTCCTTTTTGTTGTGTCAGATGTCATCAATTTAATTCCAACTCTGAGTCACTTTACAGGACAGAACACTACTGCCACCATAGGGTTTTTAAAAAATGCTTTTATTATTATTATTATTATGAATTTCAATAAACATCTACAGAGATTTTGGAATTCCATTCATTCATTGTTGCATTTTTCTCCCCAACCATCCCACCCCCACCCCCAGTTCACGCCTCTCCTTGACAAGCAAAAGACAAACTCCTTCATTGGTACACAATTCCCCATAGGGTTTTATAAGGTGTAATTTAGGGTTACTGTGAGATGAATGGTGGGTCTGAAGTTTTTGGAATCTGTGGATTCATACCTCCATGGAGTGGGATGGAGGGGGTGATGTTTTTGAACCACTAATCATTTGGGTAGCAGTCAAGTACTTAACCACTGTAGTACTAGGACACTTTACCCCTTTACAAATAAATATTACTTCTTAATGAAAAAATATATATATATGGAATCCTTCAGTATTGCAATCTGAGGTTTAATTTTTTCAGTTCTTTCAACCTAAGAAATGCTGAGCATGTTTTTCCCTTTTGATTTTCTAACTTCAACTCTTTCTACATTCAGTTATAATACTTTATCTTCTCGAAGTGCCTTTTGAAATCTTCTATTCATCTCTTACTTCACCTTTGTTTTGACCTCTCTACATTCTAATGCAACCTATGCCACCTGAATGTAAAAACCATCTCAAGAATAGATTTGATGCATTGGACATTAATGATGGAAAACCAAAAGAGTTGTGGGATGATAGCAATGCTATGAAGTAAGCAAAATTTATCACGACAGAGGAGGAAGAAAACACCAAAACATATGTCAGAAGAGACTCTGAAAATGGCACTAAATGCAATATATTCTACATATAAATGAAGCAATGGAAAACACCATGGCTTCGGGTCAGTAGCACTTTAAAGAAGTCCTTATAGCTGATTTTTCCAATGCAACACACCTTTTGTTTTTCTGATGTTGATACATACATAGATGAAATGAAAATGAATTCACTGCCAACTTTGTTATTTATTCAATTTCTCATGATGTTGCCTAATGGTTCAGTGGTGAGGAATTTTGTTTTCTTGGTGTTGAGATATAGTCAATACTGAAGGCTGTAGTCTTTGAACTTCTTCAGTAAGTACTTCAAGTCTTCTTCACTTTCCACAAGCAATGTTACTGCACACTTAGGTTGTTTATAACTCTTCTTCTAATCCTGATGCCACATTTTTCTCACAGAGTTCAACTTCTCAGATTATTTGTTCAGTATATGAAAATTGAATAGATGCACATCCATGTTTATTGCGGCTTTGTTCATAATAGCAAAGAGTTGGAAACAATCCAAGTGCCCATCAATCAACGAATGGATAGAGAAGCTCTGGTATATTATTCACACAACGGAATACTATGCTGCACTGAACAACAAGGAACTCATGACATATTACACAAAATGGGTGACCCGGGAGGACCTTATGCTGAGTGAAATATCTCAGTCACAAAAGGACAAATATTGCATAGTGCCACTGTTGTAAAACGAGACTGACATCGTAGTTGAGGGGAGACTGAGAAAGGGGATAAATAACGTATACTGTATTAAAACAGATGAGGGAGAGAACTGTTTAAAAGGGATCTATGATTAGGTGTTATTCTTATGACAGGAGTCCAGAATGAAGGCTGCACAGTGAAGTGGACGTAGGGAGGAGGGATTGTATAACAATGAAATAATTTTTCTTTTATGTTTCAAATAGAAGAGTGAATTGGGGGGGGGAGAGGGTGGGCAGGGAGAACAGTGCAACAATGAATCAATGGAAATCCAAAGTCTCTGTAAAGTTCCATTAAAATTAATAAACAAAACCAACCCCCACAATAACAACAACAAAAAAGATTGAATAGGTGTAGAGAAAAGATACAATTCCAACATACCTTTATTGATTTTTACACCATATAGGATACTCTCCATACACATACTAGTGAAACCTGTTAATACAACTAATATTCAAATGTGTACACCAACAACTAAAGCCAAAGAGGAGGAGATTGAGGATTTCTATCAACCTTTACAGACTGAAATTGACCAAACATGCAATCAAGATGCATTAATAATTAGTGGTGGCTGGAACACAAAAGTTGGAAACAATGAGGAGGAAAGAGTAGTTTGAAAGTATAGATTTGGTGAAAACAGTAAGACCTGAGAGTGAATGATCAAATTTTGTGTGCTCAATGATTTATTCAGAGCAAATACCTTTCTTTTTTTTAAAAAAAAAGAGATGATGACTTTACACACAAACCTCACCTGATTCATTTCACAATTTTTTGATCATTTTTTAAAAAAGCAAAATACTGAATGGTGTGACTACACAGTTTCTTTAACCACTCTCCCCTTGATGGGCACCTTGTTTTTCATTCTCTGTTATTGTAAATAATGCTGCAATGAACATTGTTGGGTGTGTATACATGTCATTTTGTACTAACGCTCTTATTTCTTTGTGATATATACCCAATAGTTGGCTCACATATATTCTAGTTATTCTTGTTTTTAGGTGCTGTTGAATTGAGTATGATTTATGGTGACCCTATGAACAACACACCTGGACCCAATCTTAACCTATGCAATCCTCTTCATCTCTGACACACTCGAACCGATTTTTAGGGTCATCATGTTAATCTATTGTTGAGGGTCTCCCTCTCCTTCACTGACCCATCACCTGTCCCCGCATGATGGTCCTCTCCAAGGAATAACTTCCCCTAGTTACATGTCCTAAGTATGTTAGATGAAGCTTTACCATCCTTGCCTACAAGGAGAATTCTGACTGCAAAGACATACCTGGTTGTCGACGGGACATTCAGTGCTCTTCTCCAACACTACAGCTCAAAGGCATCAATTCCTCTTCTGTCATCCTTACTTATTGTCTAGCGCTCAAATGTACAGCAAGTGTTTGAAAAGACCAGGGCCTGCATCTTAGTCATTATGTTAACCTCACTGCTCTTCAGTATTTTGGATAAGTCCCTGACAGTGAACTTTCCCAGTACAATAAGTTTTCTAATAGCCTGACTGCTAGTACCAAGGGTGTGGATTGTGGATCCAGATAAGATGAAATTGTTGAAAATTTCAATCTTTTCTCCATCTATTATGATGTTGCTTATTGATCCAGTGGTGAGGATTTTTGTCTTTTGGTGTTGAGATGCAATCAATATTGAATGAAGGTCCTTGACCATCTGCAGCAAGCGTTTTAAGTCTTCCTCACTTTCAGCAAGCAAAATTGTGTCATCTATATCCGTCATCTTCCTCCTATCCTCATGTCACATTCTTCTTCAGAGTCCAGCTTCTCTAATGATTTCTTCAACATATAGATTAACTAGGCATGTTGTTGTTGTTATTATGTGCCATCGAGTCCCTGTGACTCATAGTGACCCTATGTATAACAACCTTAAACTCTGGTCTGTCCTGTGTCAATAGCACTGTCTCTGTTACACCCATCCTGATTGCCCCAGCCACTGAATCAATCTACCTCATAGAGGCCTTCCCCTGCTGTGCTGTCCCTCCACCCTACCAAGCATGATGTCCCTCTCCAAGGACCAGTCCCTCCTCACAACAAGGTCCCTAACAGCAGACTTTCCCATCGCAATATGTCTTTTAATTTCCTGGCTACTGGTGCCAAGAGTATTGACTGTGGAGCCAAACAAACTAAAGCTGTGAACAATCTCAATCTCTTCACCATCCACCCTGATGCTGCCAATTGGTCCAGTAACGAGAATTTTTGTCTTCTTGACATTGAGCCTCAATCCATATTGAAGGATGCAGTCCTTGACCCTCTGCGGCAAGCACTTCAGGTTCTCCTCAGTTTCAGCAAGCAGAGTTGTGTCATCTGCATAACACAGATTGCTGATAGATCTTCCACCAATCCTGACCCCACATTTCTCCTCATAGAGCCCAATCTCCCGGATAATCTGTTTTGCATACAGGTTGAAAAGGTATGGAGACAGGACACATCTCTGGCATACACCCTTCCCAATTTTGAACTATACAGTGTTTCCTTTCTCTGTTCTGACAACTGCCTCTTGATCCAATTATAGGTTTCACATTAGCACGATCAAGTGTTCTGGGTTTCCCATTCTTCTCAGAGTCAGCCACAGTTTGTCATGGTCCACACAATCAAATGCCTTTGCATAGTCAATTAAAAACAGATATACACTCCTCTGGTATTTCCTGCTTTCAGCTAAGATCCATCTGACATTAGCTACAATATCCCTAGTACCACAACTCCTTCTAAACCCAGCCTGGACTTCTGGCAGTTCTCTGCTGATGTGCTGTTCCAGTCATTTTTGGAAAATCTTCAGTAGAATCTTGTTTGCGTGTGAAATCAATGATACTGTTCTACAGTTTCCACACTCTGTTGGGTCACCCTTCTTTGGAATGGGAACAAATATAGATCTCTTCCAGTCAGTTAGCCAAGTTATTGTTCTCCAGATATCTTGGCACAACTTGGTGAGCACATCCAGGGCAGCATCTCTTAGCTGAAATATGTCAATCAGTATACCATCTATTCCTGAGGCCTTGTTTTTTGCTATTTCCTTCAAAGCAGCCTGAACTTCTTCCCTCAGCACCATAGGCTCTTGCTCATATATTGTTTCATGAAATTCTTCTGTGTCTGTCAATTCCTTTCGATACAGTGACTCAGTATATTCTTTCCATCTTCTTTTAATACTTCCTGGATCATTTAATATTCTGCCTAAAGCATCCTTAATTATAGAAACTCGAGGTATGAATTTGTTCTTCAGTTCCTTGAGCTTAAGAAATGCTGAGCGAGTTTGGCCATTTGATTTTCTGACTCCAACTCCTTGGATATTTCATTGTAATATTTTACTTTATCATCCCGTGCTGCCTTTTGAAATCTTCTACTCAGCTCTTTAGTATCTTGAATTCTTCCTTCTGCTTTGGCTTCTCTGCGCTCCAGTGCAATCTTCAGAGTTTCTTCTGACATCCATTTTGGTCTTCTCTTCCTCTTCTGTCTTCACAATGACCATTTGCACTCTTCCTGGATGATACCCTTGATATCCTCCCACAGCTCATCTGGTCTTGGCTCATTAGTGTTCAAGCCCTCAAACCTGTTCCTGAGATGGTTCTGAAATTCAGGCTGGATAGACATTCAAAGTTGTATTTTAGTTCCCGTGTATTTGGTTTCATTTTCCTCAGCTTCAGCTTGAAATTGCATATGAGTAGTTGGTGATAGAAAAAGGATATAGCCTTGTTGCATGCCTTTCCTGATTTCAAATCATTCAGTGTTAGAACAATAGCTTCTTAGTCTAGGTGTAAGTTTCATATGAGCATAATTAAGTGTTCTTGGATTCTCATTCTTCTCAATGTTAACCATAGTTAGTTATGATCTATACAGTCAAATGCTTTTGCAGAATCTATTCTTGAGCTATGCTTACTATTGGTGACCTAGTTGTAAGACACTGTGTTGCAAACCCAAAGGTTCACCATTTGAATTCACCATCTGCTCTGCAGGAGAAGGATGGGCTGTCTCCTCTCACAAGATTTACTGCCTCCGAAAACCTACTGGAGAGTCAGCTATGAGTTCATTCTGACTCCACGGCACACAACAAACACATCTTGAGATGAATTTTAACTCAGGTAAGACAAAGCCAAAATCATATTTTGATTCTTGTAGATATATTTTAACTGTCTTCTCCTTCAATTTGAACTTGTATGAGTAATTGATGATCTGCTCCTCAGCTGATTCCTGGTCTCTTTCTGACTATTGACATCAAGTTTCTTCATTGTCTCTTTCCACATATGTGGTCAACTGCTTATGTGTTTAAAAAAAATATTTGCAATGAATAAATAAAATAATTGATTGTACAAAATTTTATAATATGATCTTTGACCTCATTTGTCTCCAAGACTATATTTTCAAACTTATGTTTTTCTCATCATTTACAAATTTTGTACTCCAGCCTCCACTTGTTATGAATGCATCTTGATTGCGTGATTGATCAATTTCGGACTACAGAAGTTGGTAGTAATCCTCAAAGTCTTCATCTGTTTCCTTAGTGGTTGATGAGCATATTTGAACAATAGTAATAGTAACTAGTTTTCTTTGTATGCATATGGATTGTGTCTTGTTACTGACAGCATTGCATTCCAGGAAAGATCTTTAAATGTTCTTTATCAAAAAAGTAGACTCTACTTTGAGAAGGCAGCTCTTCCCCAGGGGTATTTTGAGAACCTTCCAATCTGCAGGGTTCATCTTCAGCACAGTAATGATTAATGTTCCACTGATATTCACAGAGTTTGGTTGTTGTTGTTATTAGATGCCACTGAACTGACCATGACTCATAGCGACCCTATGGACAATAGATCTGAACCTCGCTCTATCCTATGCCATCTTCACTATCTCTCATATATTCAATCCCATTATTATAACACTGTGTCAATCCATTGTGTTTCAGGTCTTCCTCTATTTCTCTGACCTTTTACATTTCCCAGTTTGATCTCTTTTTCCAAGGCCTGGCCCTTCTTGACAATATGCCCAAAGCATGTGAGATGAAGTTTCACCATCCTTGTCTCAAAAAAATACTCAAGTTGCACTTACTCCAACACAGATTAGTTTGTCCTTTTGATAGTCTGTGGGACAGTCAGTACTCTTCTCCAACACCACAATTCAAAGGCATTGACTATGTACAACTTTCAGATGCATAGGAAGCAACTGAAAATGCCATGTCTTAGATCAGGTACACTTTAGTCTTTAAACTGACACTCTTGTTCTTTAGAACTTTGTAGATGTCCTTGACAGGAGATTTTCCTAAGGCAACACATCTTTCAAATTCTTGACTGGTATTACCATGGGTAGTGATTGTGGATCCAAGCAAGATGAAATCATTGGCAAGATGATATCTTTGACAAGTTCAGTCTTTTCAACATCCATCATGATGTTGCCTATTGGTCCAGTGGTGAGGATTTCTTTTTACTTGATGTTGAGATCTAATCCATATTGTAGTCTTTGATTTTCTGTAGAGTGCTTCACATCCTCTTCATTTTTGGCAAGCATTTGTCGTTTGCATAATACATCTTGTTGGTGAGTCTTCCTCCAATCCTGAAGCCACATTCTTTTCCATAAAGTTGAACTTCTCAAATGTTTTGCTCAGTATACAGATTGAATAGGTATGGAGAAAGGATACAACACTGATGTACACCTTTCCTGATTTTAAACCATTGCATAGTTCCTTGGTTCTGTTTGGGAAATTGTGTTTGGTCGAGGTATAAAATTTGAATGAGCACAATTAAGTTTCCTGGGATCCCCACTCTTCTCAAGGTTGCTCATAATTTGTTATGATCCCTATAGTCAAATGCTTTTACATTGGTCAACATTGAACTATTGCAGAAAGTAGCATATAATCAAGAACCAACAGTACTGAAGGAAGACTTCCAAGCTGCAACTGAAGGCATTGACAAAAAAAAAAAGACCCAGGAATTTAATTTATGGAATAAAAATTAACATGTTTCAGCAAACAGATGCAGCCCTGGACATGCTCACTAGTCTATGCCAAGAAATTTGGAAGACAAATACCTGGTCAACTAACTGGAAAAGATCTATATTTGTTTCTATTCCCCCAAAAGGGATGTAAAAGAATGTAAAAATTATGTACCAATTATCATAAATATCACTTGCAAGTATCTTGTCGAAGATTATTAAGAAATGGTTAGACTAGTACATTGACAGGGCTTGATTCAGATGAGGTTGTGACAGATGGATCATGAGCTGATGTCAGATGGATCTTGTTTTCAAGAAATCAGAGAATACTGGGACTGGAGGGTCTACTATTTCAGAAGTAGAAAGCCAGTTCTGCTTCTTAGTCTGTCTTTGTCTGGAAGTTCACATGAAACCTGTCTACCATGGTATTTAAAAATTGGTGGCACAGTTTCCAACATCCCAGCAACAGGTAACTATGACAAACTGAGAGATGACTTTAGGAAATAATATACATATCTCTGTTTCTATCTATCTATCTATCTATCTATCTATCTATCTATCTATCTATCTATCTATCTATCATCTATCTATCTATCATCTATCATCATCATCTATTTGTATTTAGGCACATACATACATGTACATTCACAATATTTATTTTTATTATAGATAAAATACATATTGTGGAATAAAACCCTGTCTTGCAGTTGATCCTGACTTATAAGGATTCACCATTGGATTTTCCAGAGAGTGCTCATTTCACAGCTTGGCTGGTGGATTTGAACTGCTGACGTTTTGCTCAGCAGCCTACTACATTATGCACTAAGCCATCAGGGTTCCTTCCATATAAATAGAAAAGATATAAAACTGCTTATATATTTGACCTGGTCCCTGAACTGGAGGCAAGTCAGGGGTCTGTCTTGGGGGTGTGGTAAAGGGTACTTTTACTTTCCCTCTTTGTCCTTACCTGCATTTTAGACTTTTCCCCATGCTGATTCTGTATGAAAATTAGTATGTTACAAAAACTGTGGTGATTTTAATGAACTAGCTTTTATGGATACAGTGAAAAGACTTTGCCTTTAGGAAGGAAGCCCTAGCAGTGTGGGTATGGGCAGTGCTGTGTGACTGCAGGAGGGAGTCCCCCCAGGAGCCCAAAGCTCCACTCCGAGAGAAGTGGTGGGCTCTGAAATCCTGCTGCATGGAAAGTGCTAGCCTTCAGAAGTGGGGAACAGATTTCTAAGTATACCCTTGAGCCTGCGCTCATGGGAAAAGGTCTTCATGTCCACCTCTTGGGTGTATGCTTGTCTGCAGGGATAATCCCTGGGTGTGTGAATGGGAAGCGTGTTGCAGAGGGAAGACAGCCTTCTCTCCCAGGCTCCAAAGAGGAATTTCAGGGAAAGAAGCCCATTGTGTCCATGCTCAGGCACCTCCCCTGTGTGCCAAGATTGGCCACTGGTCACTGCACCACTCTTTCACAATAACCTGTGTCACAGAGGAGGGGGAAACTGAGGGTCAGGGAAGGAAAGTGGGAGGTGACTGTGGAAGGATTCCAACTGATCTGGGTGTGTCTGATTCAAGAGATGGAATCTTTATCCTCCTTACACACACACTTTGGGGGATGACAAAGAGAGAGTGCTAAGAAGGGAGAGAAAGAGGGAGAGGGGGAAAAGAAAAAGGAGATGTGAAGGGAGAGAAGAGGAAGAGGGAGGACAGAAGGAGAAGGAAGGAGGGGAGCAGGAAGGAGAAAGGAGAAGAAGGGGAAAATGAAGAGTTAAAAGGAGAGAAGGAGGGGTGTTGAGAACCGTTTATGGCAAAACAACCCATTCTGATCTTCCAGGACAGAATTGACAAGCTTTTTTTTCAAAGATTTGACAGTACTCTGTCACAACTGTGCTACGGCGGTATATAAGTAGCCACAGAAAAATGTGACTAAAATGTTTTTTGAGTTGCTATCCAGTCCACTACAACTCAGTGACTCTGAACAACAGATCTGAACCTTGCCCTATTCTGTACCACCCTCATGATCTCTAACATGCTTGGCACATTGTTACTGTCATTTTGTCAATCCATCTCCTTGAGGGTCTTCCTCTCTTTCACTGACCTTCTACTTTCCCCAGCCAGCATGACCTCTTTTCCAAGGGCCCCTCTGGACAACATGTTCAAAGCATGTAGAATGAAGTCTCATGATGCTTGCTTCTATGGAGCATTCTGGTTGAACCTACTCCAAGACAGACTTGCTTGGTTTTTCTTTGCCAGTCCATAGGGTATTCAGTACTCTTTTCCAAAACCACAATTCAAAGGCATCAATTCTTGAGTCTCCCTTATTCATTGCACAACTTTCAGAGGCATAAGAAACAACTAAACAGACCATAGTTTGGATCTCTCTCTTTCAGGCTGTCAGGCCAGAAATTACAGATAGCTGACCCTCCAGCGGGTTTTCCAAGGCTATGAATCTCATAGAATGAGACTGTCTGTCTTCCTCTTGCAGAGCACCTGATGGAGTCAAACTCCTGCCTCTGGCTTGGCAGCACGAGTACATACTCACGAGGCCACTAGAATTCCTCCTGGATCAAGCATGCCTTGATTTTTAGACTAACTTTTCAAATGATATCAGTTTTTAGACTTACATCTTTGCTCTGTGACATTCTAAAGAGATCTTTGACAGCAAATTTGTCCAATATGCCTTTTGATTTCTTGACTACTGCTACCAGAGGTGTTTATTGTGGATCCAGGTAAAATGGAATCTTTGACTTTTCTTCATCTCTTATGATGTTTTCTATTGTTCTAATGGTGAAGATTTTTGCTTTCTTTTTTTTTATTTTATTATTTTTTGTGTGCGTGTACCATCAAATCAGATCTGACTGGTACAGGAGGAGATTGTCCCTCCTTCCCCGGCAGAGCATCTGGTGGATTCGAACCATTCGCCTCTGGGATTGTAGTTGCAGTTCCTTGCCACTAGGCCACCAGAGTTCCCCTGATTTTTGCTTTCTTAATGTTGAATTGTAATCCATATTGACAGCCGAAGTCTTTGTTTTTGAGTAAGTTCTTCAAGTCTCTTTACTTTCCACAGGCAAGGCTTCCTTCAGTTTTGATGTAATATTCTTCTTCATAGAATGCAATTCCTTGAATTACTACTAACCATACTTTATTATGATCCACATAGTAGAATACCTTTGCATAATCAATAAAACACAAGTAAACCATTTTCTGGCCTTCCCTGCTTTCATCTAAGCTTCTTCTGACATCAGCAATGATACCCTTGGTATCATGGCCTCTTCTGAATCCAGCTTGCATTTCTAGCAGTTCCCTGTTGATTTCTGGCAGTTCCCTGTTCCAGCTGAATAATCTTCAGAAAGATTTTACTTGCATGTGATATTAGTGACATTGAAAATTTCTGCACTCTGTGGGATCATCTCGTTTTTGGAATGAAGACAAATATGGATGTCTTCAATCAGTTGCACAGGCAGCCACCTCCCAGTTCCTTGGCATAGAGCATGTCAGGACTGTATCTGTTTCCTGAAACACCTCAGTTGGTATTTCATCAGTTCTTGGGGCCTTATTTTTTGCCAACACTTTCAGTGCAGCTTAGAATTCTTCCTTCAGTACTGCTGATTCTTATTCATATGATACTACCTGATATGGCCCAGTGTTGACCAATTCTTTTTGGTACAGTGACTCTGTATTTCTTCCACCTTCTTTTGATGCTTTTGGCATTATTCAAGGCTTTGCCTATAGAATCCTTCAGCGTTGATACTCAAGGCATGATTTTAGTCTTCATTTCATTCAGCCTGAAAAATGTTGAGCATATTCTTCCATTTTGGTTTTCTGTTTCCAGCTTTCTATTTCATTGTAATACTTTGTGTTGTTTTCCCAGGAACTCTGGTTGTGTAGTCCATGGAGGATTGTACTGCTAACCCAGGAGTATTGTCTCTTTGGCAGTTTGAGTCCACAGGGTGCTCTGTGGGAAAAAGATGGTCAATTTCATCTTGTGCAGTTTACAGTTTCTGAAAACCTCATGGTGAGTCACCTATAAGTTGATTCTGACTCAACGGCAATGAGTGAATGAGCTTGTCTTCTCAAGCTGCCCTTTGATATTTTCTATTCAGCTCATTTCAGTATTTCTTTGTTTTGGTTCTTTATATTTTACATTCTAATGCAAGTTTCAGAGTTTTTCTTACATCCATTTTAGTCTTTTCTTTCTTTGCAAAGACCTTTTGCTTTCCTCATAGATGATATTCTTGATGCCATTCCACAACTCATCTGCTCATTACTATTTGATGCATTAAGTCTAATATTGAGATAGTTTTAAAATGCAGTTGAGACAAACTCAAGGTCATATTTTGGCTCTTGTGAGCTTGTTTCAATTTTCTTCAGTTTTAATTTGAACTTGTATCTGAGTACTTGATGATCTGTTTCACAGTCAGTCCCTGGCCCTGTTTTGGATGTTGATATTGAGTTGTTCTACTGTCTTTCCACAGGTATAATCAATAGGATTCCTCATCAGGTGAGGTCTATACTATAGTTGCCATTTATGCTTCAAAAAGTATTTGCAAAGAATAAATAACTGATAGCACAAAATTCTGTTATGCAATTCTCTGAGTTTCATTTCTGCCATCAACTCATATTTTCCAACTTATTGATTTTGAATTTTGCATTCTAATCACCAGTCATCATTAATGCAAGCTGATTGTTTGAGCAATCTCTGACTGCAAAAGTTTGTCGGAATCTTTAGTGTCTCCACCTTTAGCTTTAGTAGTTGATTGTGTATTTGGATAATAGTTGCATTAACAGGCCTTTATGCATATGGATTGTATCCTATAACTCACAGTATTACACTTCAAGATATTTTGAAATGTTCTTTTTGATGATGAACACAACATTGTTCCTCTTCAATATGTCATTCTTGATATAGTGTATCCTATGGCTGTCTGATTCAAAACAGTCATTACCAAACTGACTCAGCTAACTAATGTCCAAGATGTTTGATCTTTCTGTGTTCTAGTTCGTTTTTTGCAATTTCCAATTTTCTTAGATTCATGCTTTGTGCATTCCACGTTCTAATTTTGAATGGAATGTTGCATCTGTTTATTCTTTTTTGAGTTTTGCTACATCAGCAAATGAAGACCTTTTCTTGGGTAAAAGCTTTACTCCACCTGTCACTAAGGTAGACATTGCTTTGAGGAGGTAGTTCTTCCTCAGTTGCATTTTGAGTGCCTTCCAACCTGAGTGGTTCACCTTTTGGACTATATCCAACAATGGTCATCTGTGTTTGATTGTGCAGCATTATTCACAACAGGAAAGAGATTAAAACAGCTCAAATGCTCATCAACAAAGGGATCAATAGAGAAACGTGGTATATTTACACAATGGATTATTATGCAGCACTGAAAAATAATGAAGAACTCTTGAAACACTACACAGCATAAGCGAGTGTATAGGACACTATATTGAGTAAAATAACTCAGTCACAAAAGGTCAAATACTATACAAGGCCATTTGAGTCCATGCTGCTCCTTGGAGGCAAGGATTCTGGGGCTTCATCCGACATACTTTGGACAGGTTGCGAGGAAGAGGGAGGGACATCATGCTTGGAAGGGTGGAGGGATAGCGCAGGACAGGAAGACCCTCAATGAGAAGGCTTGATTCAGTTACTGGGGTAATAGCAGTAAGTGTGTCAGAGACAATAAGATTGGCACAGGAGAGAGCAGAGTTTATGGTTGTTGTACACAGGGTCACTATGAGTCCCTGGCGATGTGACAGAACATAACAACAACAACAACAACAACAACACAACCAACAAATCAATGACAACAAATTACAGAAAGGTGACATATGTAATCATTCTAATATTGTTACAATCGAGGGAGAGTAGGAAATGAATGGACAGACAATGAACACTTTATTGGAATAGATGAAGGAAAAGACAATGTGAAATAAATGAAAGATTAGACGCTATGTTTATTGTAGTTAACATTGTAGAATAGGATATGGATGACTGATTTAAAAAAGCTAAAGAAAGGTTTATACACAGGTAAAAACAATCATGAAGGGTAGGAGGAGGGAGAGAGAAACAGAGATTAACTGATGGATATTGGTTAAAGGGAAAAGTAAGGTACAGTGAAGATGTGATGAGATATAATAAATGGCATTGGTCAATTGTAATTAAAGTTAGAAAACAAAATGTATGTGAATGATGGAGTGAAAAGAAATTTAAAAAGGGGTTGAATTATGTGCCCTAGAAAGGTACTTAAAGTCCTAGACCCTGGTATGTGTCAGTTTAGAAATATGATCTTATTGGTAGTTAGGTTAATGTGAGGTCACACCAGGGGGGGACCCCTAATCCAATAGGAGTGATGTTTTATAAAAGAGAAGAGACACAGAGGGACACATGGAGGGTCTCCATGTGAAAAAGTGAAGCTGCAGCCATAAGAAAGCGACACTGGGGCTGCCAGGAGCTGCAGAGATGAGGAAGGACTTTCTCCAAAGCATTGGAGAGAACACAGCCCTGATAACACCTGAGTTCAGACCTTTGGCCTAACTATTCTGTTTTTAAAGCTACCCAGGCCGTGGTATTTTATTATGGGAGCCATAGAGGAGCTGTAAGAGCTGACCTGCCCAGCTGTCTTGCTGGCCCTCCCTTCCTCTACCTTTCCCTGTGCTGACAGCATTGGACTCTTAGAAAACAGCCTCAACATCAGAGCCTTCATCAGCATGAAAGTTGTATTCATCAGTGACTTTGAATAAGAAATGCCCTTCTCTCTGCCTTTATCTCTTTATCTATAAAAGCTGTCAGTGGTGAGAATTACAGCTTAGTGGTAAGGAGTTGCACTGCCAACCCAAAGGTAGGTGGTTTGAATCCATCAGCTGCTCTGCAGGAGAAAGATGGGCAATCTCTTGCTGTGTGATCTACAGTTTCTGAAGTTCTGACTTGACAGTATATAACAACAACAATCTTAAAGTGTTTTCAGGGGAAAACATAATTTCAGCCCAAAGCCCAGCACTTAGTACTCTATCTCTCATTGCTGTCATGTAGGAACAAACTCGTAGCTGACCCTCCAGGGGATTTTCAAGGCTATGAATCACAGGGAACGAGATTGTCCATCTTTTTCCTTTGGAGCAACTGGTGGAATCAAACTGCCTGCCTTTAGCTTGGCAGCACAACACTGTGCCTCCTTGGCCACCAGAGCTCACAGGTACACAGTGAAGGCTCAGTAAATGCTCACTACAATGTAATTCTTGGTCTCACTCTTGCATTTCATACATGAGAGAGCTGGGGCCAGTTGGCCCCCAGTGATGGCGAGACCCTCCCAGGACCCTGGTTCTTCGCCTGACAGTGGTGTGGCATCCCTGGTTTACCTTCATTGTTCTCGCCTGGCGGATGGTAGAAGGAGAGCCCCAGTGAGATGATGGCTGCAATTTCCAGGATGATCAGGGTCACGTCTTGCAGTGCTTCCCACACGAGCTGCAGGAAGGTTTTTGGCTTCTTTGGAGGTATAAAATTTTGTCCAAAAATCTGCTTTCTCTTCTCCAGGTCTGGAGCAGTGCCTGGCAAACCTGTGGACATAGTGCAGAGAGGTTACTGGAAGGGCTGGGAGAGACTCAAGCATTCTCCTTAGAGGGACTCTGAATGGATGGGAGGCGGGAGTGTGATGGGGACCAAGGCGGGAAAGTGAGGAGCATGCTGCCTTCTGCTCCCTGAGAATGCAGGAGGATCCCTGTATAACATGAGAGACTATAGACCCCACTGAAGAGTGGTCCCCAGACACAAGCTCAGGATCTCACTTCCAGGATCTTGGAGTGTGACCTTATCTAGAGAAGAGGTTTTAGGAAATGAAATTAAGTGAAGGGTTTCAATTTGAGGTGATTCTGGCACACCCAGGCAGGCCCCAGATCCTATAAGGAGGGCTGCTCTAAGAGACACATGGCACATGAAGACAGATGCAAATGCAGGAGTAGTACAGCTCCAAGCGGACAGATTACCCCTTGGGGCTTGGAGGACTGTGGCCCTGCTGCCACCTTGATTTCAGACTGTCTTCTAGAGCTGTGAGCCACAGGCACTGTGCACACATCCCTGGATCCACTCGGAGGCCCCAGCTCCGGCTCTGGGCTTCTGTTGACCGTCTCTGATAAGCACATGCTCAGGAGCTGCTGCCAGAATTCCAAGCCCAGTCTGACACTTGTATCTCTCTGAGCCTCAATATCCTCTTCCCCAGAGGGACAAACATCATATTTCATCATTTTATCACTGCAGGTGATAAAGCCGTGCAGACAAGTGTTTACTGAGCACCTAATCCATGCCCATCTAGCAACTGCCAGTGTTCTTGGGGTTCCCGGATTGGTGGATGCCTCTGTTCCTTCATTCCTCTTTCCCCACATGCTTCTGCGTCTGTGCAGCTCTTTATACAGCTCAGAAATGAATCTCCACTTGAAGCATTGTCTATCTTTCTTCCCTGGAGAAGCTGGTGGATTTGAACTGCCTGTCTTTGGATTAGCAGCACAGCTCCTTATCCACTAGGATTCTAATATTCTGCTAATATCCATTTACTCATTCACTCAGTATTTACTGAGTCCCTCTTGGGGTCTGTGGACAGAAATGCAAAAGGATAGGTCTAGTGACTTATAGAGCATAAGAGCTCTCTGGTCTTGGCATTCAGTCTTGGCTTTCAAAGTGTGAAGAGACTGTTGCTTTCCTCTCTGTGTTGAGAGCTGAGAGTCCTCAGGCACCAGCAGAGAAAGCTCCATGGAGCAACACTGGCTGACTCCTGAGTGGGGAGCCCTGGGCCACTTGTCTCTGTGAAACCCCATGTGTGCTTCACCTGTCAATGTGGGGAAGCCACAGAGATGCAGCCTGTGCTGTGAGAAGGAGGGAGTTCAGAGCTAAGCTATGCCCATTTTATAGCTGTCATAACTGAGGCCTCCCTGTGACCAAGCTGCTGGTTAAGGGTATTTCTGGGTCTTGAGAACTCAGGACAACAATGTTCTGTACCTGGCAACGTGGCCTTGCAGCCTCCCACACTGGCAGGGCCATCAGGGACATTCATGTTCTGAGCAATCAGCTGAGCAGTGACTCCTGGGCCTCAGGAAGACTCTGGGTTTCTCACCCCATCTCTAATGTACCTGGAGGTCACAGCTCCAAATACCTCTACATGGGAGGTATTAAATACTTCTTTAGACTCCCTAGGAGAGGGAAGCCATCAAAGATCTGAGCATCATGGTGTGCACATACCAGGTGTTCTGGAAGTGGATTTTTATTAAGGGAGGAGGGAGAACTCAAGAAGGTATCTACTGGTCTTCAGAGGACGAGACTACTGCCAGTTCACATTGGCCTGGTGAAGCAGTTTTCTATGTTTTTGACCAGTCAATTCCCTTTCCAAGCCGCAGTTTACTCATCTCAACAATGAGGAAGCACAGTAAGATGTATGGACTCCACAGAGCGCAGGTCCCAATTCACACAATGGGTTCCTCACAAGGTTTGGTGTTGACAAAGAAGCAGCTCAGTGTGAGTGAGGTCAGCCCTTCTCAAGGTACCTCCAAATGGGAGGTGGTTTCTGAACCTGTGGAAGTTACATGAGTGAACATTTGATAATGAACATGCCCCTAGATAGTGGGGAGTCCACAACAGCTCTGAGGGTTCTGTCAGGCTAGGGCTCCACAGGCCCAGCACAGAGACCCACATGCTGGGAGAGGGCAGAAGTTTCAGAGGTAAAGAGCTGTGGGCATGAGGCTAGCCTTGTGAATGAATTAAGTAGGAGCAAGGAGGATTGGTGGAGATTAGGACAAGGTGAAAAGTCTTGGACCTTGTAAAAGGAGGAGGTGGTTTTCCAGCTCTTATAGGGAAATGGAAAGGGAGGGAGGAATGGAAGGAATGGAGGAATGAGGGAGGAACTGAAAGAATGGAGGAATGAGGAGAAGGGGGAATGGAGGGAATAGGGAATGGGGAAATGAGGGCATGGGAGCAATGGAGGGCTCGTAGAATGGAGGGAATAGGGGGATGGGGGAATGAGGGCATGGGAGGAATGAGGGGATGGGGGAATGGAGGGAATAGGGGGATGGGGAATGAGGGCATGGGAGGAATGAGGGGATGGGGGAATGGAGGGAATAGGGAGATGGGGGAATGAGGGCATGGGAGGAATGAAGGGATGGGGAATGGAGGGAATAGGGGGATGGGGGAATGAGGACAGGAGAGGAATGAGGGGATGGGATGAAGGGAATAGGGGGATGGGGGAATGAGGACAGGAGAGGAATGAATGGATGGGATGAAGGGAATAGGGGGATGGGGAATGAGGACAGGAGAGGAATGAGGGGATGGAATGAAGGGAATAGGGGGATGGGGAATGAGGGCATGGAAGGAATGAGGGGATGGTGGGCTGAGAGGATAGGGAAATGGACGAGTGAGAGGACAGGAATGAGGGACTAGAGGAATGGAGGTAGTGGGGGAAATGAGGGACTGTGGGGAGATGGGGTGGAGGCTATGAGGAAATTGAGGAATGGGTAGAGAAGATGAGAGGAGTGGGAGAATGGGAATGGAGAGGACGGAGGAATGGGAGGTGAGGGAACAGAAATAAAGGGCAGGCGAATTTGAGACAGGAATGGGGATAAGGTGATGGGGGATGGGAGACATGAGAATTAGAGGAATGGGGTCATGAGTGAATGAAGGGCATGAGGCAATAGAGGGGGTAAGGGGTAAAGAAGATAGGGGGATGGAGGGCATAGAAAATGGGGAGAATGGAAGGATATGGGGGAATGGAAGAATAGAGAAAATGAGGAGATAGGGGAATGGAGGAATAGAGAAATGGAAGGTCAGAAGGGAAGGGGACTGAGGGATTAGGGGAATGAGGATGGAATGGAATGGGAGATGGAGAAATGAGGGGACTGGAGGAATGGGAAATGGAGAAGATGGAGGATGGGAAATGGTAGGATGGAGAGGGAAGGGAGGGAAGGAGGGAAGAAAATAGGGACGGAAGAGTAAGGAGATTGGCAAACAACAAATGCTGGTGAGGTTGCAGAGAAACTGGAAACCTTATTCACTGTTGGTGGGACTGTAAAATGGTACAACCACTCTGGAAGGCAGTATGACATTTTCTCAAAAAGTTGGAAAGAGAAATGCCATTTGATCCAGCATTTCCACTACTGGGAACATACCCTAAAGAAATAAGAACTGTCACTCAAACAGATATATGCACACCCATATTTATTGCGTGTTGTTCACAATAGGAAAGAGATAGAAACAACCAAAGTACCCATCAACAAATGGATGAATAGAGAAGCTGTGGTATATTCACACAATGGAATACTATACAGCACTGAAAAACAAGGAACCCATAAAATATTCTACAACATGGGTGACCCTGGAGGACATTATGCTGATTGAAATATCTCAGTCAAAACACTGCTTTATTCCACTGCTATAAAACAGGACTGACATGGGGATTGAGGGAAAACTAAGAAAAGAATGAATACACTGGATTGAAACAGATGAGGGAAAGAACTGTCTAAAAGAAATATATGATTAGGTATTATGTGCATGACAATAGTCCAGAATAAGAGGTGCATAGCAAAGTGGACTTGGGGGGTGGAGGGAGAAAATTGTACAACATTGTATAATTGTACAATGAAAGAATTTCTTTTCAAAGGGAAAAGTGAACTGGGGGGTTGGGTAGGAAGGAAAATGTACAACAATGAATGAATAAAAATCCAGGTTCTCTATAAACGTTTGTTAAAATTTCAATTACCAGAAAAAAATAAGGAGATTGGAAGTAGAGGGGAATGAGGGGATAGAATGAAGAGGATATGGAGTGGGGCAATGAAGAGAATGGGGATGAGGTGGATGTGCGAATGGTGACAATTGGGGAATGGGGATATGGAGATGTGTGGGTAGAAGATAAGGATGTGGGGATGGTGGGCAGGGCGGTGAGATGTGGAGATAGGGTAGGGGAATTGGAGAATGGGAGAAATGAAGGGGTTTGGGGGATGGAGGATGAGGGAATAAGAGGATAGAGGAATAAGGGAATGGGGCAATGGAAGATGTAGAAAGGAGAGATGAGGGGATAAGGGGATGTGGGGATGAGGGAACAGGGGAATGAAGCCAATGGGGGAATGGACAAGGTGGTGGGGGTGGGGATGGGCAGAAAGGGAAAATAGGGAAACTGAATTGGAGTTCATTCACAAGTCATTAGCAGAATCAAGACCCAAACCTTATTCCTAGCTTCATGTTCTTTTTTAGGCCCCTGTTTGTATTTGTAGAAAAAGAAAAATTCCTCTATGACAACCCACAATTCCATACAGTGTCTAACATCAGTCCCTGGACCTTTCTTTTTGTTTCTGTGTTACTAGGACCTTGCTAGGCTGTCCGGTGATGTTTAACATAGCATATTAATGTTTATTATAGTAAGCTGTTTTATCTAAACGGCCATCTCTAACACCAGCCTTCTTTCACACTATCCTTGTTTATATTCCCCAAAACAGAAGGTGTGGACACTAAGATATGATCTGTGGGAGGGATGAGGGTGAGCAAGGTTTCATCCTCAGAGACACAATTTTCTCATCAATAAAACGGGAGAAAAATAAGTTCAGGCCATGATGAGGAATACACAGAAAAATGTGTGTGAAAGATTTCTGTAAACGTTAAAGATATGGTAAAAAAACCCACAACCCTTCAGAATTTGTCTCAATTCTGTTATTGGGGTCAGAATTTGTGTGTTCTATTAATGAGCTACCAGGTGTTAGAAGAGACTCACAGATAATTAACCAAAGGCAGTGAATCATATGGGATTCTTTGATGGTATGAACAGTTTAACAAACAGTTTAGTTGTTAAACAAAAGGTTTTAGTTGTTAGAAACAGGTTAGTTGTTAAACAAAAGGTGAGCAATTCAATTCTACGTGGAGGTGCCCAAGAAGAAAGGCTTATCATTAAAGACATTAAGATGGCCAAGAAACACATGAAAAAGTGTTCAAGATCATTAGCTATCAGAGAGATACAGATCAGTGCAATGAGATGTCACCTCACCTCAGCAACAAGAGCAGTGGTCTATAAGACAGTGAACAACTTAAGTACCCATCTATAGAGAGAGAGCTAAAGAAGCTGGGTTACGTTCACACAGCTAAATATTACACATCACTAAAAAGGATCAGGAATTAACATGGATGAAACCAGAATGAATTATGTTGAATGGCATAAATCAATCACCAAAGGACAAATGTTGTTATTGTGCGCTGTTGAGTGGGAAGTGACCAATAGCCTACCCTTCAGCAGGTTTTCAGAAGCATTTAATCACATGAGAGGAGACTGCCCATCTGTCTGCCTTGGAGTAGCTAGCAGATTAGAACTACATGCTTTGGGATTGCAGTGCAGCTTCTTGCCACTAGGCCACCAGTGCTCTCTAATTATAGTATAAGACGTTTAAATATAAAAAGCTGAAGAGAGATTTTCACACAGAGAATATATTTTTGGAGGGTTAATAGAGTTAAGAAGTAGGGGAAAGGGGAGCAAGAAAAAGGTTTATTTAAGAAATTAAATTTCTTTTAAATAATTATAATAATTATATAATTCAATGAAAATAACTAGTAAGATGCGTATGGATATTCAAAAAGGGAAGGAATGGGTAGGGGCGTGAGGTGGGGAGGGGAAATCACAAAGTCACAGAGTGTGGTGGGTCAAGGAAGGGGATGAAACAATTAGGGAAGATCCAGTGGAGATCTGAAAAGACCGAGTAATAGTGGGCATAGATCAATGGTGATCAATTTCATAGGACACAATTGGAAAATTTGTGAAATGCAGAACAACATGGATGGATTTAAAGCAAATACTATGGTATAATGCCACTATTCTAAAAAGCTAAAAAAAAGTTTACATACAGATAAAATCAATCTTGGCAGTTAACAGGAAGGGAGGGAGAAGGGAGTAAAATGTAACAAACTAGTTATACTTGGACCAGGAGGCAGTCGTCAGAACAGAGCAAGGGAACACTGCATGGTTCAAAATTGGGAAGGGCGTATGCCAGGGATGCATCCTATCTCCATACCTTTTCAACCGATATGCAAAACAGATTATCCGGGAGGCTGGGCTCTATGAGGAGAAATGTGGGGTCAAGATTGGTAGACGATTTATCAACAATCTGCGTTATGCGGATGACACAACCCTGCTTGCTGAAACTGAGGAGGACCTGAAGCGCCTGCTGCAGAGTGTCAAGGACTGCAGCCTACAATATGGATTGAGGCTCAATGTCAAGAAGACAAAGATTCTCACCACTGGACCAACTGGCAGCATCAGGATGGATGGTGAAGAGATTGAGATTGTACACAGCTTTAGTTTGCTTGGCTCCATAGTCAACAGTCTTGGCACCAGCAGCCAGGAAATTAAAAGGCGCATTGCCATGGGAAAGTCTGCTGTTAGGGACCTCTCCAAAGTGCTGAAGAGCAGTGGTGTTTCTCTGGAGACTAAGGTACGTCTGATACAGGCCATGGTCTTCGCAATCACTTGTTATGCATCAGAGAGTTGGACAATGACCAAGGAGGACAGAAGGAGAATTGATGCCTTTGAGCTGTGGTGCTGGAGAAGAGTATTGAGAATACCATGGACTGCTAGGAAAACAAACAGATTTGTCCCGGAGAGGGTCAAACTGGGTGGCTCCTTGGAGGCAAGGATTCTGAGGCTCCGTCTAACTTACTTTGGATATGTTGTGAGGAGAGACCGGTCCTTAGAGAGGGACATCATGCTTGGGAGGGTGGAGGGACGGCGCAGGAGAGGAAGGCCCTCTATGAGGTGGATTGATTCAGTGACTGGGATAATTGGGATGGGAGTGTCAGAGACAGTGCGATTGGCACAGGACAGAGCAGAGTTTAGGGCTGTTGTACATAGGGTCACTATGAGTCGCAGGCGACTCGACGGCACATAACAACAACAACAACAACAGTAAACTAGGTGAAGGGAAAGGTAATACACAATAAGCACTGATTAGACATTGTAATTAATTTAATTAATCAGTGATAATAAATACTATAAAATGAAATGTCTATGAACATATGAAAAACCAATATGATTTGCAAGCCTTCACTCAAATGAATAATAAATAGTTTTTTTTTAAGCCCATTTCATAAATAGAGACGATTATAGTGCAGAGTCTGAGGCCTCTGGGTGGCTGTACCTCTTTGTTGCAATGGTTGTTGCCACTTGATACTGGAGGACTTTTTGCTCCCAAATTCATCTCTATCCAGCTGGTCTGGACACAAAGTGGGCCTGTCTTGGCCCCTAAGCCCTGGCCACTGGCTGATTTTCCTTGAAATGTTGTCTTTTTAGTGTCTCTGACTCCTGTTTAAATGGTGCAAGGGAAGCCTCAGGTCATAAGAGAGGTTTGGACATAGCGTTATTTAAGATGAAAATTGTTGCAAACATTAAAAAAATCAAGAGATTCCATACAATAATCAGAATTCTGGATTTTTATCTAACAAAGAACTCTCTAATAAGTGAGCCATCTGAGGATGGGTGGCTAATCCACAAAGCAAAGCTCCTGTCCTGCGTAAAGACATGCACACAGAACCTGGATGACTCACTATGGAGCTGCACTAAAGTGTGTCCTGTCACCACATGCAGGACCTCCAGGAGCTCAGAACCTTCCCTTCCCCCATCACTCCCTCAGCAGGCAGAAAAAGGACCTAGAGTTGAATTAAATCATGCACATCCAATCACTCATGTACTCGGTCCATCAATCAACATATATTGAGTGTCTACTGTAAGCCCACCATTTGCCACACCAGGGTGACTTGCACAGAAATTATGGAAATTATGTCTCTGGTGTTTTGAATACCAGCAGGGTCAACCATGGTGAACAGTAGAGTTTCCAACTGCAGAGGAAAAAAGACATTGTAGCCTACTTCTGAGAACCAGATTACAAACCTCCTGGATCACTAGAGAACTCGATTGCTATGGATATGTTCTCAGAAGGAACCCATTTCTGGAGAAGGCATCATGTTAGGTGACATGATGTTAGAGGGCCACTGGAGAGGACTCTCAGTGAGAAGGACTGAGCAGCAGCAGCAGCAGCAGCAATGAGCTCGGACATGCGAGGATGACAGAGGAAGGATCACTTGTGTGTTCTGTTGTACTTAAGGTTCCCTTGAGCCAGAGTTGACTGGGCAACAGCTCTCTCTGCTATAAACTATATGTTGGGGGTGGGGATGCTCTACAGGGAGGAAGACTGGGGTTTGAGGGAAGGCTTCCTGCCTGAAGCGAGATTGGGCTCAGCTTGGAAGAACAGATAGAGTCAACGAGGTGGAAGGGTGTGGGTGGGTGGATGGGGGTACCAAAGGGCTTGGGAAAGGCTAGCATTATGGATGCATCCCTGATTTTGTACCAGGAGAGGGGCTGGGCAGAAGGGGACACCTACTCTGTGCCCTTTGTTCCCACCAGCCACAAAGCCTGGGAGAGAAGTTACCTACTGGAGTTTCTGGCTTCCATGACTCATCTTCTTGATGGAATATATTCAGTAGATTCAAGATCATATTTGGTTCTTATGTTGTTGTTGTTGACTGCATCAAGTTGAGCATGACTCGTAGCGACCCTATGAACTTAAGGCCTGAAGCCTTTCTATAACTATCGTCATTTATCAAAGTTCATAGAGTTTTCAGAGGCATGTTGTTTAGGAAGTGGATGCCACTCTTACTTTGAACTGGTTCTCATGGACTTGTTCTAATTTTCTTCAGCTTCAATTCCAATTTGCACATGAGTAACTGATGGTCTGACTCACACAGTCAACCCCTGTCCTAGCTTTCACTGCTGATATTGAGCTTCTCTAACAGATGTAGTTAATCTGATTTCTATGCAGCCCATCAGGTGAGGTCCATGTGTAAAGTTGCCATTTGTGTCGCTTAAAAAAAGGTATTTACAATGAAAAAATAATTGAAAATACAAAATTCAACCACTCTACTTCCAGCCTCATTTCTGTCACCAAGCCCATATCTTCTGACTACTATCCCTTCTTCACTGTTTCCAACTTTTGCATTCCAGTCACCAATCATCATTAACACATCTTGAGTTCATGTTTGATCAATTTTGGACTGCAAGATTTGGTAAAAATTTTCAGTGTATTCTTCTTTGGCTATATATAGGAGCAAATGATTTAATAAAAGTCATACTAGCAGGTCTTCCTTGTAAGCATATGGGTAATATCCTGTCACTCACAACATTGTATTTCAGGACTGAATTTGAAATTGACTTTTTGACTATGAATGTAACACCATTCTTCTTTTGTTTTTCATTTCCAGCATAGTATACTATGTGATTATCTGATTCAAAGTGGCCAAAGCTAGTCCATCTCATCTCATGAATGCCTAGTATGTCGATGTTCATGTATTCCATTTCATTTTTCACAGTTTCTAGTTTTCCAACATTTGAGCTACATACATATATTCCATGCTCCAATTATTAAAGGATGTTTCCCATTATTTTTCCTCATTTCAGTTGACTTCCAATCTGGGCATTACGACTAATACTATAATTATCCATGTTTCTTTACTGTTAATAGGGTTTTCAGAGGCATGTTATTTAAGAAGTGTAGGGCCAACTCTACTTCCTAGTCTGTCTTAATCTGGGAGCGCTACTAAACCTGTCCACCATAAGTAACTCTTTTGGCATTTGACACATCACTGGGACTGTTTTCAGTATCACAGCAACACATAAGTTATCTCAGTACAGTAAACTGAGAGACAAGTGCTGTACCAATTTGAACAACGTTCTCCCTAAATATAACAAACTGACAATTTAATTTGCACCCCTAATAGCAAATCAGTCTTCACACGAGATCCAATGACAGGGTGCATATCTGTTGTTCACAGGGTCACTACAGGTCGTGCTCAACTCAAGGGCACCTAACAACAACAACAACAACTTCTTTGTTCTGTCTTGACAACTGTGTCATGGTCTATGTACAGGTTTTACATGAGGACAATTACTCTTGTATTAACATTCTTCTCAATGTGAGCCATAAAGTGTTGTGATCTATATGGTAAAAACCCTTTGCATAATCAATAATACACATCATTTTGGTACTCTATGTTTTTAGTCAAGATCCATCTGATATCAGCATCGATATTCCACATGGCATAGTTTTTTCTGAATCTAACTTGAATTTCTGACAGTTCTCTGCCAATTTACTGTTTCAGCCATTTATGACCAAACTTCAGCAAGATTTTACTTGTATGTGATAGTAATGACACTGCTTGATAACTTCCACAGTCTGTTATATCACCTTTTTTTTTGGAATGGGAAAAAATATGGATCTCCTCCAGCCAGTTGGCCAGGTAGCTATATGCCAAATTTCTTGGCATAGACTAATGGTTGTGTGTTTCCTGAAATACATCAATTCATATTGATCCATCAATTCTTGGGACCTTGGGTTTTGTTTCTTTTTTTGTCAATGCTTTCAATGCAGCTTGAACTTCTTCTTTCTCTATCATTCATTCTTGATCACATGGTACTTCTTGAAATGGTTCCATGGTCATCAGGTCTTTTTGGTACAGTGACTATGTATTCATCTCTTTAAGCTCCTTGTATCATTCAAGATTTTGCCAATAGAATCCTTCAGTGTTGCAACTGAAGATTTAAATTTATTCTTCAGTTATTTCAGCTTGAGAAATCTCAAGTGAGTTTTTCAAAATTTATTTTCTAACTTCTGGTCTTTGCATATATCGTTATAAAACTTTGCTTTGTCTTCTGAAGCTGCCTTTTGAAATCTTCCATTCAGCTCTCTTATATCAGAATTGTATCCTTTCCAATACTTATTTTATCTGTATGCTGAGTAAATAATTTGAGAAGCTGGAATATATGAAGAAGAATGTGGCATCAGGAGTGAAGGAAGACTCATCAACAACCTGTGTGATGCAAAACACACAGCCTTGCTTGCAGAAAGTGAAGAAGATGTAAAGTACTGAACTGCAGAAGATCAAATACTACAAACTTCAATATAAGTTACATTTCAATGTCAAGAAAACAAAAATCCTCACCACTGGACCAAAAGGCAACAAATGATAGAGAAAAAGTTTGAAGTTGTCAATGATTTAGTTTTACTTGGATCCACAATCAACACCCATAGTAACAACAGAAAAGAAATAAAAATATGTGTTGCACTGGAGCAATCTGTTGCCAAGGACATCTCCAAGGTTCTTAAGAGCAAGAATGATTAAAAGACTGAGATGTACCTGATTCAAGCCATGGTTTTGCAATTGCTTCCTATACACTGAAAGTAAGACAATGAATAAAGAAAAATCAAAGAAGAAGAAATACTTTTGAATTGTGGTGCTAGAAAAGAGTACCAAATAAACCATGGACTGCCAAAATAACAAACAAATCTGTCTTGAGGGAAGTGAAGCCAGAGTGCTTCTTAGAGGTTGTTGTTAGGTGTGCTTGAGTTGAGTACAACTCATAGTGACCCTATGAACAGCCATCCTGAAATCTGTCCTATCTTGTGCCATCCTTACCATCTCTGAGACACTAGAGCCCATTGCTGAGGTCACTATGTTAATCTATTTCATTGAAGGTCTTCCTCTCTTTTGCAGACTCTCCATCTTTCCAATTATGATGTATTTTCCCAAGGAATAGCCTCTCCTAGCTAAATGTCCAAAGTATGAATGACCAAGCTTTATCACCCTTGTCTCCAAGGAGCACTTTGTCTGCACCCTTTCCAGGACATACCTGTTTATTCTTTTGGCAGTCTTTGGTATATTTAATACTCTTCCCAGAACCACAATTCAAATGTATCAATTCTTCTGTTATACTTATTCATTGTCCAGCTCTCTGATGCATAATATGTGACTGAGAAGATCATGGCCTGAATTGGGTGCACCTTAGTCTTCAAACTAATATCATCACTCTTCAGTATTTGGAGAGATCCCTGACAGCAGACTTGCCCAGTGCAATACATCTCCTGGTTTCCTGACTGATAATACGAAGGGTGTTGATTGTGGTTCCAAGGAAGATGAAATCATTGACAGCTTCAATCTTTTCTCAGTCTTCCACAATGTTGACTGTTGGGCCTGATATTTGTCTTCTTGTCGTTGAAATGTAAACCATACTGAAAGCTGTAGCCCAGATTGTTAGAGGTAAGGCTTGGGAAACTTCATCTCAATTATTTGGGGTATATATTCAGGAGGAACTAGTCCTTGGAGAAAGACATTTATGTTGGGAAAGGTAGGGGGTTAGGGAAAGAGAGGAATACCTTTTATGAGATGGACTGGCACAGTTACTACCAGTATGGGCTTGAGGATGACAGAGGTAGTGAGAATAGTACAGGATAGGGCAAGGTTCATATCTGTTGTTCAGGGTCACTATGAGCTGTAGTCGACCTAACAACAACTGTTATCTGGACTTGGAATGTGCATTCTGAATATTTCTGTCTGTTCGGCTCCATGGTCAACACTCTTGGCACCAGTAGCCAGGAAATCAAAAAATGTATTGCAATGGGAAAGTCTGCGGTTAGGGACCTCTCTAAAGTATTCAAGAGCAACGGTGTCTCTCTGGAGACTAAGGTGCGCCTGATACATGCCATGGTTTTTGCAATCACTTGTTATGCATCAGAGAGTTGGACAATGACTAGGGAGGATAGAAGGAGAATTGACGCCTTTGAGCTGTGGTGCTGGAGAAGAGTATTGAATGTACCATGGACTGCCAAGAAAACAAACAGATTAATCCTAGAGAGGGTTAAACCAGGCTGCTCCTTGGAGGCAAGGATTCTGGGCTTCGCCTGACATACTTTGAACATGTTGTAAGGAGAGACAGGTCTTTAGAGAGGGACATTATGCTGGGTAGAGTAGAGGGACAGCGCAGGAGGAGAAGACTCTCTATGAGGTGGATTGATTCAGTGACTGGGGTAATTGGGATGGGTGTGTCAGAGGCAATGAGATTGGCATGGGATAGAGCAGGGGTTAGGGCTGTTGTACATAGGGTCGCTATGAGTCGCAAACGACTCGACGGCACATAACAACAACAACAACAATACTAACTCTCAGGTTTCATCAGAGTCTGCCTTCAGACTAAAGATCCAGATGCGCCTCTACCTTTACTTGCTGTGTGGCCGACTCTTCTTATTTGAGCAGGAATAAACTTCAGGAATTTTGTCCACTTTAGGAACCAACAGAACCAAGTCTTGGACAGTTTTTGTAAACTGTAGCTGTCTTCTACTGAGATCATTGCAGCGGGCAGATATGTACACTGAGGCACAAGGCCCTCCTGCAAATGGAGTCACTCTGGCTCTGCTCTAGCATGATCTACTTGGAGTGACTTGTGTTGCTCTGACCAAAATGCCTCATGATGACTCTATCTGGGTAAATGCACATTAATCACTGATTCAGACCACTGATCTAGGCAACTCTGAGATACTTAAGTCCTTTCAGATAAAATGAATTATGAGTGCGTTCCCAGAAAAACTCAAGGAAGCATCATGGCCCTGTTATATGGTCAGAATGGGGGATGGTCACAAGACACCCAGAAAGAAAGTGTGTGGCTTATTACTCATGAACAGGAGTGTGTCCACACTACACAAGTGGACATGCAGGTGTGAGTGCAGGTGGTGGAGCAGAAGAGTGTCCACACTACACAGATGGATTTGCTGGCGTGAGTGCAGGTGGTGGAGCAGGAGTATGTCCACACTACAGAGGTGGATTTGCAGGTGTGAGTACAGGTGGTGGAGCAGGAGTGTGTCCGCATTACAGAGGTGGATTTTCAGGTGAGAGTGCAGGTGGTGGAGCAGAAGTGTGTCCACACTACACAGGTAGACATGCAGGTGTGAGTGCAGGGGGTGGAGCAGGATTGTATCCACATTACAGAGGTGGATTTGCAGGTGTGAGTGCAGGTGGTGGTGCAGGAGTGTGTCCACATTACAGAGGTGGATTTGCAGGTGTGAGTGTCAGTGGTGGAGTAGGAGTGTATCCACACTACACAGGTGGACATGCAGGTGTGAGTGCAGGCAGTGGAGCCGGAGTGTGTCCGCATTACAGAGGTTGATTTGCAGGTGATGGAGCAGGAGTGTGTCCTCTTTACAGAGGTGGAATTGCAGGTGTGAGCGCAGGTGGTGCAACAGAAGAGTATCCACAGTACACAGGTGGACATGCAGGTGTGAGTGCAGGTGGTGGAGCAGGAGTGTGTCCGCATTACAGAGGTGGATTTTCAGGTGTGAGTGCAGGTGGAGGAACAGGAGTG
>NW_006400038.1:567119-589036 GCF_000299155.1 Elephantulus edwardii
GACATGCAGGTGTGAGTGCAGGTGGTGGAGCAGGAGTGTGTCCGCATTACAGAGGTGGATTTTCAGGTGTGAGTGCAGGTGGAGGAACAGGAGTGTGTCTGCATTACAGAGGTGGATTTTCAGGTGAGAGTGCAGGTGGTGGAGCAGAAGTGTGTCCACACTACACAGGTAGACATGCAGGTGTGAGTACAGGTGGTCGAGCAGGAGTGTGTCCTCATTACAGAGGTGGATTTGCAGGTGTGAGTGCAGGTGATGGAGCAGGAGTGTGTCCACACTACACAGGTGGACATGCAGGTGTGAGTGCAGGTAGTGGAGCAGGAGTGTGTCCACATTACAGAGGTGGATTTGCAGGTATGAGTGCAGGTGGCAGAGCAGGAATGTATCCACATTACAGGGATGGACATGCAGGTGTGAGTGCAGGTGGTGGAGCAGAAGAGTATCCACAGTACACAGGTACACATGCAGGTGTGAGTGCAGGTGGTGGAGCAGGAGTGTGTCCACATTACAGAGGTGGATTTGCAGGTGTGAGTGCAGGTGGCAGAGCAGGAATGTATCCACATTACAGGGATGGACATGCAGGTGTGAGTGCAGGTGGTGCAGCAGGAGTGTGTCTGCATTACAGAGGTGGATTTGCAGGTGTGAGCGCAGGTGGTGGAGCAGAAGAGTATCCACACTACACAGGTAGACATGCAGGTGTGAGTGCAGGTGGTGGAGCAGGAGTGTGTCCGCATTACAGAGGTGGATTTGCAGGTGTGAGCGCAGGTGGTGCAACAGAAGAGTATCCACAGTACACAGGTGGACATGCAGGTGTGAGTGATGGTGGTGGAGCAGGAGTGTGTCCGCATTACAGAGGTGGATTTGCAGGTGTGAGTGCATGTGTGGGAGTGGGAGTGTGTCTGCATTACACTGGTGGATTTGTAGGTATGAGTGCAGGTGGTGGAGCAGGAATGTGTCCACTCTACACAGGTGGATATGCAGGTTTGAGTGCAGGCAGTAAGGCTGTGTGAGTTTACGTGCTCTGTGGCAGAGGACAGGCAGAATGGGTGGTTTACAGAACTACTACTGGGACGAAGTTCTGGGAATTCATGGTGGCTCAAAATCAACAACAAAATGGGACAAAAGACCTAATTCAGAGCCTTGTCTGAGGTAGCTTCTGGGGAGGGAGTTTCCTCTCTCTAGGCCCTGCTTTCCTCATGTGCAGAATGGGAATCTTGACAGCATCTACTCCCCAGAGTTCCCGTGGAGAGCAAGAAAGTCAGCACATTTGATGTGCTCAGAGCAGTACCTGATGCCTAGGAAGGGACTGATAAACATTAACACCCCCCAACCCAAGTGACTTGTTTTGATCTTGGTTGCATCCTTTCTTCGTAACTGTTCAACCTGTATGTTGAGTAAATAATGCAAGAAGCTGGACTATATGAAGAAGAATGTGGCATTAGGATTGGAGAAGACTTATCAACAACCTATGTTATGCAGATAACACAAGTAGAAAATGAAGAACACCTGAAGCACTTATTAAAGAAGACCAAAGACTCAGATTGAAGTTGTCAAGGATTTCATTTCACTTGGATCCACAATTAACACCCACAGTAGTAACAGTCACAAATAAAAAGACAGGATCCTACATTAGGTAAATCTGCCATCAAGGACCTCTTTAAAGTGCTAAAGAGCGAAGATGTCACTTTAAACACATCAAGTATGCCTAACCCAAGCCATGATGTTTTTAGTTGCTTCTTATGCATCCGGAAGTTGAACAATGGATGAGAAAGACTGCAGAAGAATAAATATCTTGGGGTTGCAGTGTTAAAGAACAATACCCCATGAACTTCGAGAAGAACAAACAAAGCTGTCCTGGAGGAAGTGCAACCAGCATGCTCCTCAGAAGGAGAGGATGGAAAACTGCTGTCTTACACACTTTGGGCATGTCAGGAGGGGCCAGCCCTTTGAAAAGCAGATTATACTTAGAACAGTGGAGGGTCAGTGAAGGAGAAACAGCCAACAATGGGTTCACACATAGTGGGGATCGTGAGGATGGCTCAGGACAGGGCAAGGATTGTATCTGGGTTCCTAGGATTGCTATGAGCAGTGGTCTCCTGGATGGCACCTAACAATAAACAACATCAAAGTCCAAATCTAGAGACTGAGCTGAGCTGGTGTTTGGTTCCAACCCTGAGAATCTTAAAGAGTGCAATGGGTTAGTGGTCCCTGGACTAGAATGCCCATCTGGAAGCTTGCTAGATATGCAGGCTCTAGAGCTCACCCAGACCTGCCAGACCAGGTTCTGGGGATTACAGGATCTTTGAGGCAATACTTTGAGTTGCGGACACCTCACAACAAACAATTTCTCTTTTAGTCCTGGTTCCTGAGAGACTGACAGTGCCCAAGGTCAACGAGTGGGAGCTGACCACTAGGTGGAGGGCACCTAGAGGCTTAATGCTGATGAAGCCTCAGGATTGATATCATCTGTCAGGATGTGGATCTCCAGGAAACTTCCAGGATGATGAGAGTGGATGTCCATTCATGGAAGCCCTGCCCAGAGGTCCCTCCTGGATCTCACCCTACGTGTTTACCTCCTTATTCTTCTACATTAATCTCATCACCACTTCATTGCTGTTGAGTCAGAACTAGCTCATAGCTGACTTTTCAGTGGTCTTTTATTGTTGTTGTTATGTGCCGTCGAGTCGCCTGCAACTTATAGCGACCCTATGTACAACAGCCCTAAACTCTGCTCTATCCTGTGCCAACCTCACCATCTCCGACACATTTGCCCCCATTATTATCCCAGTCACTGAATCAATCTATCTTATCAAGGGTCCTCCTCTCCTGCGCTGTCCCTCCACCCTCCCAAGCATGACGTCCCTCTCCAAGGACTGGTCCTTCTTTGCAACATGTCCAAAATATGACAGACAAAGCTTCAGAATCTTTGCCTCCAAGGAATAGCCCAGCTTCATTCTCTCTAGGACAAACCTGTTTGTTTTCCTAGCAGTCCATGGTATGTTCAATACTCTTCTCCAGCACCACAGCTCAAAGGCATTGATTCTCCTTATATCATTCCTAGTCATCGTCCAGCTCTCCGATGCATAGCAAGCGATCTTTTAGTGGTCTTTTAGAGGCTGTGAATTGCACAAGAGGAGACAGCCCATCTTTCTCCCATAGCGAGACTGTGGAAATTCAAACTGGCAGAGATGTGCAGCCTTTGAGTTAGTACGAAAGCTCCCTTTCTATTTTTTTTTAAATTTCCATTCATTGTTGCACTTTTCTCCTGCCCAACTCTCCCCTGAGTCCACTCCACTATGCAGCCTTTGTTCTGGACTCCTGTCATGGCAATAATAGCTAATCATATATCTTTTTTAAACAGTTTTCTCCCTCATCTGTTTCAATGCCATATACATTATTTGTCCCCTCTTTCTCAGTCGATGTCAGTCCCATTTTACAACAGTGGCACTATGCAGTATTTGTCCTTTTCTATTTTAAAGACAGTCCTCTTCCTTTAAGGGCTTGAATGAGTTTGTGAGTTGTTGCAATACTTTCAGATCAAAGAAACAGAGACAGGAACCTGGTGGGCTAGTAGTAAGGAACTGTGCTGCCAACCCAAAACCCACAGTTTGAATCCACCAGCTACTCTGTGGGAGAAAGATAGGCAATTTCTTACCCTGTGTTTCACTGCCTCTGAAAACCCTCTGGAGGTCAGCTGTGAGTTGTTTCCAACTTGACGGTACACACAAGACATAGAGAAGGGGCTGGCATCCACTGACCTAAAGCAGACCAAATAAAGTCCACTGCTGTAGAGTTGATTCCAACTCACAGAGAGCTTGTAGGCTAGAGGAGCACCACCCAGCAGATTTTTGAAGCTAACATCTCTAGAGAAGCAGATTGCTTTATGTTTCTCCCTAAGAGAGGATGAAGGGTTTGTACTGCCAAACTTCTGGTTAACTATAACTGCTGCACCATTGGAGATCAATTACACTGACCTGTTGTTGTTAGGTGTCATATGGTAACAGGTCTGAACCTCGCCCTAGCCTGTGCCATCCTCATGGTCGCTGAGATATTCAAGCCCATTGTTACAGTCATCATGTTGCTCCATCTCCTTGAGGATCTGCCTGTCTCTCCCTGACCCTCCACCTTTCCCAACAGGATGTCTTTCTCCAAGAACTAGCCCTCCTGACAACATGCCTAAAGTATATGAGATGAAGTTTCATCATCTTTGACTTTAAAGAGCACCCTAGTTGCATTTCCCGACCTGTTGTTGTTATTAGGAGTCACTGAATTGACTGTAACTCACAGTGAGTCTATGAAAAATTATCTGAACCCTGCCCTGTTCTGCGTCTTCTCCCCATTACTTGATAGATTCAAACCCATTGCAACAGTCACTGTGTCATTCCATCTCATTGGGATCTTCCTCTTTTTTATGACCATCCACCTTTCCAAGCATGATGTCCTTTTCCAGGGAAGCACTGATGACCTTGGGCTGAGGAGCTGCACTGCTAACCTGAGGGCATGCAGTTCGAACCTGCCAGTTGTGGGAGAAAGATGGCACATCTCCTTCTGTGTGATATATTGTCTCTCAAAAACTGCTGGAGGGTCAGCTACGGGTTGATTATAACTAGACAGTATGCAAGAACATGCCCAAAGTATGTAAGACAAAATTTCATCATCTTCTACGGACATCTTGGCTGCATTTTTCCTGAGACATATGGGGATGTATAAGCAAGGTCTGTGCGTGGCAGCCAGGGTCTGGAATGATCAGGAAAGGGTAGCTGAGATGTCCACAGGACACAGTTAGCAGGCGGAATGGAATTCAACATCCACTACATATCTGGCATTAGAGACAGGTGAGCACCATCTCCTTGGACTAGTCTGACACGATCTGTACAGTTAGCAGGAGGGCCAGCAGAAGAATCCTCCCAGGGCACTCACCATCAGTGTTAAGGTGTGGGTTATGGCTCACACATGCAGTCACTATAGCCTGAGGTCACACAGCGGGTGCTGACAGAGCCTGTACCCAGCCTGCCGCTGTCATCCACTTCCTCTGACAGGGCGGCCAGCTCCTGCAGGGATGGCCTTCTTCCCTAGGGCTGGGCACCAGCAGGGCCAGAACCTTGCTTGAGGAGCAGAAGCGTCCACAATGCTGCAGTCTGAAAAGTTGACAGATCTACACCTGAGGCCAAGGACTCTACAGCACCACAGTGCTGCTCCTTGTCTCGTCCTGCTGGCTGCGAGCTGGTTTGACATTCCCAGAGTGGAGGGAGGTTGCTTACACCAGGACAAGCAGGTCTCCCAGAAACTACCTTCCCTCTACTGGGATGTAGATGCTGGGGCCACCTGGAGACCCAGTTAATGAGCTCAGGCTTGACCACACCCTGTGGGAACTACCCAGAGCCAAGGACCTCTGTGTGGTCTGGTTCTGTGTACCATGTTAACACAAGCTCAGAAAAGAGTTGAAAAAGGCAGTCAGCTGGCTGACGTTGGTGTTTGGATACATAGTGAATGATGGTGATTGTTTGGGATGGGTGGGATAAATGAGGAGAGAAGGTCTTCTGCTGGAACTACCTGCCCGCCACCTCAGAGGACAGGTTTCAGAGGTTCCCTCTCTGAGCTTCAGTTTCCTCAGCTGCAAGTTAGGGACAGAGAGACAACAGAGGCTCATACCTGGCAAGTGCCTGGTACCTAGCCACTGGGTCCCCCTCCCTGGAACACAAGTGCTGCTCTACACTTTCTCCCCAGGGGCACATGTCTTCTCTTGGTCCTATGGTCCAAGTGCACCTTCTATGGTTAGATGGAGGCCTTCTCCCTGCTCCACCAAGCCGGGACTGCAGACAGGTGAGCACTGAATGTACAGGTATTTGCATGTCTGTGACACAGTGTTATGTACTTGACTTGCGTTTAGTTCTTGTGAGATTTGGATTACAAACCCCATTGTACACATGGACAAACGGAGGCTGAGTGGGGTACAGTGACTCTGTCAGGACCACATGCTAAAGCAGGTATTTGAGACTCCATAACTGTACTCTTCCCACAGCAGTGAGAGGCGGCCTCCTTGTGCGGCCAGAACTGGAAGCAAAGCTGCTAACTGCCATTGTCCTTGTTGCTTGCCAGCAAGGCTTCTGATAGGAGCAGAGACTTGGTAAGGGGCAAACACTAGCTCCCAGGGGTGTCAAACACCTGCAGGGAAACAGGACAATTTAGTCACCAGATTTCAGTGTTGCTAAATATTTGTGTTGTTATCGGGCTATGGGTTCTTCTATTAGCATAAATAAAAGCCTTCTATTTTAAAAGAAAAAAAAATACAAGCCTTTCAAGAGCAATAACATTTATAGAGAAATGCTTTTCTGTCTTTGGAAAGTGAGTGGGCTAATTAGCTATGGTACATTCAGTACACAGAACACTACACAGCAGTTAAAAACTAAATGAGAACCTTTTATACATACTAACACAGGAGGCTCTCCAAGATAAAGCCTGGCTGGAAAATGAAGTTGCAACAATATGTATAGTTTGATTCCACGTACATAAAAAGGAAAAATCTACAAAACAACACTCTGTATCTTCTGTTGGGGTACACACACATACATCCCCCCAAAAGGATCTGGCTCAAACTCAGGAAGTGGACACCTCTTTAAGGAGAGAGGGCTTGAGGACTTCTTACAGTGATCAACAGAACCCTACCCATGACTCTGAACACTTAGATTCAGCAAGTGGAATAGTGTACTTCTTATTTGAAGAATTCAAAGTTTAATTTAAAAGGGGCATAGATATGTACTAAGAGAAAATACTGGTTTATTTTTATATAACTTTTGGCTGGAGTAGGCTTGTAAGCAAATGCTTGTGGGATTAAACTTTAGTGGCTAGCTCTGTGTCCTGTGCACAAGGATACACATGTGACAGCAGGCACACACGAGGTGCTTGGCACATGACTCCACCATCTCTGTCTCCCTCTGAATCTTGTCCCTGACCTCCACAGGATCCTCCTCCATCTCCTGGCTCTGTTATGCCACTCAGAAAATACCCACTGCCCCTGTACCTAGGTCCCCAAACAACTGGTTTCAGACTCACTGCTCCATTCACCCAACACATGGGCTCAGGTACCATCACTGCTCTTGTAAAGATGGCTTGTGAAGCCACTTTACCGGTCTTATCTCTACCTCTGTTCATTCTCTACCCAGGACATTTTTAAAATGTTGAGTGTACTGTGTTAATGATGTGTTTTATGTCAAGGCCTAGCTCAAAATGCTCCAATGTGCCCACTGCACGTGGAGGCTGCACCCTCCTGGAAGATGTAAAAGCTCTCTGTGTCCTGGTCTCTGCTCTGCTCCTGGCTCACTGCTCCTCCCACCACTATGCTTCACCCTCCCCCCTTTTTTCCTGTAGCTTCCACAGAGGTGCTTTCCTGCAGCTTCCACAGAGGTGCTTTCCTGCCTTGGGGCTTTTGCATGTGCTCTTCCCTCTGCTTAGAGTGCCTTCCCCTTTGCAGGCTTTGCAGCATTTCTGTTGGCTGACCACCCTCACTGACTAGGCTGGGACCCCCTCTTTAAATGTTCTTATGTTGGTAGGTGCCGTGGAGTCAAGGATGATTCATTACAACCCTATGAACAACAGATCTTAACCTTGCTCTGTCCTGTGCCATCCTATACTTGACCCCATTGCTACAGTCACTGCATCAACTCACCTCCCAGAAGGTCTTCCTCTCCTATGTTGACCGCCCATCTTTCCAAACATGACATCTTTTCCCAAGGACTGGCCTCTCCTAACAACATGTCCAAAGTATTTGCCTGAAGCTTCGCCGTTATTGCCTCTAATGAGAACCCTGGTTGCACTTTCTCCCAGACATCTTTGTACTCTTGGCAGTCCATGAGATATTCAGTAGTCTCCTCCAACACCTAAACTCAAAGGCATCAATTCTTCTGTCATCCTTATTCACTGTTCAACTTTTAGATGCATAGAAAGTGATTGAAAAGACCATGGCTTGGATCAGTGCCCATTAGTCTTTAAACTAACATCATTGCTTTTTTAGATTTTTTGAGAGGTCCTCAATAGCAGATTTGCCTGTATATGTTTTCTGATCTGACTGCTGCTACAGAGGGTGTTGACTGTGGCTCCAAGTAGGATGAAATTGTTTACAACTTCAGTTCTTCATCTATCATGATGTTGCCTATTGGCCCAGTGGAGAGGACTTCTGTCTTCCTGATGTTGAGATGTAATCCATGTTGAAGGCATTGATCTTCTGCAGTGAGCACCTCAAGTCCTCCTCACTTTCTTCAAACAGAGTTATATCATCTGCATAGTGCAGGTTGTTCATGAATCTTCCTTCAATCCCGATGCCACATTCTTCTTTATAAAATTCAGCTTCTTGAATCATCTTCTCAGCACACAGAGTGAATAGGTATGGACAAAGGATTCAGCCCTGACACACATCTTTACCAAGTAGTACTCCTTTGCTCTGTTTGTACAACAGCCTCTTGGTCTAGATATAAGTTTTGCATGAGTATTATATTTTCACATCTTTGTTGCTGTTTGCTGTTGAGATGTAACCAATTCATAGCTGACCTTCAGCAGATTCAGAGGCAGTAAATTGCACTAGAGGAGACTGCCCATACTCTGGAGAAGCAGCTGGTGGATTTGAACCACATACGTGCCTTTCGGATTGCAGCACAGTTTCTTACCACTAGGCCACCAGAGCTTCCTTATGTGTTCTCATATTGTTGTTGTTATGTGCTGATGAGTCACTTGCAACTCAGCGACACTGTACAACAGCCCTAACCCTGCTCTATTCTGTGCCAATCTCATTGTCTCTGACACACCTACCCCCATGACCCCAGTCACTGAATCAATCCATCTCATCGAGGGTCGTCCCCTCTTATGCTGTCCCTCCACCTCTCAAACATGATGTATCTCTGAAAACTCCTATCATTCTTTGCCATTATTTTAATAATACTAGAATTAGTTTTTCCAAGTGTCTCTCTTCCTCATTGACTCCACCCTCCATGAAGGTAAGAACTGTTTCTATCTTGGCATGACAGTGCAGAGGAGCAATATACATACCTTGCCTAGACACACCTGCATTTGAAGACAGAAAGGCGGTGAAGAGACAGCAGCACTGAATCCAAGGCCAGCTCTGCCCTGAGGGCAGCACCCTCTGGCAGAAGACTGGGTGTCATGGGAGTGCTGGGTCTCCTCAAGTCCTTTCTCACTGGCCTTCTCAGTGATGATCAAGGCCACACAGCCAGCATCTTGGTGGTCTCCTGAGTGCTTGTTGTTGATGGGAGGCCCTTGAGACACCCTTCACTAGCCTCTGTCCTCAACAGTCTGTCTCTTATCCTTTTCATTTAGGAGTCTGTGCTTACTACTGGGGGAGGGGAGGAT
Organism: Elephantulus edwardii; assembly: GCF_000299155.1. Taxonomy (NCBI): domain Eukaryota; kingdom Metazoa; phylum Chordata; class Mammalia; order Macroscelidea; family Macroscelididae; genus Elephantulus; species Elephantulus edwardii. The sequence continues at coordinate 576,477 of NW_006400038.1, forward strand.
GCTGAGATCAGAAGTAAATGTCAGGCAAGTTGGAGCCATGGTCTTAGTAGTTTCTCTGGACTTTTGAAAGAAGCGGCTTCTGTGGACCAGAGGTGTTACCTAGAGACAGGCTCCCTCAGGACAAAGTTATTCTGGGGTAGGGGTGGTGTGATGACAGATAGGAGCTAAACTGGGAAACACCTGAAGATCCCAGAAACAGACAGAAACTCCATGGTGAAAATTGTTCTAGGAACCTCCTCCACAGCCTCAGGTTTGTGCCTCACAAGCTGATGAGGCGTGAATTAAGAGGTGTGAGCTACAGATGAGGAAACCAACTCAAGACTGTTCAGTTAAACTTAAGACAGCAACTACAGTCATGTTCCTCTGGAGCACCTATTTTCTGCCAGGCTGTGCATGCCTTACTGTTTACTTCTCAGGGCTTTCTGTTTCATAGATGGAAAAAGTGAGCCTCAGACATGTAAAGAAATCCATGCTCCAGTTTCAATTCCAGAGCAATCTAGAACCCAAATCATTAACCACTGCAACTGCACATCTCAGAATTTGAACCCAGGCCTCTGTCACTCCACATAACATGGGTGAGTCCCTCTTACTAGGTCAAACCCTATGACAGAGGCTGGAAAGGGGTTATTTAAGGTGAAGCAAATCACACACACACACATACACACACTCTCTCTCTCTTTCTCCCCCCCCCCAAAGAAAAAAAGAATCACCACTGGCCCCTGGTCCACCCTGGACTGTACATAGCAGCAGACAGCCTTATTTGAAAAGGAGTCTTTCAGTCTCAAACCCTCTATCCCTGGGCCCGTTACAAGGGAGGAAGTGTGGCCAGGATGTTAGGAGGTGTATGGAGTCAGACAATTGTGAGTTTAAACTCTGCCTCTGTTAATTTCTAGATGTTTGATATAAACAAGTATTGTATTATACAGAAGTATCCTCACTTTTAAAATGGAGATGAAATATTACCAGCTCACAGAGAGGTATGAAGATTTGATGGGATGATGCAGATACTGTGCTCAGCATGGAACTTGGTGTGTAGTGCCAAGGGATAGAATAGCTACCTGGTTGGTTTCTCTCTCCCCTGCTCTCATAGGAGAAGTCTAAAAACTAAGTTTCTCAGAGGAAATAGAGAGCGAAGGCAAAAAACAGTTGCACCAACACAAGTACCTCTGGCAGGGGACAGTAAGGGGTTAAACCACGAAGAATCCTCCTCCTCAGGAAGGCAGGGGAGCCAAACCCCAACCCACAGGTCCCTGGGGAGGTGGAGGGAGGTTGGCTATGACCAGTCTCCTGAGAATGGGAGCCAATAAAAGCAATGTGCCTTGAAGCTCTCTCCTGGCAGTCTGCCAAAAGGTTTGGCTCCACCCCTGACTTTCCAGGGGTATTTCCCCCTTTCTTTATCTTTTCAATTCTTTTGCATGATACCTGTCTTTTGCATGATATCCAGCCATGTCTCTGTTGCATTAGCTTAATAAACCTTTTTCACTTGTTTGCTAAACTGCCGCTGTATGTGTCTGCTCACTTATTTACAGTGAACTCAACTTGCTCCCTTGCAGGAAATATTAGCAAGCGGTAAAGAGACAATGAGAACTCTATTTTTAGCATGTTTCACATAGATATCCCTTGACTGGAAACCATTATCAATACTATTATTCTCTCCAAAGGAGATGTGACATTCAGTTTTTGTTCCCACACCATAGCCCCTTGGCCCATCCTGATTCCCAGCTGCAGCTGTGGTGGCCGCACTCCCCTTGGACGCCTTTGAATCTGTCTTTTTCCATGTCAGCAGGGCTTTTGGAGCTGAGAATTTCCTAGTGTCTCCACACAGGGCAGCTCATATGTGCTGGGGAATTCACCACGCCTTAACTTGCAGGAGGTGGAAGTCAGGGACAATATCCCAGCCTTGCACTGGAATTCTGGGTGTCTACCTATACTTCTGTAAGTCCCTGGTGAATGGAGCTCCTATTGGTTGCCACTCACTAACATGTTTTGATGGGCTTTTCTCTCCTGTCCTGCCTGAGACCTGAGACCACCTCCCAGATAAGTCACCCAGACCTCATCTCTGGCTTGTTGCAGAAGAGGGTGCTCTGCAAGGATGTGAGTGTGGAGCAGGCCCCGGGTCTAGAGCTGAAGGCTGGCTGCCCAGTGCAGCTCTAGCCTCTGTATCTCCTGGAGAAACCCAGGCACTCAGATTTGATCTCAAAGGGTCCTTTATCCTAGAAAGTTGTGAGCTATCTTCCCCACTTCTCTTGGACCCATATTATTCACTCACAGAACTATTAACATATCCTATAAGGCCTTCTGAGGTTGCTGGCTCATATAAAAGTCCTAGCATCTAGTGTTTGCTGATTGAGTGAAGGACTGATTCTGTGCTGGGCACAGGGCACAGGGGACCCAGTTAGGGTGCAGACTGCCATATTAACAATGCTACTTTGGTGGTAAAGCTCTCTTCTTCCTACTTCATTCCCTCTTTGCCTCTCATGCTCCCTGCCTGGCCAATCTTCCAGCCTCATGCTTCTGCAGCCCACAGGCTTTCTTTGCCAGGAAGCCAGGCCCCTGACCATGCCTATTTTGATTCTGATGGCCTTTAGAGGTTATTTGGTGGTATTTTAACCAACTCTTCTGGTTAACACTAGTTATAATGTTTGGCTGCTAACGGAAAGTTGGGTGGTTGGTGCTCAGCTGCTCTGTAGCAGTCTGCTTCTATAAGGAGCACAGCTATGGGAACCTAGGCGGAGTTCTGCTCTGTCAATTGACTCAGCAGCTCCAGGGCAAAGGGTTTTCTGAATATTTAGTTTTGAGTAACAAAAGGTTAGACCTGAGGAAGTCAATTTTGTGAGCCCTTTTGTGATTGCTAAACAATTAACGCTCCCTGTGCTGGAGGGAGGATGATTGTTGTTGTATACCACTGAGTCGGACTAACTCAAAGTTGACCTGCCAGTGAGTTGTCAGAGGTAGGACACTGCATAGAGGGAGACTGTCCATTTCTATCCTGTAGAGCATCTGGTGGATTCAAACTGCATACTCTTGCACTGGCAGCATAAGTTCTTCTAACTAAGTCACCAGAGCTCCCTGGATGGAGGGAGGAAGAGGGAAGAAATGGAAGGGAAACAAAGAGTTGAGAGGAAGGGAGGGAGAGAAGCAGGAAGAAGCAAAAAAAGGCACTGAGACAAGTTGAGGAGAGCTCTTAGAAAAAAAATTCTCAGGTATTTTGAAAAATGAGAAAGCATACAACCAAGAGGTAAGTAACTCCCAAATGGGATAGATCACAGATTAAAAACACCAAGGTATATCACAGTAAAATCCTACAAAAGCAAAGAAAAGGAGAAGATTTGGAAAGCTGCTAGAGAAAAAACCTAAAGAGTTATATACAAAAGAGAGCAAATATGACTAAGCTCTGATTTCTCAGCAGAAACCATGTAAGCAAAAGGATAACTGGATGGCATATATAAAACTCTGGAAAACAGAACAAAATTATCAACATAGAACCCAGCAAAACTGTCCATTAAATATGATGGAGAGATTAGGACATTCTTAGAAAAACTAAGGCTGTTGTTGTTGTTGTTATGTGCCGTCGAGTCGCCTGCGACTCATAGCGACCCTATGTACAACAGCCCTAAACTCCGCTCTGTCCTGTGCCAATCGCACTGTCTCTGACACTCCCGTCCCAATTATCCCAGTCACTGAATCAATCCACCTCATAGAGGGCCTTCCTCTCCTGCGCCGTCCCTCCACCCTCCCAAGCATGATGTCCCTCTCCAAGGACCGGTCTCTCCTCACAACATATCCAAAGTAAGTTAGACGGAGCCTCAGAATCCTTGCCTCCAAGGAGCCACCCGGTTTAACCCTCTCCAGGACAAATCTATTTGTTTTCCTAGCAGTCCATGGTATTCTCAGTACTCTTCTCCAGCACCACAGCTCAAAGGCATCAGTTCTCCTTCTATCCTCCTTGGTCATTGTCCAACTCTCTGATGCATAACAGGTGATTGCGAGGACCATGGCCTGTATCAGACGCACCTTAGTCTCCAGAGAGACACCACTGCTCTTCAGCACTTTGGAGAGGTCCCTAACAGCAGACTTTCCCATGGCAATGCGCCTTTTAATTTCCTGGCTGCTGGTGCCAAGACTGTTGACTATGAAGCCAAGCAGACTAAAGCTGTGTACAGTCTCAATCTCTTCACCATCCATCCTGATGCTGCCAATTGGTCCAGTGGTGAGAATCTTTGTCTTCTTGACATTGAGCCTCAATCCATATTGTAGGCTGCAGTCCTTGACACTCTGTAGCAGGTGCTTTAGGTCCTCCTCAGTTTCAGCAAGCAGGGTTGTGTCATCCGCATAACCCAGATTGTTGATAAATCGTCCACCAATCCTGACCCCACATTTCTCCTCATAGAGCCCAGCCTCCCGGATAATCTGTTCTGCACATAGGTTGAAAAGGTATGGAGATAGGTTGCATCCCTGGCGTACGCCCTTCCCAATTTTGAACCATGCAGTGTTCCCTTGCTCTGTTCTGACGACTGCCTCCTGGTCCAAGTATAAGTTTCGCATTAGAACGATCAAGTGTTCTGGGATTCCCATTCTTCTCAGAGTCAGCCACAGTTTGTTATAATCTACACAGTCAAATGCCTTTGCATAGTCAATGAAACACAGATAGACATTCCTCTGGTATTCCCTGCTTTCAGCCAAGATCCATCTAACATCAGCTACAATATCTCTAGTACCACAACCCCTTCGGAAACCAGCCTGGACTTCTGGTTGTTCTCTGTTGATGTGCTGTAGTCGTTTTTGGATAATTTTCAGTAAATTCTTGCTTGCATGTGAAATCAGTGAAATTGTTCTGTAGTTTCCACATTCGGTTGGGTCGCCTTTCTTTGGGATAGGAACAAATATTTGCAAGAAATACTAAAGGAAGTAATTTACACACAAAAAAACCCCACAGAAAAGTAGATGGAGAAAAGTAATCAGCAACAGTACAAGAAAGAATCCAACAAAATGATCACAGTAAAAGTTTGCCTCCTCAATCGCCAATTTCATCTGGAATGGAAAGAGGCCCCGAATAAGCAAAACACTCCTTAAAAAGAGAAACAAGGTAGGAGGCCTCACTCCCTGCTTTCAAATCCTACTACATTGCCATTATGGTCAAGACAGCGTGGTACTGGTACAATAACAGACACATAGATCAATGGAATAGAATTGAGAATCCAGAAATCAGCTCATCTACCTATGGTCAACTAATTTTTGACCAGGAGATGAAATTAGTTAAGCGGGGAAACGACAGCCTTTTTAACAACTGGTGCTGGCAAAATTGGAAAACTATCTGCAGAAAACTCAAGCAAGACCCACACCTCACTCCATACACAAAAACTAAATCAAAGTGGATCCTGGACCTAGGACTAAAACCAAGGACTATAAACTTCATTAAAGAAAAGGTTAGAAGAACTCTAGAAGTCCTAATCCAAAACATAAACAGGCTTCCAAGCATCCTGAAAAATCTACAACCAGGTAAGGATAAAATAGATGAATGGGACCTTCTAAGACTCAAATCTCTGTGCACATCCAAAACCTTCTCCAACAGGGTAAAAAGGGAAGCCACAGACTGGGTAAAAAATATTTGGTAAGGACATGTCAGATAAAGGACTTATATCTAGAATTTATAAAATACTTGAGCACCACAACAAGATAAAGGTAAACAACCCAATTGAAAAATGGACACAGGATATGAACAGACACTTCATCAAAGAAGACATTCAGATGGCAAACAAACACATGAAGAAATGTGCAAAATTCCTAGTTCTAAGAGAGATGCAAATCAAAACAACTATGATATATCATCTCACCCCAGTCAGAATAGCAAAATTTAACAGAACAGCAAACAACAACCCTTATTCTCTGTTGGTGGGAGTGTAAATGGTGCAACCACAGTGGAAGGCTGTATGGTGCTTTCCCAAAAAATTGCAAATAGAAATACCATTTGACTGAGCAATTCCACTACTGGGAATATACCCCAAAGACACTGTAACTGACACCCAAGAGGATATATGCACACCCATGTTTATCACAGCTTTGTTCACAATAGCAAAGAGTTGGAAACAACCTAAGGGCCCATCAACAAATGAATGGATAGAGAAGCTGTGGTATGTTCACACAGTGGAATACTATGCTTCAGTGAAAAACAAAGAACTCATGAAATAGTATTAAAAATGAATGACCCTGGAGGACATTATGCTGAGTGAAATATCTCAGTCACAAAAGGATAAATACTGCATAGTGTCACAGTTGTAAAACAGGACCAACATCAGAGTTGGAGGGAGACCCAGAAAGATAAGATAAATGATGTATACTGCATTGAAACAGATGAGGGAGAGTACTGTTTAAAAGGGATATATGACTGGGTATTATTGTCATGACATGAGTCCAGAACAAGGGCTGCAAAGCTGAGTGGAGTTGAATTTTTCTTTACTTTTCAAAAAGAAAAGTGAACTGGGGTGGGGTGGGGTGGTAGAGGGTTGGGCAGGGAGAAAAATGCAACAATGAATGAATGGAAATCCAAAGTCTCTGCAAACGTTCAGTAAAATTAATAAAAAAAAGTTTTCCTCCTGACAATCACACTGAATTTAAAATATTTAAATGCACCAGTTAGCAGGGGGGAAAAAGCAGCATATTAGATTAAAAACAAAAGTAAAAGCTCATTAATTTGCTGCTCAAAGATACACAAAGATGAAAAACTGAAGGGTAGTAGAAAAAAAGAACAAGTAAATGGCAATCAACAAAAAGCAGTATTAGCAATATTAACCTCTGATAAAACAGACTTCAGGGTAAAAACTAGCATAAGTGACAAGGAAGGACACTCTATAACTTCTAAGTGTCAATAAAGCAAGAGGCTCCCATCTTCTTATTTATGCACCAAATGATAGAGATGCAAAATACACAAATCAAATGCTAACAGACTTGAAGACAGAAAGAGACAAAATCATAATAGTAGGAGACTTCAGTACACCACACTCAATGAAAGACAGGATAACTAGGAATACACTAAACAAAGATGTAGAGGAACTAAACTATACAATTAACCATTTTGACCTAATAGACATATACAGGGTGATGCTGTTCAGTATACACTCTTCTCCAGTGTGCACAGAACATTCCCCAGACTAGATTAAAATTTAGGTCCCAAAGCAAGCCTCAATAAATGGACCCCCCCAAACATTTAAATACTACAAAACATTTTCTTAGACCACAATGCTGTAAAAATAGAAATCAGCAAAAGATAAAGGAGGAAAAAAACCCCACTCCCATCCATGTGGTAGCTATGAGAAGCTCTGGTAGCCTAGTGCTAAGAAACTGTGGGCAGTCCTGAAGACAGGCAGTTTCAGGCCACCAGCTGTTCTGAAGAATGATGGACAATCTTCTCCTGTGTGATTAACTGCCACTGCAAACACTCTGGAGGGTCAGCTATGTATGAGTTGGTTTGGTACACAACAATAACAACAACAACAACATGTGGAAGCTTAATAATAACCTGTTTGATCTATATTGGTTAAAAGAAGGAATAAAAAAAGTTTCTGTAAACAAATGAGAATGAAAACCTCTGATATCGTAGAAGCAGTAGTCAGAGTTGAATTTATAGCCATAAGCAAACATATTAGATGGGAAGAAAGAAGCAAAGTAAACTGTTTAACTCAGTATCGCCAACAAATAAAAAACACACAACCAAAAACATCAAGGAAAGCTCACAACCTTTAGAAGAAAGAAAATTTTAAAATTAAGGGCAGAAATAAATAGAAAACAGATAAAACAATTAAAACTATCAACAACACAAGGAATTGGTTCTTGGAAACGGTCAATGAAAATCAACAAACCATTGGTAACTCTAACATGAAAAGAATGAAAAGACACTAATAACTCAAAAAAGATATTAAATGAGTGTCATCACAACAGAACCAACCAATATAAAAAGTAAAATAATGGAGACTTGAGAGAAGAAACAGGTACACTGCAACCCAGATTCAAGGAGGGAATGCCTGAATGCTATCCTCTGCATTCCAAAGAAGTTCCTAGCTTCCTGCAAAGACAGTAGACTGACATTGGTAGACTGTACCCAGCAAAGCTGTCCATCAATATACTGACCATTAAGGTGGAAGTAGTCCTCCTCACTCAGTCATAGGAGAAGACACAGGTACACCCAGACTGTACAGGAGATTCAGGGAGGGAAAGGTTCTGAGCACCATCCCCAGGAACTGTATTCTCAGGAAGCTTGCAGTTCTCCACAAAGACTCTGTCAGCTAAGGCAGAAGTGGCACCTCCCACTCAGTCTCAGGAAAAGGCACAAGTATACTGTCACCACCTACAGCAACCACCAGTCTTGGGAGGGAAGGGTCCTAGGATTGAAGCTTAACAACAAGAACATAGATATTCTCATCACTGGGCTAACTGGCCACACCATGATGGATGGAGAAGAAAGAGAATGAGTTTGCTTGGCTCCACAATCAACTCTCTTGGTGCCAGCAGTCAGGAAGTCAAAAGATGAAATGCATTGGGTAATTCTGCTGTCAGGGACTTTTAAAAAGTACTGAGAAGAAACGATGTCAGTCTAGAGACTAAGGTGCACCCAATTCAGGCCATGGTCTTCACAATTACTTGCTATGCATCAAAGCTGGAAAATTACTAAGGATGACAGAAGAAAAATTGATGCCTTTGAGTTGTGGTGTTGGTGAAGAGTCTTGAGCATACCATGGACTGCCAAGAAAACAAATAGGTCTGTCTTGGAGAGGGTAAAACAAAATTTCTCCTTAGAGGTTAGGATTTTGAAGATCCATCTCACATACTTTGGGCATGTGGCTAGGATGGACCAGTCCTTAGAGAAAGACATCATGCTTGTAAGGGTGGAAGGACATCACAAGACAGGAAGACCCTCTGTGAGATGGATTGACACACTAACTGGAGCAAGGGGATAGGTATATTGGAGTCATTGAGACTGGCTCAGGACAGGGCAGGCTTCAGCTCTGTTGTACATAGGGTCACTCTGAATCACAGGCAACATGACAGCACATAACAACATCAACAGCTCAAGAAAAACAAGAAATCACTTCTAAAGGACAAACAGATTACACTCTGACTTCTCAGCAGAAACCATGTGAGAAAGAAGACAAGGGGTGGTGCATTCAGAAGGCTAAAAGAAAACAATTGCCAGGTGAGGACCCTGTACCCAGCAAAGCTGTCCATCAAATATGAAGGAGAAATTAGGTCATTCACAGACAAGCAGGAACTTAAGGAATTTGTGAAATGAAGACCAACTCAATAAGAAATACAATGAAAGGTCCTTCACACAGAGACAGCAGAGGAAAGCAGATAGGCCAATGTAACCAATAACAATAAGGGGAAAAACCCTTAGCAGAATGGTGACAATGAAACCTGACCTATCAATAATGACACTCAGTGTGAATGGCTTAAACACCCTGATTAAGATAAAAAGAGTAGCAGGATGGATTAACTCCCCACCAAAAAACCCCCACCCCCAAAAAAACTCAGCCTCCACTAATATGTTGCTTACAAGAGACATATTTAAGAAACAAGGAAAAAAATACCCTAAAAATTAAAGAGTTGAAAATAAAGTATCAAGTAAATAGCATTAAAAGAAAGCTGAAGAAAGGAAGTACAAACATACAGGTCCTTCACAAAACACTGCCATACAACAGTCAAAATATAGTTACGCCAACCTAATATCTATTAAAGAAAGACTAAAATAATATCAAGAAAACAGAAGTCTGCCTCAGTTATCAAGAAAAAACAAAATAACATTTCTCCTAAAAAAGCAGACCCAACGAATACCCCAGATAGAGAGAACCAGAGAAATATGTTGATAGTTATTTTAACAGCTACAGAAGAAGATGTAAATGATGGAAGAAACAATTAAGAAAGCAAATACCCCAGAGAAGAAATATATTGATGAGGAAAAACTTGAATAACAATGGAAGAAAATGCAAAAGATGGAAGAAAGAATTGATATCTAGATATCAATAAAGGGGTACAAGAACTTAAAAAATAATCACAAGACAGAAAGAGTACAACCAAAACAGTACTAGAAAGAACAGAAAAGCATGAAAAGGCAATCTAGAATATTAAGACCAAAATGGCAAAAGTATCAAACACGCTGGTGAGACACAAGAGTAGAACTGAAGAGATGGAACAGAGAGTCAGTGAGCTAGAAGACAAGAGCTTCACTGAAAACACACTAGAAGAAAAATCAGAGATGAGATGTAAAGAAAATGGAGAAAACCCCCACATTAGAATCATGTGGGATTACATCAAATGCAATACATATGCATAACTGGAATTCTAGGACAGGGGAGTGACAAGGGAAATCACTGAAAAAATTGTGGAGAAGTACTAGAAGAAAATTTCCCAGGTATTCTGAAGAAAGGAGAAATCCATATTCAAGAAGCACATAGAACATTAAATAGACTAGACCCAAAAAGAAAAATATAAATATACAGCACAGTCAAATTCTCCAGATTAAAAGATAAGGATAGAATACTAAAAGCAGCATGAGAAAAACAAAGAGTCGTCTACAAAGGGGAAGCAATTAGATTAAGTTCTGATTTCTCAGCAGAGAAATGGGGTAACATATACAGAAAGTTGAACAAAAACAATTGCCAGCCAACGATCCTATACCCAGCAAAGCTCTAGATCAAATATGAAGGAGAAATTAGATCTTTTGCAGACAAGAAGGAACTTAAGGAATTTGTGAAAACAAGATCAAAACGACAAGGAATTTTAAGTGAAGTTCTTCACACAGAGATGTCAAAAGAAAGTACATGGACCATAGTAGCCAAAAGTGACAGAAAAAGAAACACATCCAAATGGAAAAAAAACAAACTTGGCCTGGTAATAATCATACTTAATATGAATGGACTAAAAGCACCAATTAAGAGAAAAAGAGTCATAGGATGAATTAAAAAAACAAACTAAAGCCCATCAGTATGTTGGTTATAAGAAACACATCTAAAAACAGAAGAAAAAGACTCAAAATCAAAGGCTGCTAATTCAAGGTATAAAGAGACTGAACTGCCAAACACAGCTAGAAATGCACAATTTGAAGAAGATAAAATTGATGAATGGGACCTTCTAAAGATTAAATCCCTGTGTGCATCAAACCCTTTTTCCAACAGGGTGAAAAGAAAATGTAACAACTGGGAACAAATATTTGGTAATACCACCTCAGACAAGGGTTGCATAACAAAAGTTTACAGAATATTTCTGGGCCTCCAGAAGAAAAAGACTGATAACCCAATTAAAAAAATCGGCAAAGACATGCAAAGAATTTCCACAGCAGAAGATATTCAAATGGCCACCAGATACATGAAGAAATGCTCCAAATCACTGGCAATAAGAGAGATATAAATCAATAAGAGACCATCTTACTCCAGTAACAGTGGCAAAGTTTAACAGGACAGCAGGTAATAAATGTTGGAGAGGATGTGTTAAGATAGGAACTCCCATACACAGTTGGTGGGATTCTACAATGTTACAATCATTCTGGATGGCAGTTTGGCACTTCCTCAAAAAGCTGAACACAGAAATTCCAGCTGGCAAGCTCTAATGGACTAGTGGCAAGAAACTGTACTGTAATCCTAGAGGTGCATGGTTCGAATCCACCAGCTGCTCTGCTGGAGAAGGAGGAACCACCTCCTCCTGTACCAGGCAGATCCAATTTGACCACACACACACACACACACACACACACACGAAATTCCATATGACCCAGAGATTCCATTGCTTGGAATATACCCCAAGAAAATGAGAACTAAGGCTCAAATGAAAGCTTGTACACCAATGTACAGAGCAGTATTATTTACCATCGCAAGAATATGGAAACAGCCCAGATGTTCAATAACATATGAATGGATTAAGAAGTTGTGATACATTCATACAATGTAATACTATGCAGCACTAGGAGCAATGATTTTGTAAATTATTGCCTAACTTGGGAGGGACTGGAGAACATTATGTTGAGTGAACTTAGTTCCAGAAGGACGAATACTGTATAAAACCATTATTGTAGAATGAGTATGAGGATCCAAGGAGGGGAGGGGAGGGTGGAAGCAGAGGGCTGAGAATGGGCAAGGGTTGGGAATTAATTATAGGTTTGCACAATTCGATGGGGGGGGGGTGTTGAAGGAAATGGGAAGGATCTTTTGTGAAAAGCAATGTATTCAAACTTCGTAATTAAATCAGTATACAATTTTTTTAAAGTATATACACAAAACCATGAGTCAATATCTTTCTCAATGGAGAGAGACTACAAACATTCCCCTTGTGTACAGTCACTAGGCAAGGATGCCCACTATACCTACTCGTATTCAATATTGTTTTGGATAGTCTAGCTAGTTCAAGAACTCAAGAGAAAACTGTTTAAAAGAGATATGTGACTAGGTATTTCTGTCATCACAGGAGTCTAGAGCGATGGCTCCATGGTGGAGGGGACCTGGGGGAGGGTTTGTAAAACAATGAAAGAATCTTTTCTTTTACTTTTCCATAATTTTTGACTCATGTACTTATAACTT
>NW_006400038.1:589431-590917 GCF_000299155.1 Elephantulus edwardii
GTAGAGAGAATGGTGCAGCAATGAAGGAATGAAAACCCAAAATCCCTGTAAATGTTCATTAAAATTAATAAAATTTAATAATAATTTAAAAAAAAGAACTCAAGAGAAAGAAATGAGAGACATCCGAATTGGCAAAGAAGTGGTGAAACTATCACTATATGCAGATAATATGATAGTATACACAGAAAATCCCAAAGACTCAATGAAAAAAACTTATCAGACCTAACAAATCAATTTAGTAGAGTGGCTGGACATAAGATTAATGTACAAAAATAAACTGGCCTTCTCTACAGCAACAAAGGAAACCACAGAAAAGGAAACTAGGAAAGCAATACCATTTACAGTAACTAGCCACAAGATGAAACACTTAGGAATAAATCTAACTACTTCTTTTTGTTAAGTGCTGTAGACGACCCATACTGACCCTATGAATGAAAGTCTTGAACACAAAACTATCATCTTTTCAGCAAGTTCATAGAGTTTCCAGAGGCAAGGTTTCTTTTTGGAAGTGGATGGCACTCATGCTTCTAAGCCTGTTTTATTCAGGAGATCTAAAAAAAAAACCAAACCAGCTTGGTTCTACAAATTTGATCCACAAATCCAATCAGCTCACACCCTATTGGAAGCAACAGCCACACCCTAGTTTCAACCACAAACCAGAAAATATACCTTTGCAGAATCTGGCCATTCTGCTCATTTTCCCATACTAGAAATAGCCCTAGATCGGTGGCCAAAATATTTTTAAATACAAGGTCAGATCTAACTAGACACACAAAATACTTTTATAAGGAAAATTATAGAACACTATTAAAATAAACAATAAGAGCTCTAACTAAATAGAAGAATATGCCCTGTTTATGATAGGAAGATTGGACATTGTGAAAATGACAGTTCTACCAAAAATAATCTACAGTTCAAGGCAATACCAATACTAATACTAAATTCACTCTCCAAGGAGATAGAAATGGAATTTCCAGTTTCATTTGGAAAGGAAAGAGACCCAGAATAAACAAAGCTCTTATGGAAAAAAAAATGAAGTTGGAGGCATCTAAATTCCTGATCTCAAAACTGGCTATCTAGGCATTGAAACAAATGAGGGAGAGAACTGTGTAAAAGGAATATATAATTAGGTATTATTGACATGACAAGAGTCTAGACTAAGAGCTGCATAATAAAGTGGACTGGGTGTGGAGACTGTATAACAATGAAATAATTTTATTTTTCCCAAAGGGAAACATAAACAGGAAGTGGGGGGGCAGTGAGAAAAATGTATAACAATGAATGAATGGAACTCCAAATTCTCTATAAACTTTAATTTAAATGTTGTTGTTGTTGTTATGTGCCGTCGAGTCATTTCCGACTCATAGCGACCCTATGCACAACAGCCCTAAGTCCTGCTGTATCCTGCGCCAACCACACCGCCTCTGACACACCCATCCCGATTACCCCAGTCACCGAATCAATCCATCTCATAGAGGGTCTTCCC
>NW_006400038.1:618030-668901 GCF_000299155.1 Elephantulus edwardii
TGAGAAAAACTGGATGAAATATGTTTACGGCATTGAAGTCTATGGGGGAGAGAATAGTCTAAAAGTATTATATTTTAGGGCATTATTTTTATCGGAGGAGTAGGTAATGAGGGTTGCAGAGTGGATTATATTTGGGGGTGGCGGGTGGGGTTTGGGGAGGTGCGGGTGGATTGTGTACCAATGAGGGAGTTTTTCTTTTGCTTTTCAAGGAGAGGAGCAAATGGGGGGAGGGGCGTGTGCAGGGAGAAGGGTGCAACAATGAATGAATGGAATTCCAAAATCTCTGTAGATGTTCATTCTGAAATGAAGAGAAGATCAGACACTATGTTTACTGCAATCAATAATCTAGAATAAGATATGTACTATGAATTAATTAAAAGTTGGTTGGGGAAAAGGGAAAAATTAATAAACATAGAAGATGGGTAAAGGGAATTGCAACATATAATAAGGGTGTACATAGCATCGTAATGAGTTAATTGCATCAACTAATGATAATTATTGCCTATGAATTACTGTCTGAAATAAACCAAGGCGATTTTTAAACTTTCACTGTAATAAAACATTTTTTTGAAAAAAGAAAAGAAATGAGTATAAAATAATGTGAACATTTTAAGTATAAAACGAATGACTCACATGTAAATTACAGAGAAAAATATATCAGAAAGTAACTATTAATTTAACTTCTCATTTCCTTTTTTTGTGCTGATTTTTGATGACATTTAGGATGACAGTTGTAATGTGTAATCACAAATTACATTATAAACTTTGTAGGTCAAGGATTTCAGTCTTTGGTATAGACTGCCAAAAGAATAGGTTTGTCCTTGACAGAATGGAACCAGGCTGCTTCTTGGAGGCAAAGAATTTGAAGCTCCCTCTCACATACTTTGGGCACATGGTCAGGAGGGTGCAGTCCCTGGAAAAGGACATCATGAATGAAGGGTGGAGGAACAGCGCAGGAGAGGAAGACCTCAGATGAGATGGATTGCTACAGTAACTGGGATAATGGGGGTATGTGTGCCAGAGACAGTGAGATTGGCTCAGGACAGAGCAGAGTTCAGAACTATAGCACATAGGATTGCTATGAGTCCCAGGCAAATCACTGGCACATAACAACATCATCATCATCATCATCAACAACAACAACAATGCAATCATTCTTTCTTTTTTTAAACAAATATTAATTTCAATGAAAATTTACAGAGACTTTGGGTTTCCATTTATTCATTGTTGCACTTTTCTCCCCTCCCAACCCTTCCCCCTAGTACACTACCCTCTTGGAAAAGTAAAAGAAAAATTCTTTCATTGTTTTACAATCCCTCCCCCCAGGTCCACTCCATTATGCAGCCTTTGCTCCGGACTCCTGTCATGGCAAAAATACCTAATCACATATCCCTTTTAAACAGTTTTCTCCCTCATCTGTTTCAACGCTGTATACATTATTGAACCCATCTTTCTCAGTAACCCCCCAACCCCGATGTCAGTCCTGTTTTACAACAGTGAAGTATTTGTCCTTTTGTGACTGAGACTTCACTCAACATAATGTACTCCAGGGTACCACAGCTTCTCTATCCATTCATTTGTTGATGGACACTCCTTGCTATTGTGAACAAAGCCACAATAAACATGGGTGTGCATATAGCTGCTTGGATGTCAGTTATGGTCTCTTTGGGGTATATTCCCAGTAGTGGAATTGCTGGGTCAAATGGTATCTCTATTTGCAACTTTTTGAGAATGCGCCACACCGCCTGCCTTCCACAGTGGTTGGACCATTTTACACTCCCACTAACAATGAGTAAGGGTTCCAGTTTCTCCACAACCTCACCAGCATTTGATGCTTGCTGTTCTGTTAAATTTTGCTATTCTGACTGGGGTGAGATGATATCTCATAGTTGTTTTGATTTGCATCTCTCTTAGAGCTAGGGATTTTGAACATTTCTTCATGTGCTTGTGAGTCATCTGAATGTCTTCGTTGGTGAAGTGTCTATTCATATCCTGTGCCCTTTTTCTACTGGATTATTTACCTTTATCTTGTGGTGCTTAAGTATTTTATAACTTCTGGATATAAGGCCCTTATCTGATATGTCATTACCAAATACTTTTTCCCAGTCTGTGGCTTCCCTTTTTACCCTGCTGGAGAAGTTTTTGGATGTGCATAGGAATTTGATTCTTAGAAGGTCCCATTCATCTATTTTATCTCTTCCTGGTTGTAGGCAATCATTCTTTCTCATTGTCTTACTCTGTATGGTCCAGGGCTAAAAGATGCTACATGTGTTATCTCCTTCAATCCTTGAAATAACTTTATAAAGGAGGTACTGCAATTGCCCATTTTACAGATGGGGAAATTCAGTTTAATTTGCCCAAATCATGCAACTATTGAATGGCAGAGTTGGAACTGAACTTGCTCTTCCCATTAGTTCCTGTGTACTCTCCTGATCCAATCATTTTTGCCAGGCTCCTCAGGTCCTCATGAGCTGTAAATGGGAAGTCATGCAGACCACAGAGTCTGATGGGAGGCTATGGGAGTTGCATGCTCATCACATATGGTTCCTTTGAGATATATCACCTAAACTCATCAGTTAAAGGAGCTAGTCCTTGACTTCAGCTATGTAAGTGTAATCCTTTGCTTTCTGTGGATGAGGAAACAAAGACTCAAGGTGAAGTGACATGCCAAAGGCCACCCAACCCATTAATGCTCCTTTTTCCATCATGTGGTGTACTGGGAGAGGGGTATCTGGTTCTTTTGGCAATTGTTAAACATTTGCAACATTTGCCTTTAAATTACTTGCATATTATTTTAGAATTTAAATTTTGTTGTGTTTTTTCTAGTATTTTTGGCAGATAAGAGTTCATACTTTCCTTGTTTCATTTATGTGTGAGGCACTGGGGCCTACCCTTCTGTTCACGAGGCTGCACCAGGTACAGGTCTAGGTTTATGCAAGGTGCATGGATGGGTGAAGCCAACACACAAAGGAAGGGGAGCCCCAGAGGTTCTGAGAAGTTTTGTTAGTGACTCCAATTGGAAGTGACATTGTCATCAAATCTACTGATATTTTTTTTGTGTGTGTTTTTGCCTAGAAGGTGCTCAACTCTTGTCCCTTTAAGTATTATCCAGAAGTATGCCTCTTTAGCGAACTGTTTCCAAAGTTTGGCTAACTTAACACTAACAGGAATATGTGTCTAGGTTCAGAAATCCAGTTCCTGCAAAGCCTCAGGATGTTGCCTATTGGCCCAGTGGTGAGGATGTTGTCTATTAGTCCAGTGTTGAGGATGTTGCCTATTGGCCCAGTGGTGAGGATGTTGCCTATTGGCTCAGTGGTGAGGATGTTTTCTATTGGCCCAGTGGTGAGGATGATGCCTATTGGCCCAGTGGTGAGGATGTTGCCTATTGACCCAGTGTTGAGGATGTTGCCTTTTGGCCCAGTGGTGAGGGTTTTTGTTTTCTTGTACTGAGCAGGATTACCATGGCAACAACACATCATCAGTAGGGTAAAATTAACCTATTGTTCCCCTTGGGTGGGATTCTGATCTAGAGGCCTTCAGTCATAATTCCACAGATGGTAGCTTCACCCCATTAGCTCCTCAGCCAAGCACAAACAACAAATGTCTGAACCTGCAGTGATTTTTGTTTTCTTGATGTTGAAACACAATCCATATTGAAGGCTGCAGCCCTTGATCTTCTACTTGACTTTTGCTCTTAAGGGTATCATTTTCCTGTCAGTTTTTGTGTTGGAGAAGTGTGTTTGCATGTTGCTGCTCTTAAAAGCTTATATGTATGTATGTATATATGTATGTATGTATATATAAATATATTTGTTACTTGGTGCTGTCGAGTCGTAGAAGACTCATAGCGACCCTATGAACGAACAGCCTGGGCACTGTTTGTACATAGAATTTCCGGAGGCATGTTTGCTTGTCTGTTATCTGCTTTTTTGGGTACAGTACTTGTCTGTCATGTGCTGTGTTAAAGGGAAACTCCCAGATTAAGAAAGACTAGAAAGAAGAATTGACCATCCATTTCTGAAATAATAAGCACTGGAAAACCCTATCTATGAACCACAGAACACACTTAGACTACTAGATATAGCACTTAGCCTTCATATTGGAAGACAACCAAAAAGAGGAGGACTAGTTGCAAATACTCACTAATATGTGGAATTCATGAAGTATAAATGTAGGAAAACTAGCTATTGCTAAAAAAAGGAAATAAAGTACATAAAGATTGGCATACTAAGAGGAAGCAAGCTAGATGGATTGGCATTGGCCACTTTGAATCAGACAATCATATAATCTACTATGCTGAGAATGAAAAAGTTAAGGAAAATGGAGTTGCATTCATGGTAAAAAAGATAATTTCTATGTTCATCCTGAAGTACAATGTTGTGAGAAACAGGATAATATCCACATACATACAAGGAAGACTTGTTAATATCATCATCATTCAAGTATATGCAACAACAATAAAGACCAAAGAGTAGGAAATAGAAGATTTCTACCAACTTTTTCAGTTTGAAATTGATGGAATATGCAACCAAGATTCTTCAATAATAACTGATGACTGGCATTCATTAATAATTATTTTTGTTAGATGCTATCAAGTGAGTGCTGAGTCATAGCAACCTATGCACAGCACCATGAAACATGGCCAAATCCTATGCCATCCTCACTCACTCTGCTTGCTCAAATCCATTGCATCAGTCATGCTGTCAATTCATCTTGTTGGAGGTCTTCTTTGCGGATCTTCCTCTTTTCCAAGCATGCTGTCCTTCACTAGGAGTGAGCTTCTCCTCATGACATGCCCGAAATATGTGAGATGAAGCCTCACTTTCCTTGCTTCTTATAATTTTTCCAAACAGAACTCTTGATTTTGCTTATTAAAACTTCTTACCTTTTTTTAATGTTGAGCGAACTAACTCAGTCTCTTAAGGACAAATACTGCATAAGACCATTATTGTAAAAATAGAAGGATTATTAGTAATGTATGTACAAAAGTCCAAAGGGGAGCAGAGTGGGGGGGGGGTCAGGGTAGGGAAGGAGAAATCATAGGGTCACAGAGTTTGGGGGCAGTGGAACGGGGTGAAGGAATTAGGGAAGATGCAGTGGAGGTCTGAAAAGGCAGAGTAATGGTAGGCATAGATCAATGGTAATTAATTTTAAACAACACAATGTGTAGAAAAGATTGTATAAAACACAACGTGAATAGAAGAATGTATGAAACACAATGTATATAAATAAAGTACAATGAATGTGAAATTTTGTATGCAAACCAATATAAAATAAAAATAATTAAATCATAAACAAACTAACAAACTCCCTCCCTCTGGATTGGCAGCATGTGTGCCCGTGCATGTGTACACACACACACACACACACACACACACACACACACACACAGAGTTGTTGTTGCTTTTATTGTGTACCACTGTGTTGAATCAACTTAAAGCTGGCTCTACAGCTGGTTCTCAGAGGCTTTAAACTCCATAGGAGGAGACCATTCATCTTTCTCTTGAAAAAAAATCCAAACAATTTTTGTTGTTGTTGTTGTTGTTGTTGTTGACTGCCTTTGAGATGAGCACAACTCATAGCGACCCTATGAACAAAAGGCCTGAAGCCCCTCTACAACTATCGACATTTATCAAAGTTCATAGAGTTTCTGGAGGCATGCTGTTTAGGAAGTGGATGCCACTCCTGCATCCAAACTTTTCATAGTTATTTTTATGTGTTGTTGTTGTTGTTACGTGTCTTTGAGTCACTTGCGACTCATAGTGACCCTATGTACAACAGCCCTAAACTCTGCTCTGTCCTGTGCCAATCGCACTGTCTCTGACACACCCATCCCGATTACCCCAGTCACTGAATCAATCCACCTCATAGAGGGCCTTCCCCTCCTGCGCTGTCCCTCCACCCTCCCAAGCATGATGTCCCTCTCCAGGGACCAGTCCCTCCTTACCATGTGTCCAAAGTATGTTAGATGGAGCCTCAGAATCCTTGCCTCCAAGGAGCAGCCCAGTTTAGCCCTCTCCAGGCTGAATCTGTTTGTTCTATCCTCAGTTTCATATCTTTTTGTTAATTGTTTTTGTTCTACTCTTCTTTCCTTTTCATCTCTGCTCCTCCCCAAGACAGGTTCTATCAATGTGTAAACCATTTCCTAGCTTTTCATATTAGTGGCCATTGTATGTAATTTTGTGACTGATTTATGCCACTCAGCATAATTTATTCTCGTTTCATCTATGCAACACATCATTTGATTCCTTGACTAATTGTTACTATGAGTATTTATTGTGGATCAAAGAAAAAGTAAATCCTTGGCAACTTCAATATTGTTTCCCTGGTGAGGATTTTTGTTTTATTGATGCTGTGATGTAATACATATTGAAGGCTCTAGTTTTTGAACTTCTCCCATAAGTGCTTTAGATTTTCCTCAGTTTCTATCAGCAAGGTTGTATCATTTGCATATTGTGGGTCGGTGATGAGTCTTTCTCCAATCTTGATACCAAACTGTTCTTCATATAATCCAGCTTCTTAAATAATTTTCTCAGCATACAGATTGAACAGGTATGGAGAAGGATACAGCCCTGATGCACACATTTTCTGATTTTAAATCATATAGTATCTCTTTGTTCTCTTAAAATGACTATTGCTTGGTATATGTACAAATTTTGAATAAGCTTGAGTAAGTGTTTTGGGATTCCCATAATTCTCAATGTTAGCCCTAATTTATTATGATCCCTACAGTCTAAGAATGTATAGTCAATAAAGAAGTACACATCTTTCTGTAAACCTCTCAGTAGACAGGACATACATTTCTGCCTTCACTGCAGATGGAATGAGTGTTAGGGAGGTCCAGAGTGGGTGAATGTGTGCAGGGACTCAGCACAGATGTAATAGGGCCAGGTGCCCTGATATTTCCGGTCTCTGGGGCTCCAAGCCACGTTGAGATGGATTGTGGGTTCTGGTTGAAAAAGATGGGTCACCCTGCATTGAAACAGATGAGGGAGAAAACTGTTTAAAAGGGACATGTGATTAGGTATTATTGTCATGACAGGAGTCCAGACTGAAAGGCTGTATAGTGGAGTGGACCTGGGGGGAGGGACTGTATAACAATGAAAGAATTTTTCTTTTACTTTTCAAAGAGAAGAGTGAACTGGAGGCAGGAGGGGTGGGAAGGGAGAAAAATGAAACAATGAATGAATGGAAATCCAAAGTCTCTGTAAATTTTCATGAAAATAAAAAAAAGATGGGTCGCCCAAGCATAAATACACTCACAAACTCCCTTCCTCCCTGAAAACGGAGTCACATACTCCCTCACAGACTCAAACACATTATAGTCATTCACCCACTTAACTTCTTACAGTGACTCACATACTCAATCACACACTGACTTGTACACTCACTGATACACTGACTCTCTGATATACACTAATTCACACTCACACACTCAATCACACACTAATACATAGAATCACACACTGACTCTTACACTCACTCACACACTCTCACACTGGCTCATATGCTGGCCTGTACACTCACTTGCACACCACACACTCACACACTTTACACTCACACATCGGCTCATATATTTAATCACATATGGCTTCATATAGTCACATGCTCAACCACACATTCACTCATTCACACATTTACTTGTCCACTGACTCACACGATCAATTGTACACTCACACATTCACTCACACTGACACTCATAAAATCACTCCCTCCTAGGTTCACTTGTACATTGACTCACATGCTCATTCACATCCTCATAAACACATTCATTCACACACATACACCCTCATACACTCATACATTCACTTATTCATACACTCACACATTTACACACACACAGTCCTTTGCATACTGGTTCAAACTCACACATAGTCACTGGCTCACACACTCAGTCATTCACACACTTAAACACTAACCTGCCCACTCATACAGTCATTCATATAGTGATTCACCCTCTCACCTCCCCACACACTCACTCCCTCATACATTCTCTCCCTCCTTCACACACTCACTCAGCTCATATACTCAGTCACCACTCACAAATCCCCTTCCTTTCACATTCTTTCACTCACACTGACACACACACTCTCACAAATTCCCTCCTTCCTGACACATTCATTCCTTCTCTCTCTTTCCCTTTCTCTTTCTTTCTCTCTCTCTTTCTCACACTTCCCCCACACAGACTCTGTCTTCTCTTCCCCCTCATAGTCCACACTCATTCATATATTGCCTCCCTCCATGCCTCTCTCACACTTTTCCACATTTTCATTTACTTAGAATTCTTTTGAGGTGTTGCAATTTCAAAGGCAAATGAAACAGCTCTTGCTTCTAAGAAGTGTAGAACTCCAAAGTCTAGAATGGTGCTTGCTTACTTAGCAGACAGGCTATTCACCTGTCTCAGGTGGAAGGAGAGCCCTTCAGGGACTGCACCGAACGTAAAGATGAGCGGAGCTAACCCCAGGGCTGTAGTTTGTCTGTACTTGGTTCCCCATGCCTGTACAATGAACCTTCCCAGACTAGTTCACCATCAGACTCTCTGAAGACTGAGTCCCACTCTTGTTTCTTCTCCATTGCCCTCCAGAGACTTGGTTCTGTCTGTCAGCTGACAACTTGAGATGTCTTCTTCTGTTTCTGTGGTTGTCCAGACACAGCTGGATAAGAAAAAAGGTTGGGGACAGGGCATAGGACTGGGAAAACACAGCTACCCACTCACCATGTGATCTCGAGCCTCAGTTTCTTTATTAAGAAATGAGAAGCTAAAAATACACGTCTCCCAGAAAAGGCTGCCATGATTTAAAAGGAAAAGACCAGAATGGCAGAGCCCACGGAGTGCCTGGCACAACTCAAGAAATGGACACATGGGATCAGAAAATAACAAGCACAGGCACTCTAAGAATCCACTTTCAGATCCATGGAAAGCAATTATTAGGCATCTGAGCAAGATGAAACACCACCTCCATAGAAGCCCTTACTGACTGCTCATCTGAAGCTAGCTTATCCAATCCCCCTCCATCCCACTCTCCCAAATAATGAACTCATAAAACACCACATACACATCATGGATGAGTCTGGAAGACATTATGCTGAGTTTGAAATATCTCACTCACAAAACGACAAACACTGCATAAGATACAAATATTGCAAATACTATAGTAATAGGATCAAGATGGGGTATGGAGGAAGAGCGGGAAAACAGTGAATAGATAATGAACATTGCACTGGAATAGGTGAAAGGAAGCACAATCTTAAAGAAATGGTCAATCAGACATTTTGTATATGGCAAGTCACAGCATGAGCAAGACACATATTACAAAGTGAATTTGGGGAGGAGTGGGGTGGGAAATGTACATGAATGCATAAATAAAACTCCAATTTCTTTGTGAACTTTCACTAAAAGCACAATTTAAATAAAGAAAAAAATATCTCCCCTGCCCTTTTTTGTTCATTTTTTTTCTTGTGTGCAGATCATCTAGCAGAAGGTAGGTGCTCAAGGCACACTTCTCTAGAGCTGGGGAGGTGGCCAATGAATGACGTAGGGAACCTCAGCCAGGAGGTAGGGCATGCCCAACTGCAGGATGTGCCAAAGCCTTACACTGCTCCTTCAGCACCATAATTATCATTGATTCTTTTTGTAATACTAGTTTATTTCCAAAATTAGAATACGCTGTTTATCACTCCATTTCCCTCACCCACCCATCAAATTGTACGACCCCTTGGATTAATCCCCCCACTGCACATCTTCACCCCTCTGCTTGCACCCCGCTGCCCCAGGATCCTCATCCTCATTCTACAATAATGGTTTTATACATTATTGGTCTTTGTGGGACTGAGTTAGTTCACCCAGTATAATGCTTTCCAGTCCCCTCCAAGTTAGGTAATAATTTACAAAATCATTGCTTCTGCATGCTGCATAGTATTCCATTGTGTGAATGTACCATAATTTCTCAATCTATTCTGTTGTAGTTGGACACCTGGGCTGTTTCCGTGTTCTTGTGATCGTGAATAACGCTATGAACATGGGGCTATAAGTCTCTGTCTGTGCCTCAGTTCTCATTTTCTCAGGGTATATTCCAAGCAGTGGAATATCTGGGTCATACGGAATTTCTGTGTTCAGCTTTTTGAGGAAGTGCCAAACTACCTTCCAGAGTACAATCCCACCAACAATGTATGAGTTCCTATCTCTCTATATTCTCTCTAACATTTATTATTTTCTGTCCTGTTAAACTTTGCCACTGCTACTGAAATGACAACTATCATTGATTCTTAATGACAATCTTGGATTTGTTTTGGAATCCCACATGGCATTAAATGAAGAGGTGAACTCTTGTTTTAACCAGGGAAGCACTGAGTAGGTTGGAGACTTTTATCTCCTTGTTTGCTACCTGCAAACTCCTTCTTTGAGTCCTGCAACAGAGTGGCAGCTGGATCATGACAGACCTAAAGGCCACAGTTAGGCATTCAGACTTCTTCTTAAGAGCATTGGAGCATTTTAAACAGAGATGGCACAGCTTGAGTCATATTTTATTTTGGCCACTGTAGGGAGTGCTTTGGAGGAAGGCGGGATGGAATAGGGAGATTTTATTTACATTGTTGTTGGTGGTGATTGCCTTCAAGTCGAGCATGACTCATACTGACCCTATGAACAAAAGGCCTGAAGCCCCTCTACAACTAGCAACATTTATCAAAGTTTTTAGAGTTTATGGAGGCATGTTGTTTAGGAAGTGGATGCCATTCCTACTTCTAAATACTCACATTATTCCCACTTAATTTTCCTAACAATCTTGTAGGTTCTTAGGTGCCTCTGAGATGACTATTACTCATAGCAACCCTATGAACAAAGGATATGAAACTTGCCCTATCTTGTGACATCCCCATTATTCCTGATACACTCAAACCAGTGTTACAGTCGCTGTGCCAATCTACCTCATGGAGGAGCTTTCCCTCCTTCACTGACCCTCCACCTTTCCAAGCATGATATCCTTTTCCAAGAACCAGCTCCTCTTAACAACATGCCCAAAGTTTGTGGGACGAAGCTTTACCCTATAGATAGGTATATCTAAACCAACTTTTCAGAAAAGAAAATTGAGGCTTATAGAGGAAGAATGTTTCAACTGAGTTTGTATAGCAAGCATAAGGAGGAGCTGACATTGAACCTTCAGTTGGTGCACCAGATCCAGATCCTGTTCACCCATCTCTAGGCTTGTAAGGCCACAAACTCTGGGTCTAGGATTCTGAACAGATGTTTTTCCATCTCTGAGATTCAGGCCCGAGTATCTTTGAGGATATTTCTGTCTAGAAAGAGGCAGATGAATGAGTTTGGAAACAAGATCATAGTTTTGTCTATACACTGGAGATATAATGGGTTCTGTCTTTTGTACTGGACCTTGCTCTCATATCTAGACCTGGATACCAGTGTGTTTAAAACAATTTGATACCTCTGGGTTTTTGTGTCAGAGGCCAAGTGTGTGCGGTTCTGTGGATCATGGAAACCTGGGGACACCTCCATAGTTCCCTTTAGCTCATGTAGGATTAGGTTTCATTAGCACCGTTTGGGAAAGCCAGTAATCCATCAGCATCACAACTTTCTGCAAAATGAGGCTAATAAAAATACTTTGTACCTGACACTAAGTACAAGGGTAAGATCCACCTCAGTTATGGGGCAACCCATTCTCTCAGGCCCCTTTCCTAAATCATGTGTCTTGTCTCAGTATTTGACTTCCAGGTGATCTCAGATAAGGTGGGAGCTGAAGGCTCTCAGGTTCTAAAGCAGGGAAGAGATTCCCAGCCCGACCATCTGTGTCCATAAGCCTGGAAAAGAAGGTCATGAGAGGGACCCAAAGTCTTGCAGGATGGTCAGCTGAGCTCCCAGTGAACCCGGACTCTTCAGGATTAGGATGCCCACTTGGCTTACAGCTTGGAGATTAGGCATCAGCCTTTAAGGGCAATAAACCATATTTGGGCCAGTTCATACCCTTAATGGTTCTCATTTACCCTCATACACCCTTACAACCACTTCAGAAGACCTGCCCCAAAGTACTGATCACTTGAGGGCATCTGTGTGCTTCAGGGAAGATCCTGGATGGTAGACAGTCAAACAGGGTGACAGGTTTAGTTTATTTACTTCCCTCTCTGGAGAAAGTGATGGCCTGGGATGGGGTTGAGTGGGTGTGAAGTACGACACAGTGGGCTTTGTGCACTTCTCTAGTTTGCATTCCTCAGCATGCAGTTTTCAATATTAAAGCCGGGACCCTTTTGTAAAGACTGAGGCTTCCACAAATGATGCATCAAAAGTAAAAGCAAAACAAAACAAAAAAATATTACTGCTGTCAAGCCAGAACTGACTCAAAGCTGCCACTCTGGTGTATTTTGGAGGCTGTAAATGGCACAGGAGGAGAAAGCCCATCTTTCTCCAAAGGAACAGCTAGTGATTCAAGCTGCCAGAGAGGTGCAGCCTTTGAGTCAGCAGTGCAACTCTATGACTATGTCCCCAGAGAGGCCTCATAAAAAAAAAAAAAAGAAAAGGAAAAACATTTAAAAAAGTAAAGAAATTACCAAGGAGTAAAACAAAAACACACACTGGTTTTGGCTGCCCAGTAACCCACCTCCTTTGATGACTGCAGACCAATCTCCTTTTGGGAGCCTCTGGTGGATTCTCGCTTCGGGAGGTTGGGTTTCCCACACTGGAAAGAATCTTGTTGTGATGCTGATGGATTGCTGGCTTTCCCAAGCTGTGCTAATGAAACCTAATCCTACATGAGCTAAAGGGAACTATGGAGGTGTCCCCAGCCAAGATGCTCTGCTCTCTATGCCCCATCTTGACGTAGGAGATGTGACTAGGGCTGGTCAGTTATGTGTTCTTTCTTGGGACTTTGACTCTGTAACATACTTGAGGCAGTTTGTACTGTTCTTGACAAGTGACTGTTAAATCTTCATGTGTTTAATTTTGACCTAGCTATCTCACTACTGGATACCAAACAGATGACAGGTGAAACATTACAGATATATGTGTACCCCTACTTATTGCATTATTATTTACAAGCAAGGAGCTGGAAATAAGCCAATTCAACAGATGAATAAACTGTGGCACAGTCATACAGTAGAAAATTATGAAATATTAAAGAATAATGAAGAATTCATGAAGCACCACATAACCTGATGATCTGGAGGACAGTCAACAAACTCAACTCAATTCATGGTCATAAAGTCTGAATTAACTCATAGCTGATCACACAGCAGATTTGCAGAGGCAGTATATTACATACAAGAGGGGAGATGTCCATCTTTCTCCTGTGAAGCAGCCGGTGGATTCAAATCGCCCACCTCTGGGTTGGTAGCACGACTTTTTACTGACTAGGAGAATACTGTATGAGAACACAATTATAAAAAAAATCACAATGTACAAACAGAATGAAACATTCTTTGATTATTACCAGGTATTGGAGGGGAGATGAAGAAGAAAGAAAATCAGTAATCAGATAATAGATACATAGTAAATTAGATAAAGATAAAGCCCATATAAACTAGATTCTTGTAGAGTTCTGTTGAACCAGCCTTTAGCTGTCTGACCCTCCAGTGGGTTTTCAGAGGCAATAAATCACATGGGAGGAGATTTTCCATAAAGAAATATTACTAAACAAAAGGAAGGTATGTATAAAGAACTATGCAAGAGTTAGCGAAAACAAAGTAGGTGTCCAAGTCAGGCCAAGACACCAATTATCAAACATTCTTGAACATAGATGCAAACATCTGCAACAGAATCCAACATAGAAAGTATCATTCATCATGATCAAGCAGGAGTCATATAAGGTATGCTTCAACTCCAGAAAAAAAGAGTCAATATAAACAATCGGTGTAGAAAAACACCAATAAAATGAAGAAAAAGAATCACATGAAATTGATGCAGAAAAGGCATTTGATCAAATTAAAATTCAATAAAATTTAATTTATAAAAATGCCCAAAATAATCATAGAAGTGACATTCATCAACATAGTTAAAAGCATATATAAAGCCAATAATTAACATCCTCCTGTTGGAGAGAGACTGAAGACATTCCCTTTGTAAATGGGAACCAGATGACGTGGCCCTTACTACTGCTACTCAATATTGTACTGGAAGTCCTAGTCAGAACAGTAAGGCAAAAAAGAAATAAAGGATATTCAAAATAACAAAGAAGAAATAAGATTATCTTATTTGTAAATTATATAATTCTATATATAAAACCCCAAAGATTAAAGAAGAAAACTGTTGGATCTAAGTGGGAAATTCAGCAAAGTGGTAGAGTATAAAGTCAACATATAAAAATCAGTAGAATTTCTCTACAGTATCAAAGTGAAAAGAAGGAAAACAATGCCATTTGTGATCACTATTTATTGCTGTCAAGTCAGAGCCAACTTATAGCTGACCCTCCAGCAGATTCTTGGAAGCAATAAATCACACGGAGGGAGACTATCTGTCTCCTGAAGAGCAATGCTGGTGAATCAAACTGCCTGATTTTGGGTTGGCTGCACAACTCTTCATCCTCGAGGCAGTCAGAGTTCTCTACCCTTGATTTATAATAGCCATCCCAAAGAGGAAATGTTTAGGAATAAATCTAACCAAAGATATATACATACAGAGATCTAAAGAAAGAAAACTTCACAACACTACTACAAGAAAGTCAGAGATCTAAATAAACGGAAAAAATATACTATGCTCTTGGATCCGAAAACTTAATGTGTAAAAATGGCAATACTACTGAAATCTGTATGCTGATCATATAATTTGAGAAGCTGGATTATATGAAAGCAAAGAGGACTTGAAAAACTTGCTGCATCCAGATTAATGGAAGACTAATCAACAACCTACATTAAGCAGATCACATGACCTTGCTTGTAGATAGTGAAGAAGACTTGAAATACTTACTGTAGAATATAAAAAATTACAGTCTTCACAATGAAAGAATTTTTATTTTACTTTTCAAAGAGAAGAGCAAACTGGGGAGGAAGTTGGGCAGGGAGAAAATGCAACAATGAATGAATGGAAATCCAAAGTCTCCGTAAACTTTCATTAAAATTAATAAAAAAATTTACAGCCTTCAATATGGATTACATCTCAACATCAAGAAGATAAAAATCCTTACCACTGGACCAATAGGTAGAGGAAAGATTCAGGTTGTCAGTGATTTCATTTTACCTGAATCCACAATCAAAACTCAAGGTAATAGCAGTAAAGAAATAAAAGATGTTCTACACTGGGCAAATCTGCTCTTAAGAATTTCTCCAAAGTTCTAGGGAACAAAGATGTCAGTGTAAAGACTGTGTGCTTAACTCAAACATGGTATTTCAGTTGCTTTGTATGTCTCTGAAAGTAGGGCAATGAATAAAGAAGACCAAAGAAAAATGGATGCCTTTGAATTATGGCTTTAGTGAAATGTGCTGAATATTTCATGGACTTCCAGAAGAACAAACTTCCTCTTTTGGAAGAAGTGCTATCAGAGTGTTCCTCAGAGACAAGGATGATGAAACTTTATTTCACATACTTTGGGCATATTTTCAGAAAGAATGAATCCTTGGGAGAAAGACATCATGCTGAGAAAGGTGGAAGGTCAGTGAAAGAGAGAAATAACCTCAACAAGATGGGTTACCACGGCGACAACCACAGCGGGCTTGAGCAAGACACTGATAGTGAGAGCGCTGCAGGATAGGACCATATTCATTCTGTTGCTCATAGGGTAACTGAGTTGTAGTTGACTTGAGAGCCCTTAATGACAATAATAACCAAAAGCAATCTATCGGTACAATGCAATCCTGATTAAGATCAGGTTTCAGAACATCCCTGTTTTAAAGAGATGGAAAAAAAACCCATGACTAACTTTACATGGAAAGGAAAGAGGGTCTGGATAAGCAAAGTGATAATGAAGAAGAAAAACAAAGTAGGAGTACTGGTACAGTGACAAGTACAGTTGCCGATGGAATAGAACTGAGAATCCAGAAATAAATCCATTCACCTATGGATGACTGCAACCATGGACTCAAGTGTTATCAGAGATGATAAGGATGGCACAGTATAGAGAGGACTCAGGTCTGTTGTTCATAGGGTTGCTATAAATTGTACTTGACTCCACATCATCTAACAACAACAACAACAGCGACAGTTGATCTCTGATAATAAAATGAAACTCATTAAGTGAGGAAAATATAACTCTTTAGCAATGGAGCTGGGAAAACTGGTATTTCTTTGCAGAAAATAAAAATAAGATCCAATTTCATACCATATTAAAAACTAACTCAAGATGGATTAAGGACCTAGGCATAAAAATCTAAAACTGTAAATATCATCAAACAAAAAACTGGGGAAAACACAGAAGCCCTAATCAGTGGCCACGAATAGACTATTTAATCCAATTGAAAAATGTAATAAATGCACAATAAACTAGATGATTGCTGTTGTTAGATGCCATAAAGTTGACTACAACTTGCAGAGAGTGAATGAACAACACACTGAAATCTTGCTCTATTCACACCCTCCTCACAATCTCTGCCATGCTAAGCCCACAGTTGCAGTCACTGAGTCAGTCCATCTCCTTGAGCATCTTCATCTCTTTTGTTGACCTTCTACTCTTGCATGGAAACTTGGATAAATGCTGTTGCTGTTGTGTGCCACTGAGTCCAAGCCGACCCATTGCTGACCTTCCAGCAAGTTTTTAGAGGGAGTAAACTTCATGAGAAAAGACTGCCCACCTTTCTCCCATGGAGCAGCTGGTGGATCTGAACTGCCTGTCTTTGGGATTGCAGCACAGCTTCTTACCACCAGACTATCCAAGCTCCCTTGGATGCTTGTATCATTGTGTGCTGCTGGGCAGAGTATGACTCATAGAGATTTTGTGACAGTCAATTTGAACCCTGACCTATCCTGTGTGTCAGGGATGCATCCTATCTCCATAGGTTTTCAATCTTTATGCAGAACAGATAATTTGGGAAGCAGAGCTTTATGAGGAGGAATGTGGCATCAGGATTGGAAGTAGACTCATCAACAACCTACATTATGCAGATGACACAACTTTGCTTGCTGAAACTGAGGAGGACCTGAAGCACTTGCTGTGGAAGATCAAGGACTGTAGTCTTCAATATGGACTGAAGCTCAACATCAAGAAGACAAAGATTCTCACCACTGGGCCAACTGGCAGCACCAATGGTAGATGGAGAAGAGATTGAACTTGCTCAGCTCCACAGTCAACACACTTGGCACCAGCAGACAGGAAATCAAAAGACAAATTGCACTGGGAAAATCTGTTGTCAGGGACCTCTCCGGAGTGCTGAAAAGCAGTGTTGTCAGTCTAGAGATTAAAGTGTGCTTAACCCAATCCATGATCTTTACAATTACTTGCTAGGCATCAGGGAGCTGGACAACGACTAAGGATGATGGGTGAAGAATTAATGCCTTCAAATTGTGTTGCTGGAGAAGAGTGTTGAACATGGACTGCCAAGAAAACAAATGGGTCTGTCTTGGAGAGGGTCAAACTAAGTTTCTCCTTGGAAGATAGGATTTTTAAGCTCCATCTCACATACTTTGGGCATGTGACCAGGAGAGACTGGTCTGTGGAAATGGACATCACATTTGGAAGGGTGGAGGGACAGTTCAGGAGAGGAAGATCCCAGATTAGACTGGGGTTTCAGTACATACATACAGTATATATAGTAATTGGGGCAATGGAGGTTGGAGTATCGAAATCAGTGAGACTGGTTCAGGACAGGACAGGATTCAGAACTGCTGGACATAGGATTGCTAATGGTTGCAGGTACCTTGACAGCACACAACAACAACAATGACAACAACAATCCTGTGCCATCTTCATTAAATTCTTGTATATATATCAACAGACTTCCCAAAAATAGAATGTACAGGCTTGGGAAAGTATTTAGCAGTGACACATCTGATGAGGTACTCATCTCTAAAAATTATAGAAAATGCCAACACTTCCATAAGGAAAGAGAAACAATGCAATCACAAAAAGGGTAGAGGACATGAATAGATACATCACCAAAAACCCAGACGACTAACAAACACAAGAGCACTAGATAATAGGGAGATAGATCACTAGCTGTAAGAGAGATACAAATCAGAACAATGAGAAATCATCTCACTCTGACAGTAGCTAAGTTTATAAATCAGCATGTAACAAACACTGGTGAGTGTGTGTAGAGACTAGAACTCTCATGCACTTGTTCTGTAAACCATAAAATGGTATAAGCACTATGGAGAGAAGTTTGATGCTTCTGTAGAAAATTTGGAATAGAAATATAAGTTGATCCAGCAGTCCTACTCTTAAAAAAATAGGAGATGCTGCACAAGCTGACATAGCCACTCATGACTCACCAATGGAGAGGTATAACATTGTCTTTGTGTTTTTAATTCTGCAATAAACATACTGTATTTATTACAGAATTATTTATAATAACCAAGAATTGAAAACAACCTATGCCATTTGTCAATGGATGAATGACTAAAGCAATCACTGTACATTCACACAATAGAGAACTATGTGTCACTAAAATAATGAATTATGGTCACGAATTTGTGAAATACTATACAACGTGGATGAACCTAAAACACATTATGCTAAGTGACATGTTGTTTTTGTTGTTATATGCCGTCAAGTCACCTGAACCATAGTGACACTTTGTAAAGCATCTCTGAACTCTTCCCTGTCCTGAGCCAGTCTCACTAATTCTGACAAAACAACCTCCATTGCCCCAGTCACTGTATCAATCCATCTCATCTGGGGTCTTCCCCTCCTGTGCTGTCCCTTTACCCTTCCAAGCATGATGTCATTCTCTAAGGACCAGTATTTCCTGGCCACATGCCCAAAGTATGTGGGATGGAGCTTCAAAATCCTATCCTCCAAGGAGAAACTTAGTTCGACCCTCTCCAAGACAGACCGTTTTGTTTTCTTGGAAGTCTATGATATGTTCAACACGCTTCTCCAGCACCACAATTTGAAGGCATTAATTCCTCACCCATCATCCTTAGTCGTTGTCCAGCTCCCTGATGCCTAGCAAGTAATTGTAAAGATCATGGATTGGGTTAAGCACACTTTAATTTCTAGACTGACAACACTGCTTTTCAGCACTCCGGAGAGGTCCCTGACAACAGATTTTCCCAGTGCAATTTGTCTTTTGATTTCCTGTCTGCTGGTGCCAAGTGTGTTGACTGTGGAGCTGAGCAAGTTCAATCTCTTCTCCATCTACCATTGGTGCTGCCAGTTGGCCCAGTGGTGAGAATCTTTGTCTTCTTGATGTTGAGCTTCAGTCCATATTGAAGACTACAGTCCTTGATCTTCCACAGCAAGTGCTTCAGGTCCTCCTCAGTTTCAGCAAGCAAAGTTGTGTCATCTGCATAATGTAGGTTGTTGATGAGTCTACTTCCAATCCTGATGCCACATTCCTCCTCATAAAGCTCTGCTTCCCAAATTATCTCTTCTGCATAGAGATTGAAAAGTGTATCCCTGATGTACTCTTTCCTGATTTTGAACCATGCAGTGTTTCCCTGCTCTGTTCTGAGGACTGTTTCCTTCCAAGTATGAGTTTCACTTAAGCACAATTAAGTGTTCTGGGATTACCATTTTCCTCAAGGTTAGCCACAATTTATTGTGATCCACAGAGACAAATGCTTTTGCATAGTCAATGAAAAGCAGATAGACATTCCTGTGATACTCTTTGCTTTCTGCCAATACCCATCTGACATTGGCAGAAATATCTCTAGTGTCATGGCCTCTTCTATACCCAACTTGTATTTCTGGTAGTTCTCTGTCAATGTACTGTTCTAGTTTTTCTAGATTTTCAGATGATCTTTAGCAGGATTTTGTTAGTGCATGACATTAGTGATATTGTTTGATAATCTCCACACTCAATGGCCAACTTTTAAAAATTTTTTTATTATTATTATTTGTGTGTGTGTGTGTGTGTGTGTGTGTGTGTGTGTGTGTGTGTACCCTCAAATCAGACTTGACTGGTACAGGAGGAGATTGTTCCTTCTTCTCCAGCAAAGCATCTGGTGGATTTGAACCAGTCACCTCTGGGATTGCAGTGCACCTTTTTGCCAGTAGGCCACCAGAGCTCACCAATAGCCACCTTTTTAAAAAAATGGGAATAAATATGGATCACTTCCAGTCAGCTGCCCAAGTAGTTGTCCTCCAGATTTTTTGGCACTACTTGGTGAGCACATCCAGGGCAGTATCTGCTTGTTGAAGTATGTCAGTTGGTATTCTATCAATTCCTGGGGCTTTATTTTTTGACAAGTCCTTCAGAGCAGCCTACACTTCAGCCTTCATCACCATTGCCTCTAGATCATATGTTGTTTCTTGAAATTCTTCTCGGTCAGCCAATTCCTTTTGGTATAGTGACTCTGTGTATTCCTTCCATCTTCTTTTAATGCTTCCTGAATCATTCAATATTTTCCCCATAGCATCCTTGCAACTCACAGCTTGAATATGTTCTTCAGTTCCTTTAGTTTAAGAAACATTGAGTGAGTTTTGCCCTTTTGATTTTCTGTTTCCAGCACCTTGCACATTTCATTATAATACTTATAATACAAGCTGCCTTTTGAAATATTTTATAGTAAGTTACAAAAAAGAAAATTATGGCATAAGACTGCTATATGCTTGGCTCAGGATAGGGCCAGGTTCATAGCCATTGTTCACAGAGTCGTTATAAGTCATAGCCAGCTTGATAGCACATATAACAACAACAATGGAAAGGTTTACATATAGAAACTATCTTGAGGGATAATAGGGATGGGAAAAGAGGGAGAGGGTAGTAAAAACTAGTAAGTTTAAAAACTAATAACTAATAAACTGGATAAAGGAAAGGCAATATATGATAAAGGACTGAGTAGACACAGTAATAATTATTGTTAATGGCAACCAATGTTGTGAAACAAATGTCTATGAATGATTGTATGACAAACCAATATGATTTGTGTATCTTCCCTAAAACAAGTTGCAGACAACAATAGAGTACTATATGCCAAACTCTACATTACCAGCAACAATAAACATTCATCAACAAGTGTATACACAAGCAAACAGACAAGCTGAACAGATATAAGCGAGTGAAAGGGATCCATCATCATGCATAGGTTTAGCATGTGATTTTTCAACATCACTAGACATTTTTCAGCGTGAATATGTGTTGTCAATATATCCACATGAATCGTAAAGTCAACAGGGAGCAATATTATGTAAACCCCTTCACTATAACTAAACACTCTGAGGGAAAGAGTCACTGGTCATGGGGCTCAAGGACACCAAGGTCAAACATGTCACAGATGATGTTCTACCATCGGGATTGAGGATTCACTGGGGACTTATATAAGTAGCCACGTAAGGTGCACCCATCTCTCTGTCTGCAGCAAAGACAGGTGAAGGGAAGATGCATGGAAACAGTTAGTTCATAGCATCATCAATGAACTTCACAATCCTCAACTTTCACAACCCTGAGATCAGAAGAATCAGATGGTACCTGCTTACCACTGAGGACCACTCTGGAAAGGATCACAACAGAATGCCCTGGATAGAGTGGGTGAAAAATGTAGAACACAACTCACAGTAACAGTAACGGCTAGGCTTATTGGCCCAATGGAGACATGACCCTTGGCCACCCTTTGAGCCTGGAATTGAAGTCAGCTCAGTGGCACAACTGACAGCCAAACTAGAGGCAGACTAACGGTAGTTGTGTTGCCACTCCAGATGCACACAGTTTGAATCACAGGCGCTTTGCGGAAGAAATATGGACCATCTCCTCCCATGCAATGTACAGCCTTTGAAAACCCTCTGGTCAGCTGTGAGTGGGCTTCGACTCGAAACAGGTGACCATGAACACCAGAAAGGTCCTCAGCACACAGAGCACTCAGTCACACAGCATCACAAGGGCAGTACTTATCCAAAGAAAAAACCTAGAAAGGAAGAGGATGGGAGACAAACCCCACAGAAACATAACAATAGTGAAAATTGTAAGCAAACCACAAACCAATTGGGGATGGTTGAATGGAATACAATCTGCTCTGTAAACATTCACTCAAATAATAATAAAAAGCTTAAAAGAAAAAAGCCAAAATATTTTTCTCAAAAACCCCCTCAAAACAACAACAAAAAACCACAACAATCTTTCAGGTATTTTTGAGGTGGTTGTTAAATACAACCATCACTAAAATAACAGTATAATTATACAAATTATATGTAAAGAGGCAATAAATACACAAAACATGCCACTTATCAGTTATCTTATCTTAGTATGTTTTATAATGATCTATTATGTACTCTCTCGAATAAATAGCCTATTGCATCTGTGTACAGTAGACTACAAAGTGCTAAAGAGCAATGATGTCAGTGTAAAGAGTAAGGTGTGCCTGATCCAAATTATGGTCTCTTCAGTTACTTCCTATGCATCTGAAAGTTGAATAATGAATGAATACAAATGACGGAAAAATAGATGTCTTTGAATTGTGGTATTGGAGAAGGGTACGGAATATTACAGGACTGTCAGAAAAAGGAACAAGTCTTATGGAGGAAGAGCAGCCAGGGTGCTCCGTGGCGACACAGAGAGTGAAATTTCATCATATTTACTTGGGGTATTTTGTTAGGAAGGGGTAGTCCTTGGAAAGACACATCATGCTGGGAGAGGTGAAGGGTCAGAAAAAAGCTACTCATAGAAACGGACTTACACAGTGATTATAACAATGAGCTCAAGAATAGAAGAGATTGCAAGGGTGGCACAGAGTAGGGCAAGGTTCAGGTTTACTGTTTACACAGGATAGAGCAGGGTTAGGGCTGTTGAACATACTGCTGTTAGGGCCGCTATGAGTCGCAGGCAACTCGACAGCACATAACAACAACAACATTTGTCTTTAATTTCCTAACTACAATCTCAATCTCTTCTCTATCCATCAGGAAGCTGCCAATTGTCCAGCGGTGAGAATCTTTGTTTTCTTGATGTTGAGCTTTAATCCATATTGACGATTTCAGTCCTTGACCTTCTGCAGCAAATATCTCAAGTCCTCTTCAGTTTCAGCAAGCAATATTGTGTCATTTGCATAACATAGGTTGTTGATGAGTCTTTCTCCAATTCTCATGTCACTTTCTTCCTCATAAAGTCCAGCCTCCTGAATGATCTTTTCTGCATATAGATTGATATAGATGGATAACTTTAGCTTGCTTAGTGTCACAATCAAAACTCTTGGCACCAGCACTCAGGAAATAAAAAGACAAACTGCATTGGGAAAGTCTGCTATCAGGGATATCTCTAGAGTTTTGAAGAGCAATGATGTCAGTCTGAGACTAAGGTGCGCCTGATTCAGGCTATAGTTTTCACAATTACTTGCTATGCATCCAAGAGCTGGACAATAACTAAGGATAAAAGTAGAAGGATCAATGCCTTTAAGCTGTAATGCTGGAGAAGAGTGTTGAACATACCATGGACTTCCAGGAGAACAAACAGGTCTGTCCTGGAGAGGGTGGAACGAGGCTTCTCACTGGTGGCAAGGATTTTGAAGTTCTGTCTCACATACTTTGGGCACATGGCCAGGAGGGACCAATCTTGGAAGAAGGACATCATGTTTGGAAGAGTGAAGGAATAGTGCAAGAGAAGAAGACCCAGGATGAGATGGATTGACTGGAGAAATGAGATTAGGTCTGTTGGAGACAACGAGATTGGCTCAGGAATGGCAAGTTTCAGAGCTAGGCTACATAGGGTCTCTATGAGTCACAGGCATCTTTATGGCACATGACAACAACAACAACAAGGATAACTATGAGTTGTGGTTGACTTGATAACACCTAACCACAATACCATATATAAACAATATGCAATGGTGTGCTGCTGTATGTCTCTTTCTGCTTCTGCATTTTAGTGATGCTATATTTGTGATATGGTGGGAGTATTTACACTGTGGAAGTGGGCAAACGTTACAAATGAAGACTGTCTTCTTACCTGTAGAGCTGGTTGTTACACATCCATAGCACAGCCCATCATTGCTTGGACTGTGACCAAAGCCAGCTTGAGTCGATGTTCCCTGATTACCGAGTGCCTCAGCTCCAGCTGCTGCTTTGCCTGCCCTGCCTCTAGCCCTGCTCTGCCTGAGCCACACTTCCCAGCCTTTGATCCAACTTGATGCTGTCCCAAAATCTTCTATTTCTTACACTTTCAGCTTCTGTTGCTTATAACCATGTACCCTGGCTTGTCTTAAAGTGGCATTACCACAAATGCAGAAAGAAAAGTTCAAAGAGAGTGAGCGAGAGCGCCACAGGAACATTCCGTTGTCTTTTGGTGGGGTGGTTGTTATTATTTGAAGGTCCCTGGCAAAAGTGGTTTGTGCTTGAGCATTCACCTGAAGGCTGATGGCTTAAAACTTAAATATAGCAGCTCTGAGGGAACAAAGACCTGGCACTCCACTTCCATGCAGACCACAGCCTTTCTTGAATCAGTTCTAATCTGTGACAGACACACACGGCTGCCAGGAGTCAAAATGACCACTGCTTTGCCTTTCTGTTACTGGACGTACAAGGCCAAGCACCACTTTTTCACGTCCCTTTACTCGATCAGCCTCATCTACACTGCTTCCTGTTCTCTATAATGTTCAGAAATGGAAAGAGACCCAATGTTCTTTCTCCGAGTGGTGGGCTTTTAGGAATTACTTGTCTTTTTAAAAACCTTCACAGGCCCATTGAGACTGTGGATCAGGCACTCTCTGTTCTCACTTGGTTCTGCTGCAGGAAAGCTGTGTGAATAGGGGTGACACCTTTCCCTTTCTGGTCCTCAGTTTCTTAATCTATAGAACAGTAGTGTGGATGGTGGGCATGAGAACGGCAGCAGCCACACTAACACTTCTGATGCCAGCTTCCACTCCCCGTGTACTTCCTGCAATTACTCAGACCACCTCATCCCTTCCTCACAACAGTCACAGACAGAGGTTCATGGACAGGCCCTACAAACTCCCAGCTGGTGCAAATGGTTAATGTGCCTGACTGTTAATTAAAAAGTTGGAGGTTTGAGCTCACACAGAGCCATGTTGGTAAAAGATATAGTGATTCACTCTCAGATATTCTCTGGCATACAGTTAAACCCTTGAAGTTAAAGCCTGTGTCTGTTCCCCCTGCCTCCCTGCAATGCCAGACGCATTTGTGTCCTGCCATGCCCAGCATCCTCTTCCCCAGGGTCACCACTCTGACCCTCCCTGGGTGCTACTTTACTTCCAGGAGCTGCTCTGACTTCCAGCCACATTCATGGTTGCCACATAGATTGTCTTAGCCACATTGCTTCTTTTGCTCAAGATCCTCCACAGTCTCCCCACTCCCTCTCACTTGAACTTGAACTTCTTGGCTCAACACTAGTCTGCCTTCATCAGGGGTCTTGAACATGGCTCTGCAGCTGGCCTGCTGGTTTGGATCCAATTCTCTATCTGTATGTGTCCCCAGCAAATGATTCAACTAACTCCTCTGCATCTCAGATCCCATGTTTATAACAATCCTAGTGCCTACTCAAGGGCTTCGGGGAGGATTAAATGAGGTAACGATGAATGTAAAGCTCCCAGAACAGTTCCTGGAACATCTGAAATGCTCAATTATGTTAATTATTATCATTACTTCTATTCTTTCCCTGCTCCAAGCCTCAGGCCCCAGGCAAAGGGAATGGCTGTCCCTTCCCTCCTCTTTGTCTTGATTTCTCTGTTCATACTGCTCTTTCTACCTGGAGGGAACCACTGTCCTCTCCAGTGAACAGCTACCTGTTCTACAGCATTTCCTTCACAGACTGTCTGCTCCAGCAGTGCTCCCTATCTTCTAGCCAAGGGACTGACTCTCACATTTCAACTTTATGACATTTTTCTCCAAAGCTATCCCACCACAGAGGCAAGTGAACATCCCCAGTCAGAGATGGCCCTTGGGGTCACTTGCTGGGACCATGGAAATTTCCAGGGGCCCTCCTTTAAGGGTGAAGGGTGATGCTGGCAGGGGGATCAGGGAGGCGTCGACTGAGGCACTAATTTCCATCGACTATAAATAACTTCGGGTCTGAAACCACAGCAGGTTTCACATACAGTGTGCCAGGAGGAGTAAGATGATCACAGTGGAGTGAGCAGGGACTGTAAATAACTCACCTGCCCAATAGGGCCTCTTGTGTGACAGGTGGGTCTGCAGGACTCAGCTGTTTCTGCTCTCGGGAGTTGCAGCCGGGGGACACTAGGGAACCCAGAAAGGACAGCTGATGACTAAGACCACACTAACATTAGAGATGGTCCGGTCACTGAGCAAGGTTGCTCACCCCTTAGTTAATTTTATAGATGACGAAGACTCAAGGAGGGCAGTCACTGGGAAGAGGGAGCCATGGGACTGTTGCTGAGAAACACTTTGGAGGAGCTGGCTTGTCCCGGCAGAGCCTGAGATGGCTCTGGAAACCATGTGCTGCTGAGGAGAGGCGGACTGGGGCCCCAGGCACCTGCAGCCACAACTCGGAGGTTTCAGGTCACAGGCTTTCCAGGAAAGAAGACCTCGAATCTGGCCATGAGCTGACTACCCTTTGTCAATTTGATGTCTGCATTGCTAGGACAGCATAGATGATGAATGTCAACTCTAGAATGACTGAGGAGAGGGGCGTCAGAGACCATCTCACCTGCTCTCTTTACTTTCCAGATAGGGATACTGAGGCACATGGAGTGGGGCTTGTGGCAGGTCCCCATCAGTTAGGGCCAAAGTCAGGTTGGTCCCTACTCTTCCCAGTCCAAGGAATCTTCTGGAACACAGGTCTGGATAGCCATTTCCTGCACTGTCAACCCTGGGAGGGTGCACTGGAGGAAGGCCACGGCGCTATGACCTTTCCTGCTGCCCAGTTGTGGGCCAGGCACTTTCTGTGTGTTCTCATTTAACCTACGGACTAATGCGGGCCTGGAAGTCACTACTGGATATTCTCTACTCTCTTTTGCAGGTATGAAAACAGAAGCACCAAAAGCTTATATGGTCTGCCTGAAGCCATATAATTTAGAGCAGGGCTGGGGCCCCAAGGCAGTAACTACAGTTTAGCACATTTCTTCAGCATAAACTGAAAGGATTTTTAAAAAATAAGAATCTTATCAGCTGCTTCTCTATGTACAATGGATCATCCTGGTCCAGTCTGGGCTGCAAGTCCAGAACCTCACCCACTCAACATCTTTCCATGTCCTGTTGTTGTTGTTAGGTGCCATCGAGTTGAGTACGACTTGTAGCGACTCTATAACAACACATCTGAACCCCGTTCCATCCTGTGCCATCCTCAGAATACTTCAAGTCTGTGCTCTATCTCTAAAACCGTAACTACCCTTTATTGTTCATAGAGTTTTCAGAGGTCTGCTATTTCAGAAATATATTAGAGCAGTCTCTACATCTTGGGCACCTCAAAGCCTCCGTTTTCCTGCATTCAGCGAGCTCTGACTGGCCCCACTCTGGGAAAGGGATTTCCCTCAGAGCTCACTTCTTTCTCACACAAATGATGCAGATAAACAAAAACTACTGTCCATGGGGAAAGAGTGGATAGGAAATGAACACTGCAGCAGAACAAAGGAGAGAAAG
Organism: Elephantulus edwardii; assembly: GCF_000299155.1. NCBI lineage: Eukaryota > Metazoa > Chordata > Mammalia > Macroscelidea > Macroscelididae > Elephantulus > Elephantulus edwardii. Next base: position 645,606 of record NW_006400038.1, read on the forward strand.
AACTACGTGAAAGGTACGTATGATGGTGCATCATATGTGTGAGAAGACTCTGGAACAAGGGGTGAATTGCTAGGGAAGGGGGGAATGTGCTACAATGAATATAAAAGAAGGGGAAAAAAACAAAAGGAAGGGAGAATGGCTCCACCTTGAAGAATGGAATCAGGGTTACTAACCTGTACATGCAGCAACTGTTGAACTGGTGTATGCTCTGCTGTGTGCATGCTTAGCAACAATAAAAGAGACAAAGTTTAAAGAAAAATCCAAACAAAACTACTGCTCACATGTAAAAAGTCAATTAAAATGCAGAGTCTAGCAAAGCCAGCCTGCAGTGTGTGGCCTGGAGACACCTTTGGGCATAATAAATGTCTTCCTGGCTTCCTGTGTCCACCTAGCTCCAGCTTCAGGGCATCTGCCCCTGCTGTCCGCACACCGAGCATTTTAGTCAGACTCCCTGACCTGGAAGGCCAGCCTTGCAGAGTGAGAAGGCTACGTGTGTCTGGTGCCCAGAGGCCATGCTCGCTTCCCAAGCATTGGTCCTGGCTGGGCTGCTGAATGGTGGCTTCCTGAGCTCTCAGCTTATCTGAGAGGTGGGAGCAAGTCCCCACACAGGGCAGGTACAGAGATGAAATAAGCAAATGGCCCTGGAGCCCCAGCAAAGAATTCAACACATAAACTAGGATCTAGTGTCACCGCTGGAATTAGTATCACTGCTGTAACTAGTGTCATTACTATAACTAGTGTCAGTGTTGTAACTAGTACTGGTGTTGTAACTAGTGTCAGCATTGTAACTAGTGTCAGCACTTTACCTAGTGTCACCGAAGTAACTGGTGTCATTGTTGTAACTAGTGTCAGTGCTGTAACTAGTGTCAGCACTTAACTAGTGTCACTACTGTAATTAGTGCCAGCTCTGTAACAAGTGTCACTGCTGTAACTAGTATCAGCACTGTAACACTATGTCACCTAGTGTCGTTGCTGTAACTAGTGTTGGTGCTTGTACCTAGTGTCAGTGCTCTAACTAGTGTCGGCACTGTAACTAGTGTCAGTGCTGTGACTAGTGTCAGCATTGTAACTAGTGTCAGTGCCATAACTAATGTCACTGTGATAACTAGATCGGTACTGTAACTAGTTTCACCATTCTGACTAGTGTCAGTGCTGTAACTAGTGTCAGTGCTGTAACTAGTGTCAGCACTGTAACTAGTGCCACGGCTGTAACTAGTATTGGTGCTGTAAGTAGTATCTGCACTGTTAACTAGTATCACTAGTTACATTAGTAACTAATTGGTGACACTAGTCAGTCTTGGCTGTCTGGGGGAGCATATGGAATGCCTCCTTTCAGAGGAGCACAGGAGACCCCAGGCTCTGCTCAACAATGACCAGGGTCGGTCAACAAGTCTGCTTGGTGTGAGAGAAGCAGAACAAGCAATGAGATGACCACCAATGTCCACCAGGTCTGGAGGAAGATATTAAAACAGATGATGTGCAAACAGGGATGCTGAGGCTTAGAGGGTGGAGTTAAGACTCAAACTTAATGCTCTTCTAGTTTCTTCTCTTTTCAGAGCACAAAAGAAGCACTTAGTGTTTATCCTACAAAGCATGGATCCCTTTATATCATAGCACTTTTGGCTGGCTTAGTGGTAAGGAATTGCACTATCAAACGAAAGGCATGTAATTCAAAGCTGCTTTGCAGTAGAATGATGGGACATCTCCTGAGTGATTTACTGCCTCTGCAAACAAGTTGAAGGGTCAACTATGACCTTACAACAACAACATTTAGGGGCACATCTGGCCTCAAGGAACTGTGGTGATCACAGAGAACCACTCAGAAAGGCCTGGCTCACATGCTGACAATGACACCTGCAAAGTGACTCAGACTGGCTTCCTAAATGAGCCCCACTTATAAAGGCTTGCTTTTCCACCCCCTTTTCTGGGAGCCTGGCTTTGCAAAGCACCCTGGGGCCAGGCAGCACCCATAATCTACAGGATGGGACTCCCCCACCCCAGCCAGTTCTGTGGAGGTCCTCATGAAAGCCCATGAAAGTGGGTGGCTCTGGTCCAGACTCCCCAGAACTCCCCAACCAGCCTGAGCAGCTGTATGCTCAACTGCCATGGCAGCTCAGCTTGGGAGCATGGATTGTTGTTGTTAGGTGCTGTCGAGCACAACTCATAGCGTCCCTAGATCTAAGCCCTGCCCTATCCTGCGTCATCCTTATCTTCCCTGACACACCTGTGCCCACCTCTACAGTCACTGTGTGAATCCAGCTGGCTGAGGCCATCTTTCTTTCACTGACTCTCTTCCTTTCCAAGCATGATAGCCATCTTCAAGGAACAGTCCAGCCTGGCATGAGAAGTTCAGCCCTCTCCTAGCAACATGCTCAAAGTATGTGAGAGGAAGTTTTGTCATCTTTATCTCCAAGGAACATTCTGGCTGCCCTTTCTGTAAGACATATCAGTTCTTTTGGCAGTCCATAAGATACTTGGTACTGCTCTCTAACATCACAGCTCAAAGGCATCAATTCCTCTGTCATACTTATTCATGGTCCAGCAGCTCTCAGAAGCATAACAAGTGACTGAAAAGTCGATGGCCTGAATCAAGCACACCTTAAGTCTTGACACTGATATCATTGTTCCTTACTAACTTGGAGAGGTCCCCGGTGAAGACTTACTCAATATGTCTCTTGATCTGCATACTGCTGGTACTGAAGGTGTTGACTGGGGAAAACGGAGGGCACAGCTCATTCAACATATTGGTTGACTTTTCTGATGATTCAGAGAGTTTGCACGGGTCGCATTCTCCATGTGACTCATCACACTTTCACGGAAAGCTGTGCTTTTAAAGAATTTTTCTCCTGGTAGTAATTGGGTGGTTGGGAGCGGGGAGTGGGCTCTATAAACACTGCATCAAATAGAGCACTGCCATTTCTTTTAAAATATACGTTGCTCAAGCCTGCTCAGTTAAGCTGTCTTTTCCTTTTCTACTAATTAACTTGAGGTGGCTTCTTATAGTCACACAGAGAATAAGAAGAGCAGCTAACACTGCCTGCACACCTACTATGTGGTAAGCACTAAGCTCCAAATGCAGCACTGTCATGCTCAGAGCACGAAGGAGTGCCTCAGGTGGAAATGGGAAAGCTGAAGCACAGAGCTGCTAGGTAATTGCTCCCACCTTTTATAGCTAAATAAGAGCAAAGTCAGGGTCTGTACCAAGACAGGCTGACTCTACATCTTGACTACTATAACACCATACTGCTCCAGCTGACCTCGACGGTCCTGGCTGATGCCCGTGGCCCTGGTGACACTATGGATAAGGATGTGGTTAGATTATGGTCATCCTGCATTTGCTGTTTCTGGATCTCTTCTCCTCAAGTTTAGGCTTCTCTTCCTGTCCAGGCACAATACTCCACAGGGACGCTGCTTGTCCTCTGTTCCTCCACACCCCAACTAGCATGCAGTAGGTGCCTCTGTGTCTTCATGACCTCTACTTCCAAGAGCACAAACAGATCTGTTCTGGGGAAAGTGCAATCAGCATGCTCCTTGGGCCAAGGCTGGTGAAATGTTACCTCACATACTTTGGACATATTGTAATGTAAGGAGGAGTCAGTCCTTGGGGACAGACATTATTCTTGGAAAGACAGAAAGTCAATGCAAGGCAGGGAGACAGATTGACAAAGTGACTGTAACAATGGGCTGAAGTGTGTCAGAGTTGGTGAGGATGGCACTGGACAGGGCAGGGTTCACAGCCATTGTTCATAAGGTTGCTATGGAGTTGCAGTCGACTTACTAACACATAAAAACATAACTCCAATAACATATAATAACTTCATTACCTGAGGAGCCGACCATACCCCTCACTCTTCCTGAGGAACCTACCCTACCCCTCACTCTCCATAAATAGAAAATTGGCTCTGAGCCTGAAGTCAATGCAAGACAGGGAGACAGATTGGTTCAGGACAGTGGCCACATGATTCAGATGACCCAGTGAGAGTCTTCTTGGGATTGGAGGAGGGCGGGTATCTGATAAAAAGTTGTCTTTGGTGGTTTCACTGGCCAGGGTGGGGGTGGTTAACCAGCAGCTGCCAGACCTCCACAGGAAGTTCTACCTGGAGTGAAGCTCACACAGCACAGGTGACAAAGACCTGACATCTGAGGGCCCAGGTCAGCTCCTCTGGAGGCCAGCCTGCCCCTAGCACAGGTCGCACAGGTCGTGGATATTCCTCTGTGCTTTAAACAGTTTGAAAGGGGGCTTCTGTCCTAATGAATAGAAGTCACTCAATAAATACTGGAAGACAATAGTTTTTTTTATAGGAAGCTCGTGGATCACTCTGAACCCACTGCCTTAGCCTCCAAACAGCAGAATGGAAGTAACACATTTCCCATGAGACAAGTATGAAAACTGAGGCTGCAGAACACAACCCCACTCGCTGTCAGCTGCTTGGCAGGCCCCTCCCCAGCCTCCAGGTCATCTCCTGCCCCCTCCTCCCCTCTGCATTTCTGGGAGAAGGCATCTACATTTCCTCAGCCTTGAGGAGCTCCCCTCCAGGCCTTATACCAGCAGAGTCCTGCGGCTTAGAAGAGATGATCAGCCGCTTTAGGGGCAGAATTCAGGACCCATCTCTGGTACTGTGGGCACGCCTCCCTGCTGGTCAGGGACATGCCCCCCCTGAGTCTTTGCAGCCTCAGTTTCCCATCAGCCCCTGAGAGCCCCCCCCCCCGAGAACTAGAAAACATACAGGATAGACAGAAGGACTGCCACGTGCTGTGCTGCCCATAGTGCCCAGCTGGCAGTGACTCTCTGGATGACCACAGCCTCTGTGAGGCTAAAAGGTGTTCTCGTTTAACATCTTATTTACATGAAGCATGATCTGTGTTATCTGCCTCTTTTGTCCTCATCCTGTCTGCCCCTCTCACCACCACCGGGCTCTCCTGTTGTGGGATTCATGCAAAATTAAGCACAGGTTCTGTTTCACAGTGCCCTGAGGTATTGGATTCCTGCCCCAGCCCTGAAGCTCCATCTTCTTCCCCCGGCCCCACCATCCAAAGCTGTGACTCAGTACAGAACTTCTGTGTCTTGTCTTTGAGGATGCCCATTCCTGACATTGAGGGGCACGTGAAAAATAGCAAAGGGAAGAGGTTAGAGGAGTGCTCCTCTGTGCTCTGGGTATGTTCCAAGAGTGATGCAGGCATCCTGTGCTCTGTCTGCACCCTACAGGCTCCCCCTCCTCACCCTCCCTCCCTCCCTCCCTTCCTTCCTTCCTTCCTGTTATTTCTTTTTCCCTCCTTCCCTTCTCTCTCTCTCTCCTGAAAATATTTCCAGAGCCCCAGGCATACCTCTGGATGATGAAGTGCGGGTGGGGAAGGATGAGCAACCTCTTCACCCGTGCACTGTTTACCTTCTCACTCCCCCCCCCTCACTTGCTTGGAGCTATGTCCTTGTCCTCAGACAGCATGCTAAACCCACCCTCTCTGGGCGCTGGAGCGTCCCAATATCTCATCTTTCTTGGGGACTGGGCCCATGTATATTGGATATAATGATAGAAACCAGCTGATCCTGACTCAGGGTGACCCTGTGTGTATCAGGACAGACCACCCTCCATGTGGACCCAGAGGCCACCTGTGGGGAGCAGATGACCAACTTCTTCTTTCAAGGGGCCTCTGAGGGCTGTAAGCTGGCAACAGTGACAAGGACGTCATTGTCTAATGTGCTCCACACACGCCGTCTTTCATGCTGGTGACCTGGGTGCCGTCACATTCCCGGAGGCGGGCACTGTCTTTATGGCCACTCACAGACATGGCAGTGGAGGCTTGGAGAGCTTCAGCTGCACTCTCCCAGCGTCCCTCTAAAGGCTGGTGGTTAGGGGACAGTGTGCTAGAATGCTAACCAATAAGCCAGCAATTCACATCTACTAGCTCTTCTGGGAGAAAGAAGGGCAGTTTCCTCCCGTAAAGGTTTACAACCTTGAAACCCAATGGAGCATCTTTAGGACTTGGACTCTATTTGAGGCGGTGGTTTTTGTGTTTCACTTTTGGGAGTTTGGGACATTGCTCTTCAAGCAGTAAGCTGGTCAAGGGCTCTAACTTCAGTTTCTGGGATTCACCTGTTTGAGACTGGAAAAGAGGAAGGAAAGGAGGAGGGGTGACAGGCAGTGAAAGTCACTGGTTACAGATAGAACAGAGTCAAATCAGGGATGAGGAACAGGAGGGACATAGATTAGGGAGAGGCTGCCCTGGGTGGGCCTAGAGGACAGATTTACTCCACAGGCTGTTCTAGAACTGGGCTCCCAAGAGGAACACTGCTGGCTTGGAGTGAGCTGAGCCCATGATACATGCAGCAGTGGGGAGGATGGTCCACCGAGCGTCCACCTGCTGGCGTGGACTTCTCGCCTTGAGTTCCATGTCACTCGCAGAGATCCCAGCCCGACGCTTGTCTGGACGTGGACCCTCCTCCTCCTCTTGTTGCTGCCTCATCTCCAGCTCACAGCTGGCCCTCCAGTGGGGTTCCCAGGCTGCCTGTGAGCAGGAGAATGCCCATCTCTCTTCCCTCCCGAGGAGCCACTGTGGATTCGAACCCAAGAGAAGGAAGGCTTTTTGAGTTAGCATAGCAACATTGCAGGGACTGCGTCACCAGAGCAGGTGTGAATGGGAGGGCTAACTTCTACGGGCCCTGTAGGGGCCCTGCAGTGTAACTCAGAGAGCATCATCCTGAGGTCCCTGTTGGTCAGCATAGCCCTAGATCATGTTGCTCTTTATTTGGAACTGGAAGTTGGGCATTTCTCTAATCAAAAGAAGTCCCCAGGTTCAATTCTGCCCACACAGGGAAGGCCCAATGCTAAGCACAAGGGGAAAGAAAGCACAGTTCTACCCAACAAGACCCCTGTGACAGCTGGTAACCGTTGTTCCTTAGGGGTCACACAGGCTTGATTTAGGGACTCCTGGGTCTGGAGCTTGGTGCTGTTGTTAGGTGATGCCAAGTCAAGTATAACTCCTCCAAACCCTGTCCTCTCCTGCGCCATCCTCATCACCTCGACATACCTGGGCTCACTGCTGTACTCACTGTGCCAAGCCTTTCCTTTGAGTGTCTTCATCTCTTTTGCTGATCCTTCACCTTTCCCAACACGATGTCTCTTTCTAAGGAAAAGCCTCTCTTAACAACATGTCCAAAGTATGTGAGATGAAGTTTCACCATCCTTGCCTCTAAGGGGCACTCTGGTTATAAGTTTTCCAAATCTATCTATTTGTTTTTATGGTAGTCTTCTCCAATACCACAACTCAAAAGAATTGCTTCTTCTTCTGCCATCTTTATTTTTTATTTAGCTCTCAATGCATAGCAATTGGAAAGATCATGCACCTTAGTCCTCAAACTGACATCAGTTTGAGTCTTCAAACTCAAACTCAGTGGACTTGCCCTATGCAATATGTCTTCTGATCTGACTGCTGGTACCAAGGGTGTTGCTTGTGGATCCAAGTAAGATGAAATGACTTTATACATCTTACCTGGAACTTGATGAGCTGTGTTGTCCAAAGTGGGGTGGCCTATGTGTCTCACCTGTAAAGTGGGTAACAGTACCCACATGATGAGGGACACAGGCCCACCCAGCCAGAATGCTGCTGGGTGCCTGCAGGAAGGAGATGCAGTTCCACCCTCTGCTGAGAAGGCACTCAGGAGATCTTGCAGAAACCAACATCGGGTGTGGAGATGCTGCACCTTTGGGCTGACCTAATTCAGTGATTTACAGTCCATTTTATTGATGAGAAGGCAGAGACATTTAGTCTCTGGGACTGGGGGCTAGACCCTAACATCTCCCCATGTATGCAGTGCTGCTGTGGGCTACTTCACGCAGTCTTCACATCAGCCTCATAAGGGGGCTACTAGTGTGACTGCTTTACCCGCTACCTCTGCAGTCAATTGATTCTGACTCACAGCAACTCTCTATCAGTTTCCAAGAATGTAAATCTTTATGGGATGAGACTTCCCAGTGTCCTTTCTTAGAGTAGCTGATGGATTTGAACCTTTCAGTTAGTTATGCAATGTAACACCAGAGCTCTTTCTACTGAGGTGCTGAGAGGCTAACTGTTTCCACAGATGCCAAGAGGGAAAGCCAGGCTCAAGCCACACAAAGCCAGGACCTATAGCGTTATGTTACTCTTTCCCACCCCTTCATTGTGAAAGGCCCCTCTAAGGACCAGAAAGGCAGAGCCTGCGGAGCCCCTGATGGTCTTCCCTTGTGGATGTAGCGCTTCCCTTCTCGGAGACCTTCCTCATCAGAGATCTCAGAGGGTCCTCATGAAAAAGAAAGAAATCACTGCAGCATTATTTAAAACAGTAAAAAGGTGGAAAGAGCCCAAGAGCCCACCAGAAGATGAATGGTATGTTTCCACAATGGAGTACTATGCAATGCTAAAGAACAATGAAGAACTCACGGAACACTGTACAACATGAACTGATCAAGTGGAAATGAGGGTGAGAGGCATACATCAGTCACCAAAGGACTATTATGACATTAAAACTCATCACTTTCACGGAACCCACTCATAGCTGACCTTCTAGCAAGTTTTCAGAGGCTATAAATCACATGGTTTTTGCAATCACTTGTTATGCATCAGAGAGTTGGACAATGACCAAGGAGGATCGAAGGAGAATTGATGCCTTTGAGCTGTGGTGCTGGAGAAGAGTATTGAGAATACCATGGGCTGCTAGGAAAACAAACAGATTTGTTCTGGAAAGGGTTAAACCGGGTGGCTACTTGGAGGCAAGGATTCTGAGGCTCCGTCTAACTTACTTTGGACATGCTGTGAGGAGAGACCGGTCCTTAGAGAGGGACATCATGCTTGGGAGGGTGGAGAGACAGCGCAGGAGAGGAAGGCCCTCTATGAGGTGGATTGATTCAGTGACTGGGATAATTGGGATGGGAGTGTCAGAGACAGTGCGATTGGCACAGGACAGAGCGGAGTTTAGGGCTGTTGTACATAGGATCGCTATGAGTCGCAGGCGACTCGACAGCACATAACAACAACAACAACAACAACAACAACATAAATCACATGAAAGGAGATTGCCACCAGAACTACCTATTACAGAATAAGGCCACAATTATAAAAAGCTAAGGAAAAGTTCACACACAGAATAATTCCTGGAGGGAGGAAGGGGAAAGTAAAAATGAAAAGATAATTGGGTGAAGGGAAAGGCAATGTAAGGGGTTGGTAAAACATTAGAATCAATTGGTTAATTATAATTAAGGGTACAAAACAAAATGTGTATAGAATGATTGAACAAAAATCAGTATAATTTACATACTTTTGAATACTGATCCACAAGCATCTAGTTTGAAAATGGCACAGCAATAGTCAATTTCACAGGTGAAAAAAACCTAGTCCCCTTTATTTTTCAAGTAATGACAAACTTCTTGAAAGGAGCTCTAGTAGCCTGGTCTGCAGGGACCTACACTGCTAACCCAAATGGCCCACATCTCTGGTAGTTTGAATTGGCCAGTGGCTCCTTGACAGGAAGATGGGAAATCTCCTTTGCAATTTACAATCTCAGAAACTCAAGGAAGGTCAGTTATGAGTTGGCACTGGCTTGATGATAATGAGTTTGGGGTTTGGGGTTTGGGCCACATTCTTGTAATGTCTGTGGAATTCCAAAAAATCCTGCTTTATGTCAGGGCCTGAGCTTTCCCTTCTCTTTCCTTCGCTGTCTGTCTCAGATACCTCTTCCTCCAGGAAGCCTTCCTGAATCTCCATTACCCACATCACCTTACTCAGAGGTAATGGTACCCTGGGACCCTGTCTACACATGGGGTAGATTATCTGCTACCTCAGTTGTGCAGTCACCTAGTATCTGTTCCTTGTGGACTGAGGACTCAGGAGCTACACATCCCCTGTGGCAGACCTCCGGCTTGTGCTGGGAGTCCAGTCCTGCAGCAGTCCACAGTGGTGACACAGAGAATCATGTGGGGTCTAGTGTGTTAGTTCAGTGTTCCCAGAGTCTCACCCCATGTACAATTTTGGCTGAGTTTCTTTGCCTACATCTCTGACCCAGCTTTGTCAAGGTCTGCAAACCCACTCACATGCAGCAGCTTTTTGTTATTGACTGAGTTGATGCCTGTTTCTGGTGACTCCACTTGCCTCAGAGTAGAACAGGGTTCCACAGGGATGTATTTCACCAGGCCCTTCTTCTGAAATGCCTGTGGGTGAATGTCAGCTTCCAGTCTTTCCTATATGCACTCAGACTCAAACTCACTGGTCCCAAGTGGGTTCCCAAGCCTGTGACTCATAGGGGGAAGGGGCTGTCCATCTTGCTCCCAATGAGGGGCTGGTAGATTTGAATCATCACAGCCAGGACCTTTAGGCTAGCAGCTCAACTTTCTATACACTAAAATACCAGAGCTCCTTCTATGCACATGCTGCTGTTGTTGTCTGTCAAGTCGGATCCTACCCCTACAGTGGGCTTTCAGAGGTGGTAAACCAAACAGGAGGAGACTGTCTCCCATAGAGCAGTTGGTGGATTTGAACCTTGTGCCTTTGGGTTGGCAGTGTAGCTCTTTATCACTTGGCCACCAGATAAGCACTAGTGACAACTAAGAGAGACAAGACTGCAGTTAAATCCTATCCTCCGAGGGGCGAGCTCAGGTGAGGTGAGAGGCCACTAACACTTCGAGCTTGCACACTTACCTTCTACAGGTGAGGTCTTGAGGCGCCGGCAGATGGCCTCAGTGTCGCCGTAGGTCTCCTTGATCTTGACCACAGCCTCCGTGCCCCGCAGCTCCATGAGGGAGCGGAGCTCCTCCATCGTGCACCCAAACTCACCCCCATGGCTCGACTCATTTCTTTGGTTTTTGGAGTAAAAGTCACTGTTGGTCATGTCACCCATGATGGCTGCAGTCCCCTCCTGGGGTCAGTGCTGGGCAAGAAAGTGTGGGGAGATGGCTCCGAGTGTCTTTAGCTCCACTTCACTGGATTACTCCTGGCTCCAGACTGTGTTCCAGGGGAAGGGGGTGGCCGAGGTGGCCTGATGACCGTGGTGCTGAGCTCCAATAGGGGTCCCCAGGTGCAGGAAGAGATCCAGGGGCCAGATGGGCTCAGGGTTGCAGACCCAGAAGTCTCCATTCAGCGGGGCCCATGCTGTTCCCAGAGCAGGCATCTACATGGTCAGGGCAGCGGCTTCTGTGGGGTAAGCACAGAAGAGTGAGTCAGCAGACTGCAGGCTTCATTGGACAGGCCGTCAGGAACACTACAGTGCACACCATCTCCCCACACCCCACTGACAGATGCACACATGTGCACAGACACACACATAAGAACACACATGCAGATATCACCCAAGCAACATTCCTTTTATACACATATACCAAAGCAAGGGTTTAATAAATCCACTGCTGTTGAATAGATTTTGACTCACAATGACCCTGTTAGGCAGTAGAAGTGCCCTCTCAGGTCCCTGTGGCTGGAAGTCTTTATAGATGCAGATGATTCATCTTCCTCCTGTGGAGTGCCTGGGGGTTCTAACCACCAATCTTTCAGTTAGCAGCCTCTGACCATCAGGACCTCTGGGCATTTCCCTACATCATCACATGACACTTGCACATACTGCAAACCCATATGGTGCCTATACCTGCCCAGGCACTCCTTAACACAGCACTGGGGAGGCATAGGCTGAGCATGTCATCATGCACAGTCTATGTCAACACAGCTATGCTGTATACCGACTTGTGCACCCTAGGTGCACATGTGATAGGCATACACAGATCAGGGTGCGCACATAGTTCAGGTATACACATAGCTTGGGTGCACACACAGCTTGGTATGCACACACATCTAAGGGTGCACATACAGTTCAGGGTACACACTCAGCTCAGGGTGCACACACCACAGGCATGCACAGCTCAGAATGCACATATAGCTTGAGCTCTGGATATACACACAGCTTGAGGTGCACACACAGCTTGGAGTGCACACATTATAGGCACACAAAGCTCAGGTTGCATACACAGGTTGGGGTGCACACACAGCTCAGGGCGCACACACCACAGGCAGATACAGCTCAGGGTGCACACACAACTGGAGCTTGGGATATACACACATTTAGGGGTGCACACACAGCTTGGAGTGCACACACCACAGGCACAAACAACTTGTGCACACACAGCTCGCACTCAGGATATACACACAGTTCAGAGTGGGTGCACAGCTCAGAATGCACATACCACTGGCACATACAACTCTTGCACATGCCACAGGCAAAGCTCGGGGTGCACACGTGGCTTGAGCTCGGGGTGTGCACCCAGCTCGGGAGGGACACACCACAGGCACACATGACTCAATTACACATGCTACAGGCACGCGTAGCTCAGGGTGTACACCCAGTTCGGGGTGCACACAAGGCTTGAGTGCACACATCCAACTTGTGTCTAGGTTCTGACCCACTGCCACACACACTTTAACAGAAGGCCTCCTCCACACCCGTGTACTCTAATGTACACACACATTGCCACACATGCACATACATTTTAACATTCCCACCACTTTTTTACCAAATCACCTGCCCTCACAGTCCCTCTGTGCACACATTGACTTCAACTCCTCTTTCTCTCATTATCTTCAACATGCTTATAACCCCTTTCCCTCAGGCTGGGAGCTGACTGGCCCAGGCCCTACTTGGAGATGCCCACACACTCACAACGCCTACCCTTGCAGATTCACACCCTTCTCCTCACACTCCCTCTGCTCTCATCTTGCACACGTGTGTGAGTAGGGCAGCTGGAAGAAAACAACTCACCTCCACTCAGGTCCACCACCCACAAGTGCCAAGCTCCCTACCAGGCCAGATGAGGCCCCTCATGCATATTCATGAGGGTGTCCCTAGTCCAATGCCAGGACCCTGGAGGAGGTCAGCCGACCTTGAGCCCTCACCTGGGGGATTCCCCCATAGCCCGCACCATGGACAGCGGCTGCGTGAAGTCCCTTTGGCGAGCTGAGCTGGCGGCGCAGGAGGAAGCAGCGTGGCCCCGCCCCACCCGGCGGCCACCCTGTCCAGCGCATCTGCCAGCAGAGAACCCAATCCGTGTGGACACCTAACACTGCGGCCAGCCCGGCAAGCGTTGGGTGACAAAGGGCTCCTGCTGGGCTCGGCTGGTCCTGGCACAGGCACAGGCCCCGCCCTGCAGCCGTGGACAGCTGGCCCTCCTGGGCTCAGGGCAGGGCGACCAAGCCCCGGCAAGCCCCCTCTCGTTCACTGTCCTGTCCTCCTGCACACGAGGAACTTTAGAGATAATCCTATGTTCCTTCCAGCGAGGAACCTGACGTGCAGGGAGGGAAAAGGGCTGGTGCTGAGCTCCCAGAGGGAGCGGCCAGAGCAGCTGCTGCCCGGACCCCAGCCCAGCAGCCTCGCCCCTTCCCCCTAGGGGGCGCGCTCTCTTCTGTCTTGGAGTCTGGTCACTGGACAATGCCAGTTAAGAACAAAGGACTTGGAATCAGATCTGCCTGGATTCACATGTGAGCCCTCCTAAATCCTGGTTGTGTGGCTCTGGGCAAGTCACTTCACTTTTCAGAACCTCATTCCCTCATCTGTGAAGTTGTTATGCTATTGTTAGGCATAGCCAGATCGAGTACAATTCACAGTGACCCTGGGAGCAGCAGATGTGAACGCTGTCCTGTCCTGCGCCCTTCTCATTGTCTCTGACACACATGAGCCCCTTGCTGCAGCCACTGTGTCTGTCCTTGTTGAGGTGCTTCCTCTCATTTGCTGACCGTCCAATTTTCCAAGCATGATGTCATTTTCCAAGGACTGGTATCTCTTAACAACATGTCCAAAGCATATGAGATAGAGTTTAATGATCTTCCCTCTTAAGAAGCACCCTAAGATCTGAATCCACGTTGTTCTTATGGCAGTCTATGGGATGTTCAGGACTCTTCTCTAACACCACAGCTCAAAGATGTTGATTCTTCTACTCTCTTCCTTAGTCAATACAGTGTAATGTAAGAAGATTCACTCTTCTCCGCATCTCCCCTTCTCCCTCCTCCGCCAATGTCTACCACCCTGCTCAAAAGCAGCATTTTCACCTGGGGTATAAGGCTTTCTGGTATGGGTTTGGGGTGCTAGAGTTCCAGGAGAAAGCTACTGTACCTTCCAGAAGGGGCAATTTTATTCAAGCGAGGAGTGTTGTGAGCTGCTGCCAAGTAGATCCCTGGCTCATGGCGATCCCATGTACGGGGAAAACGAAATGCTGCCCAGCTTTGTGCCACCCCAAGAAAACTGAATTTTCATTGTTTGGTTTTCAGAAGTAGATTGCCAGGATTTTCATCCTAGTCTTAGTTCAGAAGCTACTCTGAAGCTGTCTCAGCATTCCAGCAACATGTAAGATTCACTGACAGATGGAGACTGGTTATATATGAAGAACAATGACCAAGAATTGGAACCTGCATGGAAAGTGAGCATCCTACTGCAGAACCATCACTGGCCCCAACGATGCAGTAGGGAGCATTAACTCAACACCAGGATCCCCAACAGATGTCTCCTGGAAACATGCTGTGTGCTTGGTGTTCCCCTGAGATTCTGCATAGCTGGTTGGGTTCCCTGGCCAATTGAGCATGCACATGACCTGTGGGTTTTGACCCCAACCCTGTACTCAGGAAGGAGAGGGCTGATCAAGAATGTCTGAACAAGAACACTATTCCTCAGGCCATTATTTCTTGCTGAGACTGAGGAGGACCTGAAGCGCTTGCTGCAGAAGATCAAGGACTACAGCCTCCTATATGGACTGAAGCTCAACATCAAGAAAACAAAGATTCTCACCACTGGGCCAATTGGCAGCATCAGTATGGAGGGTGAAGAGATTGAGATTGTTAACAGTTTTAGTTTACTTGGCTCCACAGTCAACACTCTTGGTAACAGCAGACAGGAAATCAGGAGACGAATTGCATTGGGAGAGTCAACTGTGAGGGACCTCTCAAGAGTACTGAAGAGCAACAACATCAGGCTGGAGATTAAGGTGCGCCTGATCCGGGCTATAGTCTTCACAATTAAGTGCTATGTGTCAGAGAGTTGGACAGTGAATAGGGATGATAGAAAGAGAATTGATACCTTTGAGCTGTGGTGCTGGAGAAGAGTGTTGATTATACCATGGACTGCTAGGAGAACAAACAGGTTTGTCCTGGAGAGGGTGAAGCCGGAAAACTCCTTGGTGTCAAGGATTCTGAAGCTTCATCTGACATACTTTGGGCATGTTGCAAGGAGGGATTGGTCCTTGGAGAAGGACATAATGTTTGGCAGAGTGGAGGGGCGGCGCAGGAGAGGAAGAGCCTCGATGAGATGGATCGATTCTGTGACTGATAAGTGCGTTTGAGATGGCTAGGCTGGCACAGGATAGAATGGCGTTTAGGGCTCTTGTACATAGGGTCGCTATGAGTCACAAGCAACTCGATGGTACATAACAACAACAACAACAATGTGTTTTAGGCCCTATGCAAAACTCTCTGTGTGGTGGCTGAAGGTGGTGAGTCCTAGAAGGGCAATGAGTTCGTTTGCTTGGCTTTTTGCTCTGGCTGGGCTTCTAGAAAGTGTGCAACAAACATTTGTTGACCTAATAAATTATTAAATAAGAAGCAATCAGATACGGTTTTATTGAGTGCCCACAGCCCTCCTAGGGGTGTGGCCTCCTTTACAGACAAAGAGAATGAGAGTCAGAAGAGTGAAGTGACTTGTTCAAGGTTACACAGCACAGAATAGTCACCACTCAGCACTTGGTAGCACAGCCAGGAAGAGGAAAAACCAGGTGGACACCTTTGGCCCCAGACCTCCCTAAATTCACGGGCCTGGGTAGAAGGTCACTTGCAACTTTGGTGAGTTGTCTAGCCTCCCAGAGTCTCATTTTCAGCACCTCCAAGTTGAGGATGTTAATATAGAACATAATAATATAATGATATTGTTACTGTTGTTGCATGCCCTCAAGTCAGAACCAATTCATAGCTGACCCTCCAGTGGGTTCTTAAAGGCTGTAAATCACAGAGGAGGAAAGGACCCATCTTTCTCCCAATAAGCAGCTGGTCGATTCAAATTGCTTGTCTTTGGGCTGGCAGTACAACTCTTTACCCACTAGCCACCTGAACTATAATAGAGAAATGATATATGTAATAATATATAATAGATGGATGCATAGTTGTAGTATATAATATACTCTAGAAGCAGTGTGCCAGTTATTCCTGCTGTGGGGGCTTGACTGTTGTATTATAGGAAGCTATGCCAATGTTTTGTTGTTGCTAGGTGCCAGTGAGTCAACCATGGCTCACAGTGGTCCTGTGAGAAGCCGATCTGAACCTCGCCCTGCCCTGTGCCATTATCCCCATCTCTTGTAGGCCTATTGCTACAGTCACTCTGCCAGTGCATCCGACTGAGGGTGCTTCTAAGTGCCAGGAGGGCATTTCTAATAGCAGCAGGGTCATCCGTGATGGAGAGGTTTCAGCTGGGCTTCCAGGCTAAGACAAGTGAGGAAAAGAAAGATTTGGCATTCTACTTCCAAAACCTAGTCCATCAAAGCCCCACTGATGACAAAAGAACATCGTCTCAAACGGTACGAGGAGATCCACCAAGCCACTGCCATCTGATTGATTTCCATCTGTATTGACCCTACAATATAGAGCAGAACAACTCCACAGCATTGCAAAGGCTGTAATATCCATGGGAGCATACTACCTAATTTTCTCCAGAGGGTCAAATCACTGACCTTTTGGTTGGTAGCCTGATGCTTAATAGACAGGACTATCAGGGCTCCTTTGAAAGTTGGCAAGGACTCAAAATGCCATCGAGTCACTTGTGACTCAAAGCGACCCTATGTACAAGGGCTCTATACGCTCTTCTATCCTGTGCCAACCTAGCCATCTCAAACACACTTATTCTCACCTCTCCAGTCACAGAATTGATCCATCTCATCAAAGGTCTTCCTCTCCTTCGCCGCCCCTCTACTCTGCCAAACATGATGTCCCTCTCCAAGGACCAATCCCTCCTTGCAACAACATGCCCAAAATATGTCAGACAAAGCTTCAGAATTCTTGACTCCAGGGAACATTCTGTCTTCACCCTCTCCAGGACAAACCTGTTTGTTCTCCTAGCAGTCCCTGGTATATTCAACACTCTTCTCCAGCACCACAGCTCAAAGGTATCAATTCTCTTTCTATCATCCCTACTCACTGTCCAACTCTCTGACACATAGCACTTAATTGTGAAGACTATAGCCCGGATCAGGCGCACCTTAATCTCCAGCCTGATGTTGTTGCTCTTCAGTACTCTTGAGAGGTCCCTCACAGTTGACTCTCCCAATGCAATTCGTCTCCTGATTTCCTGTCTGCTGTTACCAAGAGTGTTGACTGTGGAGCCAAGTAAACTAAAACTGTTAACAATCTCAATCTCTTCACCCTCCATACTGATGCTGCCAATTGGCCCAGTGGTGAGAATCTTTGTTTTCTTGATGTTGAGCTTCAGTCCATATAGGAGGCTGTAGTCCTTGATCTTCTGCAGCAAGCGCTTCAGGTCCTCCTCAGTTTCAGCAAGCAGGATAGTGTCATCTGCATAACGCAGGTTGTTGATGAAAAGTGGACTCACACATAACAGCAATTGTGAAAATGGCACAAGACTGGACAATACTTTACATACTTTCTTCTGTTGTATGTGAGGTCTTCAGGAATAGGAGCTGACTCAATAGCAATGAATGATGACCATAATCTAGAATACACTGCCTTACTGGTACATGAAAGGTCTTTATTGGGCGTTACTATGTTCCAAGCACTTTGAGTGCTTTGCAGGGAGCAAAATTTAGGAGATTCTAGAGGCATTAAGAACAGTTCCAGAAGCCACGATTTCTGAATTCGAATTCTGGTTCCTTCACTTCCCAGACAAATACAGGCAAAATTATTTTAGTGTAATCATCTTGAAAAATAGGAAAATAATAGTATCTGCCCTGTAGATGTTAGAAGCTTAAAGGAGATTGATTCTTGATGTAGGATTCACCTTACCAACCCATAAGCCACTTTACAATGTGGATATGTGGAGTACAAAATTGCTGCCCAATACTACAGATGAGGAAACTGAGGCCAAGAGAAATGAAGCAGCTTGCCATGGTCACATGGTGGACAAGTGGTAGGGCTGTAACTGAGCCCAAAAGGCCAGGCTCCAGAGACACACTCATACTCAGGATGCTCCACCTCCTTCCTGGTAAGTCACCCTTTTTCTGTTTCTGGTGCTCACATGAAATGCTCTATGTGAATGAAAGGGCTTTGCAGACAAACAAGGGGCATTCTAAACCCAACGTGCTGTTTTCCGTATGTCCAGGGGTACCTGTGCTGTGGCTCATGGACACTGATAATTCCATCTCCATCTCAGACAGTTGAAGCTTGCAACTGTTTTGGTAAAAAGTTGGGAGAGACTCATTAGTGCCCAGAAAGGGAGAGCTGTGCACTTATGTGCAGGAAGGAAAACTGGGACCACACAGTAAATGAAGAGTAGTATCTCCACTCCAAGTAGGCGGTGGATCCTAAACTGCCATATCTGAGGTTTCCCCCACTGTCTGCCTCTTCTGGCAAGGGCTGGACCCAAGTCCACTGCTCCTCTCACCTCGCTGCTCCTGTATCTCAAGGGACATGAGGGCTGCCCCTGCTCGGAGAGACTCCACTTTTCTTTTGGAGCTGGGATTTTATTTTACTTTGAAATTTGCTCAATCTGAGTGTATGAGGCCAATGGCAAGAAAGCACTCTGGTGATGAGATACAAAAGGGCTTTTGGAAAGGTCTGTAGAAGGTAAGGCTGGCCAGTTCATATAGAACCCATCAGACCGAGTCCTCTACACTGCAGACAGCTGCACGGGACATTCTCCAACACCTGGCATCTGCTTCACTAATGGCTGCCCTCCACTCAGCTGCAGGGTCCCTTCCTGGAAGCCTTCCCCGGCCATCTAAGGCTGTGTAGGGCAGCCTGACTCCCTGGCACCTGTGTGCATAGTATCTTTGTCTATCTTACATCTAAAGCAATGTCTGCTGCTATCCAGCAAGCTCTTAAAAGGCACTTGATGAATGAGCCCTGATGTCAGTGGTCTATGAATAGTGTAGATGTAAATAGGTCCTGGGACCTCCATTTTCTCACCTGTAAAATGGGGTAGTGACTGCTACAGTGCTCAAGTTTGGTAATGGTCAGGACCTGCATCAAGTGTGGTCAACTCAATTCAATGCTTTTTTATAAAAAAATAAAATTTTTATTTTATACTTTATTGGATTACTTACAAAGTTTGTATACATTGTTTTTCCACACTGGATCTTTCCCATTTTCTTTACCCTCCTTTCACCCATCACATTGTGTGACCCTAAGATTAATCCTCTGCCCCCCCCCCCAACTCATTGCTTTTGAGTTGAGACCAGCTCATAGCTCCAGTGGGTTTTCAGAGGCTATAAATTGCATAAGAGAAGAAAGCTCATCTTTCTCCTGGGGAGCTGCAGATGGATTTAAACTGTCAGAGAGGTGTCACCTTTGAGTTAACAGCACAACTCCATACATGATAGGCCACCAGGGCTGCACTGTTCTTTATTCAAGATGATCCCTTCCACACTCCAGTTTTCCATCTTTACAATGAGGCATACCCAAATCACAGTCATAGAGCCTATGCTGACCTGTGGTGACTCTCCACCAGGTTTCTGAAGCTGTAAATCTTCCTCCCATAGACTAGTTGGTAGACATGCACTGTGAACCTTTAAAGTAACAGCCTGCTATATTGCACACACCACCAGAATTTCTTTCATCTATTGTACATATGGTTTTTCTGAGTTGGACTTGATTTTACAGCATCCAACAAGAATTAATAAGGCCTAAGTGTGAGCTGGAGCAGGTAGCTACCACAACCTCGCTCAGGTTCTGATGGACGTCCTAAGGCCTGGTGCAAAATCCCACTGGCAGACCTTGGTAGGATTAGGTAATAGTGTGACCTTGGAGAAGTACTAAACTTCTCTGAACCCCAGCTGCAAATGGAGATGACAGTAATTGGTTTACAGGCCACTGTGAAGACTCAGTGGCGCCACCTCCAGGCACTCATGGATACATGTGTAGAGTGGCTCCTGGTCCCAGCTGACATTCCGTGATACTAACCTTCCCCTACACTCCTGTATCAGCAAATGTGTGTTTTAATGTTTGGCATGAAGTTCAGTTGCAACCCTCTCTCAACATTCATAGGCAGCCAGCCCCTTCAGGCTAGGCAATGGGCACAGGGGCCTTGCCAGGGCATAAAACCAGCCCTAGATGCAGAGAGGCTGGACAACAAGTTTGGGGTCAGTCTACTAAGGCAGAGCCCAGGGAGAAGCTCTGTCCTCCTTCGCAGGGTTCTGATCAAGGCTCCCTTGAACAAGCCTCTTTCCTCTCTAGGCCTCAGTTTCCCCATGTGGAAAGTGAAGGCATTTAATTTATGCTTTCTGTGGCTGCTTCAGGCTCTGATGAGCTGGGCTCTTCAGAATCCAGGAGAACATTATGCCAATATCAGATTTATGAATTTCAGTTTCATCTTATTAGTATTTAAATGACTGCATTGTTACATCTCAATGACTCAAGAATTGGTTAGGGGCTCCTTAATAAAATGTCTTTGCCAAGAGGGATTCTGGCAGAGGAAGGAGCATTATATTATTTTTTAAGTTAATTTAAAAAAAAGGGATCAATCTTTCAAAGGAAGGATTAGAAAAATAAAAGTTCAAACCAACAGCTTTTCAAATCCTAACAGATAGGGGGTAGCTGGAATGATTGCAAATGAATTACACGCTAAAAATAACTTTTTCATGTAGAATCCTTCTGTTTTAAAATGTGCTAAATTTAAATGCCCCTATAATATATATTAAAATATATTTACTGTGTTTTAAATGAGTTACATAGCAAATTAGGCTGCCATTTAACAATTTTTATGCAGCTTGTTCCATGACATTGCTTGTATTTCTTACAATGTGTCAACACTCTCTTCATTTCCATTCTTTGTGTTCTGTGACTATGAATCTAGCTTCCTGGCTCCTAATCCTCATTTTAGGATAAATATTGACCATTTGCATTGTTTTTGTTAGATGCTATCTGGCTGATTGAATAGGGCTCACAGTGACCCTATGAGCAGACAGATCTGAACCTTGTGCTATCCTGTGCCATCCTCACCATCTCTGTCACACTTGAACCTACTGCTGCAGACCATCTTGTTGAGGATCCTCCTCTCTTTTGCTGACCCTCCACGTTTCCAAGCATGATGTACCTCTCCAAGTAATAGCCTCTCCAAACAATTAGTCTCATGGAGATGATTATTGAAGGGAGTATAATGAGCTTTCACGGCTTAGTGGTGACAATTACATTGTTATGTGCCCTTGAGTTGCCTGTGACTCATAGTGACAGTATGCAAAACAGCCCTAAACCCTGCCCTGTCCTGTGTCAATCTTATTATCTCCGACACGCCTACCCCCATTATCCCAGTCACTGAATCAATCCATCTCATTGATGGTCTTCCTCTCTTGGGCTGTCCCTCCACCCTCCCAAGCATGATGTCCCTCTCCAAGGACTGGCCCCTCCTTACTACATGTCCAAAGTATGTCAGACGAAGCTTCAGAATCCTTGCCTCCAAGGAGCATCCTGACTTCACCCTCTCCAGGACAAACCTGTTTGTTTTCCTAGCAGTCCATGGTATATTCAATATTCTTTTCCAGCACCACAGTTCAAAGGCATCAATTCTCCTTCTATCATCACTAGTCATTGTCCAGCTTTCTGATGCATAGCAGGTAATTACAAAGACTATGGCCTGGATTAGGTGCACCTTAGTCTCCAGACTGACGTCATTGCTCTTCAGTACTTTGGAGAGGTTCAAATTCACCAGCTGCTCTGTGAGAGAAAGATGAGCAATCTACTCCTGTGCTGCTGTACTGTACTGCTCTGAAAACCCACTGGAGGGTCAGCTATAGGTCAGTTCTGACTTGAAGGTACATGCCATTACCACCACCAACAGAATACTGATCAAGAAGCTCTGGTGGCCTAAGGTGAGGAGTTAGGCTGCCAATTTAAAGACATGCTGTTTGAATCTCCACCCTGGAGAAAGACGGGCAGTCTCCTCCCATGTGATTCATAGTCTGAAAAACCCACTGAAAGGTCAGCTATGAAACAGTTCCAGACCCATGGCACACACTCATAGGTGATACTGTTCATTTTACAGATCAATTTGTTGTTTTGAATGGAAGGTGACTATTGAAAGTGGCCTAGTGCCAGAGTTTCTGGGATTCTCCTAGTCTACATTGCTCCAGTAAGTCTCCTCTTTTTGAGAATGTTGTGTTTTGCTCTATATTTTCTCTCATTTTGTATTCTTAT
Source organism: Elephantulus edwardii (assembly GCF_000299155.1). NCBI lineage: Eukaryota > Metazoa > Chordata > Mammalia > Macroscelidea > Macroscelididae > Elephantulus > Elephantulus edwardii. Next base: position 667,947 of record NW_006400038.1, read on the forward strand.
CCAGATTGAACATATATTTGAAAGTTACCTTAAGACTTTTTCTTTTGTATTGTCTCTGGTAGTAATGTCAGCTATGGGGATACAGGCTAGGTATAGGTATCCCAGCAAGACTGGATGTGTAACTTTCCTGGGAAAGGCTTCTGATCTGCCAGTGCCTCAGTTTCTTTCTCCTCAGAGTGGAGTGCCTGTATCCTCATAGGATGTGTAGGAAGCCATTGACCAAGCGTAGTACCATTACAGGAAGGGAGGACATACTTGATGAAAGGCATCTGTTCTTTTATAATAAAGGAACTTACTCCTTTCCTCTAACCTGTGCTAAGCCCACTGCCCCCATTGTTATCTTGACAAGGAACCCAGGCTTGCCTGCCCTGTACCCGTCAGGCTCGCTGTCGTCTCCTGGAGAGATATGGAGGGAGTTCCAGTTTGTTAGGCACCACACAAAGCTCCTCTCTCCCAGAGCTGGCCTCGATCCCTCACCCACCAGTTTGTTGAACTGTGGGCAGCTTGCATGTTGCTGTGTACATGCCCAAGTTCCGATACACACGCCATAACATGTGTATCTATGTGCGTGAGAGCTGACAATCACAATCTCCGCTCTGAATACCCACCAGAAAGAAGAACAGGGACAGGAGGGAGGGGACTGAAAACCAATACCTCAGAAGGGGAGCTGTTGAGATTTTGAGAAAACTCCTGACAACCAGAAAGAAATGAAATCTTAAAAAAACAAAACAACTGAAAAGAAAAAAAAATGCTGAACATAGAAGCTGCAGTGACTCTGCCCTGAAGGCACAGGTGGCAGAGAGCAGGGCTGGGTGTGGTCACTGAGGTACTCAGGGCTCCTGCCATAGGCTAAGTCCAGCCCTTCAACTCCCTCCCCTGCCTCCCTGGTCCCCAAAGGAACTGTTAGCGTTAGCTCTTACGAAGAAGCTTACATTTCTGGTTCTCTAGACCTCTC
>NW_006400038.1:669001-681386 GCF_000299155.1 Elephantulus edwardii
CCCATCCACTTGATCCTTCAGCCAGTCCACACATCCACCCCTCTGCCACCCACTCAATCACCCATCCATCTCTCTACTGGTCCATCTATCCGCTTATTTTTCTATTCATTCATCCATTCACTCATTGTCAGTCTAGCTACCTATTCAATCCATTCATTCATTCATTCATTCATTCATTCTTTAAAGAGGTTTATCTCAGACCCCCACTCGAAGCACTGAGATTTTCAGAAGACCCTTTTCCTCACTGGCTAAGGTCTGCTTCTTTACTCCAGACAATTACCTTCATCCCACGGTTAGGAACTGTGAGCTGACCCAAGTGATCCCTGCACTACTTTTCCTTCAGATTTTGGGAAAAGATAATCAAAACAGCTCTTGCTGAGAACCCATCTGTAGGGTTCCCATCTGGGCTCAGTCTCCCATGGGCTGTATAGGATTATTATGACCATTTGACTAGCCAGGAAACTGAGTCTGGGGAGGGAATGCTGTCTGCCCAGGGGTGTCTGAGCAGGTTCCAGTCTAGTCTGACTATGCCTGTCTTTCCTTTTGATGCACACTCCTTGGTAACTCACAATGGAGTTTCCTTTGTAAGAGAGTGCATTGATAGGCTCAAAGAGACATTTTGGTGCTATTCTCAAGGACTCTGCCATCACAAGGCACTTGATTCTCTGAGCACCCTACTGCCCTGGCCTCATGGCTGTCCCTCATTTTCAGCGAGAGTGAGCATCTTGGTTGCACCTAATTCTTTGTTAGGGACCAGAGGAGGGAGAAGTGTCCTAGAACCAGAAGTCAAGAATGAATCCAAATTAATTGGCTGACCCTCCCTGATGTCTGCCTTCCATGATTTATGTCCTTTATGGGCTCCATATTTAGAAATCTTCTTTTGGAAAAAAATCTTTGAGAATTTTCTGAAGAAGCTAACAAAAAGGACACTGGGTTGGATTCATTGACACAGGAAAGTTCTGGGGAGGTGGCCTCTAGGTTGCAAGGACTGGGACATGCAGAGGGAAGGCTGGTTAACAAGCTGGTGTGGGATGGGCCAGCTCTCTGGGCCTTGTCCGAGTGACTCCTCCTTCTATGGTCCTTCTTATGGTGAATGTAGGAAATGGTTGTGGCATATACAGTTCCACCCTTTCCTCTTTGAAGCCAGTCCATCCTCAGGATGCATCTAAGGCATGGGTGAGAAGTTGGCCTCTTTGGGGACAGAGCTGGGGACAGGGATCACCGCTACAGAGCGAATTTCTATCCATGCACTGGGTTCCTGAAGCTGTAAATCTTTACCAGAGGAGAGTGTCCTACTTTCTCCTACAGAGAGGCTGCTGGAGAAGAACTGCCAATCTTTCAGTTAGTAGCTTGATATGTTACTCACTTCACCACTAGGGTTCCTTACAGGCACAAGAAGAACTGCCTGATACTGAGATGATGATAGTAAGAAATACATTTCCTAGTGTACTTGCTAGATCTAAGCGGCATTCTCTAGCAACATTCCCAGAAATTATCTTATCTCCAGCTGTGCCAAGAAATCTGGAGAACGACCACTTGGCCAACAGACTGGAAGAGATCGATATTTGTTCCTATCCCAAAGAAAGGTGACCCAACAGAATGTGGAAACTACAGAACAATCTCACTGATTTCACATGCAAGCAAGATTTTACTGAAGATTATCCAAAAATGACTGGAACAGCACATCAACAGAGAACTACCAGAAGTCCAGGCTGGGTTTAGAAGGGGTCGTGGTACTAGAGATATTGTAGCTGATGTTAGATGGATCTTGGCTGAAAGCAGGGAATACCAGAGGAATGTCTATCTGTGTTTCATTGACTATGCAAAGGCATTTGACTGTGTAGATCATAACAAACTATGGCTGACTCTGAGAAGAATGGGAATCCCAGAACACTTGATCGTTCTAATGCGAAATTTATATTTGGACAAGGAGGCAGTTGTCAGAACAGAGCAAGGGAACACAGCATGGTTCAAAATTGGGAAGGGCGTACGCCAGGGATGCATCCTATCTCCATACCTTTTCAACCTATATGCAGAACAGATTATCCGGGAGGCTGGGCTCTATGAGGAGAAATGTGGGGTCAAGATTGGTGGACGGTTAATCAACAACCTGCGTTATGCGGATGACACAACCCTGCTTGCTGAAACTGAAGAGGACCTGAAGCGCCTGCTGCAGAGTGTCAAGGACTGCAGCCTTCAATATGGATTGAGGCTCAATGTCAAGAAGACAAAGATTCTCACCACTGGACCAATTGGCAGCATCAGGATGGATGGTGAAGAGATCGAGATTGTACACAGCTTTAGTTTGCTTGGCTCCATAGTCAACACTCTTGGCACCAGCAGCCAGGAAATTAAATGGCGCATTGCCATGGGAAAGTCTGCTGTTAGGGACCTCTCCAAAGTACTGAAGAACAATGGTGTCTCTCTGGAGACTAAGGTGCGTCTGATACAGGCTATGGTCTTCGCAATCATTTGTTATGCATCAGAGAGTTGGACAATGACCAAGGAGGATAGAAGGAGAATTGATGCCTTTGAGCTGTGGTGCTGGAGAAGAGTATTGAGAATACCATGGACTGCTAGGAAAACAAACAGATTTGCCCTGGAAAGGGTTAAACCAGGTGGCTCCTTGGAGGCAAGGATTCTGAGGCTCCGTTTAACATACTTTGGACATGTTGTGAGGAGAGACCGATCCTTGGAAAGGGACATCATGCTGGGGAGGGTGGAGGGACAGCACAGGAGAGGAAGGCCCTCTATGAGGTGGATTGATTCAGTGACTGGGATAATTGGGATGGGAGTGTCAGAGACAGTGCGATTGGCACAGGACAGAGCAGAGTTTAGGGTTGTTGTACATAGGGTCGCTATGAGTCGCAAGTGACTCGACGGCACATAACAACAACAACAACAACCAGCTCCAGCGTCTCCATCACTTCCAACTGGCCTCAGATTGGACGAGTTACTGGAGTGGGGTCTGCCCTGCGGTGTGTGCAGCCCCGTCATGCTCCATGCAGAGTCAACCTCTCTATCTCTGGGCCTCCCTCAGACCCAGCCTCCTTGCCAGCTACTCCTCTATGTGTGGCCTGCCTCCTGTTTACTCTAGGACAAGTGTCCACCCCATGCCCACATCACAATGACACAAGGCCCTTCACAAATAGTCTTTGCCCTCCTCACCCATCCTCTGTATGCAGATTGGAATAGCCTGCACCAGCCCCATAGTCACCCTTTAATCATCTTCAGCTTTCTCCATACTCTGGACCACATGGCACTTTCTCCCCCTCTGCTGCCCATCTAAGCCTCTTTATCTTTCAAGGCACAGAAGACAGGTCTCCAATGTATCTCTCCTTCCCTTCTTTCAGTGTGTGCTGACACTTCCTGTGTGCTGGACACTGAAGGCACAGCAGGAAACAAGCCAGCACTACCCTGTTCTGTGTGTATAAAGGTAAGTAAGTAAACCAGTTTATTTATGATCTAGGGAACAGGTAGAGAAGTATTGGAGTGGGGGTGGAGGGGTAACATTTTAAAATACAGTCATCAGGGGAGGATTTGCTGATACGCTGGCATTTACACAAATATTTGAAAGAGCGTGGGAAGGAGCCTTGCAGGCAAAGGCATACTCAGGGAAGAACAGAGTCACATGCTGTGAGGACTTTGTGGTTCACTCTGGCCACCCGAAACGGGCTGACAGACGAGTCCTCTGGCTTTCCCTTTGACCGTGTAGCATCGGGGCCCCAGACAGCTATCTCTGAGGAGGAGGTGCTGATGGATGGGGCAGAGGTGGGGTTACCTTGAAGGGTAACAAGCAGCTGCTGAGAGCTGTCCATGTGGTCCTGGTGCTGACAAGTGTCTCTGAGGAGGGCAAAGAAGTTGCGGGAACTGGGTCTACTGGGAGCTGTCCCTAACAATTCTGACCAGGAATATGGGAATGGGCTCTAAAGAGCATGTGCCAGGGAGCTGTCCATGGGTTATGGTGCTGATCTAGAACAAAGTTTAAGTGTTCCTAGGAATTTTCGAGGACAGCAGTGCTGACAATGGAATGTGGGAAAGGTGCCAAGGTCAAGGCAGCTCCCTGTGTCTGGAGTGTGCATAGCACAGGACTTCTGTCTGATTCAGCATACTCTGCTCCTTTTCCCTTCCTCTCCTGATAAAAGTTCCCATTGCTGAGGGGCCTGTTAAAATGCCACTTCCCAGCAGGCTCTGGCTCAGAGATATTGCTCTTATGGTTTGAGGCTCACACTCACCCCTCTGTAAGCTACTTCCCTGGTTCTAGGCCCCAGAGTCCTGGCTTGCTCCTGTGGCCTCCCCCTGGACCCCTGACCCTGTTCACGGACATGCAACTTCTTATTGGGCTGGCTTCTAGGGATGGCCTGACTGCTCATTAGGGCTGTGCAGCATCATGCACGGTGCTGATTGTTGATGCCTCACCTACTCTTCTTCTGTCTTCTCTGAACATATATGACAAATGTTCTTTGTGGCTCCTGATTTGTGCCAACTTTGAGAATTCCCCATGGTGCTGCCCATGACCTTCTCCCTGGGAGGGGACATCTGTCCCCTGATGTTTTTCCTAACATACTTGCATCTCAAATCAGTATTTCCAGCCTTATCTCCTCCTCCAGAAACCACCTTCCAGTGGCTGCCAAGTGCCCTCTACCAAGGTCTTCCAGTTCCCACACTCTCCCAAAAGTCCCAGTCCTTCTGAGACCCCTGAGTTACTTGTGGCATCTACAACATCATCAAGGCCCGAGAGTTAAGATTAGGAAGAATATGTTGATGCCCAATGATGTCTTAGAATGAAATCTGCATTTTTCACTGTCAAACCAATGGCAGGAAGCTTACTCTGAACACAGAACTGTACAACAGATTGGTCACTGTGCCCTGACTTCACCGGCATCAAATGAACTTGTGAAGCAGTCACACTCAGAATGCCATTTCACAGCTGTGCACAGTTATAAGCCCACCACTGCTGAATTTCAATCAAGCCTTCAAATTTGGTTGAACCAATTCAGTTGTGGCCAACACAGCAAAATCGGAGCACATTCGAATTTATAAAATATGGATGAACAGGAATGGTAATTAGAATGGGAGAAATTATGGGCCAAAACCCTGGAATGAGAGACAGAGCCTAATAGAGGAGACTGGATTATTGCCAGCATTGTTCAGGGTCACACACACTCAACACGGCATGAGCAGCTGCCATCTTTGAGCCAGTCTCCGTTATTCCTGACTCTGCCTGTCAAGAGATTTGGCTGTTGTGCAATGCACACACTGCTCTTACTTTCGTGAGATTACATTTCCCTCCCCAATAACACACCCACATTTAACAGTTGTAGGTCTCTTCCGGCGTGGCCATGACTAAACCAGGAAGAATTGGTTCAAGCCCTGATTTGAACCCAAGCAGCCTCCTACTAGCACCTCTGGTCTTCCTTCACAGCCTAGATGAGCTTCCAGAAAGAAGTCGTGTGTGTGTATGTGTGTGTGTGTGTGTGTGTGTGTGTGTGTGTGTGTAACATATTAGTTAGGCATGCACTGCACAGGGGCCTGGGATTGAGATGTGTAGCCCTATGATCACACTGTCCATCTCTGACTCTTCCATAGCTACAGTCAGGCTGTGCTATCTCTCCACCTATCTGCTCCAGCTGTCCTCTGTTTCATTTTCCAATCAAACCTGAAGGTCAGAGATGAGGTCAGGGCTAGGACACTCATAACATGTCAAAGGGCAGGCCCAAGGGCCAGGTGGGCAGGACGACAAAAGATGGCCCCTTATCCACAGCATATCCTGCTGGTTCATGCCCTGTTGTTCTGAGGGCCTCTTCAGCCTCCACATTGAGCAAGTGACCATCCCAAAGGAGTGTGGCTGTGGGGGGTCTGGTTGCCCTTACTTAGCATAGCTGCCCTGGCCACTCACTGCAGAGATGAGCAGAATCCACCCGGCACCTTGAACAGATGGTGGCACTCCTAAAAATAACGTTACACCACACTCTCTGACGCAGCTGAGTCCCACGACAGAAGGGGTGGGAGCTGAGAGTGGTGTTCACCAGCCATCTGCACAGTAACAGATGCAGACATAGCCTCCCTGAGGCCATGGACCCAGGGGACCCTAGCCTCACAAAAAAAATGCAGAAAGAACCCCAGCCTGCTGCTGAGATGTGAATTTTTGAGGGCTGGGGTATCAGTAAGCAGGGCATGGTGTGATTGGCAGCCCCATCTCCTGTCACCTATGGTCCTTATCCAGCCACACAAGTCCTCCCTCTATGGCTGGTACCCTCACCTCTGGGCTAGCCTCTCCTTAGGTCTTGCCCATCTCTGGGTCCCATTGTCCATAATCTCCTATCTCCTCCAGGAGATTCCCATCTAGCTCCATGAGCACCTTCCCTTCATGGGTTCTCAAACCACTTTCATTTACTCACAAGCTCAGAGGGTCAGAATCTGCGTGGGTGAGACTGAGTCAGAAAGGCCAGGCTTACAATTTAGCCCTGCTGTTGATGGTGAGATGGTGATGGCACCTGCCTCAGGAGGCATCATGGTAACAAGCCTGAGCCCCCTACCACTCTGGTCCAGGAACACGTCCCACTTGTGCCTCTACACAGGGTTATACTGAGTCTTTCCCACCCCATTGGAACCTCCACCCTCCCACTGCTGTGGAGCTGATTCTGATTCCTAGTGACCTTACAGGAGACAGTAGAACTGCTTCACAGGATTTATGGAGTTATAATTATTATGGAAACACATTGCCTCTTCTTTGTCTTTCAGAGTACTTATTATGTTATGCTGTGGATTCAAATTGTTGATGTTTTTTACTAGCAGCCCAATGCTGAATCCACTATGCCACCAGGACTCCCCTTGAAGATACTTCTCACTTTTTATCCAGAACCAGAGATAAGCGTCCTCTCTACTGACCCCTGGCCTGAATGTCAAGTCCTGCTCAAATTCCTAAGTCAGAAAGCCAGTCAAGACCCCACAAGATCCCTTCCAAGGCCTGAAAAGACCATAAACTTTGACCTTAGTGGGATCCATGTTCCACAACAACTCAAAACATTCAGGAAACAAGGTCACAGCTCTGGAGGGAGGTGGTGCGGGGATGGGAGCACAGTGACAATGAAGACCCTGGCAGTACTGTCAAGTGACACTCCCCAGATCAAGACCTTCCTTTCACTGATTGATTCACCCCTCAAACAACTCCCTGTTGTTGGTGTGTACCATCGAGTTAAACCCATCTCCTAGTTCACCCTCCAGCAGGTTTTCAGAGGCAGTTAATCACACAGGAAGAGACTTCCCATCTTTCTCCCACGGAGCAGCTAGAGGATTTGAACTGCATATCTTGGTTTGATGGGTGGCTGTGCAACTCCTTACTGCTAAGCCGCCAGAGCTCCCTTAGTTGGGCGAGGTTATTGTTTTCATTCTTTAAGTGAGAGAGCCAAGGTTCCGAGAGGTAGGACCAACAGTAAATAAAGGTCACCCAGTCTGAACAGGTCTTGAGTTAAGATCTACATCCCAAGTTGTGCTCAAGACCTTGACACTCAACAGCACTGCTCACTTGGAGCCCACAGATCAGCCCTGCGGGGGTGGGGTGTGTGTGCTGGTGCAGGGGAATGTGGGGTTCTGGTGGCTGCGAGGACCTTGTGGTGGGGGGTAGTCCAGAGTGAACCTGTGGTTCCAATCCACCAGCAGCAGCTCCATGGGAAAATGACAGGCATCTCCCCATTACCATTCACAGCCTCGGAAACCTGACAGAGGGTGACTTTGGGTCAGACTTGACAGAAGTGAGTTTGAGTCCTTTTTCTCTTGAAGGGGTAGGAAGCCAGGGGTCATCCGACCTTTCCTCCTTGGGGGGGGGGCAGATCCTGGTGGATACTTGCAGCTCCACCAAGGAAAGCCTCATTGGGGGTCTGCAGTCTAACACTGCTGACAGGTATATGGTAAAGGTGAGAGGCTCACAGGCTGGTTGTGAGGACCAGGGAAGAAAATGGTAGCCCCGGCCAGCATTTGGAAGGAGTTGAGGGCCTCACAGCCTGCTGATAGATATGGCACTTGGCCCAGAGGGCTGGTGGCCACAAAGTGTGGGTCAAGAAAGGATGTAAGGCCTCTTGGAAGAGGAGGGGGCACAGCCTCAGCCCAACCCTCCCCCAGTGCATTGCTATGTGGTTCTAAATCAGGGCTGTGAATTGAAGGGGTCTTCACTCTGGGGCAGAGGGAGCAGGGTGTCCATTTTACAGATGAGGGGTCTGAGGCTCAGAGAGGTAAACAACTGACTGACAGATGGCTCAGGCCCTGGGTTGGGATTAGGGTGAGGCTGGCCAGGCACACAGATCCTGAAGTGAGCAGCCCCACTCACCAGCTTGTGGAAGTGCTACAAAGCCATCTCTCTGCCATCTGGTGGCCTGGCTAGTTCAGCCTCCCAAAAGCACCCATGACCTCCAACCAAGGCCAGAGCCTGAATGATACAAAGGGATTTTTGCTATGCTGGGTAAGGCAGCTGCGAGGGAGTTAAAGAACCCCTGGAGCTGTGAAGACCTGTTAAAATGGCTCTTGGTTTCTTGAGATGGGTTTCACAAAAGATAGTCCATCTTTCACTTCCATTCATTTGGCAAATTCCTGCTGTGCAGAGACACGTGCATGGAGGGGACACTGTGCTTCCACCTGGCCCAGTGCCTGCACGTCACAATAACACAACGAAAACATTAGCAAAAACTCTCTCCCACAGGAGCAGCAGCCACTCCATGGGAGGATCTCACCTCCCATGCAGGAGACACAGGTCAGGTCCAACGGTGCACCTTGTGCGTGGCCAGAGTCTCTGAACTAACATGGACTAGGAGACCCTGTTGGTCCACTTCTGAAAACCCGCCAGTGAAAACATAAGTCCAACTGACCGTGGGCTGAAGCAGAAGGGCAGTATTTTGTTTTATTGTGCGTAGGGGCGCCCTGAGGCACCAGCAACACCAGCAATTGTGAGCACTTTGTACACGTCAAATCCTGAACCAAGCACTCCACATGGTTCCCGGTTGATCCACACAACAGGAAGAGGCAAGTCCACTTCTTCACCAAACCCGTTTTACAGATAAAACCAGGGCACAGTTACGTTTCCAACCCAAGGTCACAAAGAACTCTCAATAAGATATGTGCAGAATGAATGGATGAAAACATGCTGAGGAGTTTAACATGGGAAGACAGAGCGAATCAAGAGTAATGGGATCGTTAAATGCTGGACAGAGGCCCTGGGAGCTTGAGGAGGCTGTGCAGGCCCCTAAGGGCACTCTAGGGCTGCGGGCCTCCAGGAAGCAGGGGCAGCAGGGGCTGCTGGGTCAGTTAGCAGCAGGAAGAGGCTCCGATTTCACTCTCTGCACGAGCTTGACTACATGCCCCTTCTATAAAAATATTCCAGGCCAGTGGCCCCTTTCATCCTGAGAAAGTGGCCTTGGAAGCCAAAAGAGCTGGGCAGGAGGAGAGCAGAAGGGTGCTCCCTGGCTGCTGGCGAGGGTCCCCAGCCCAGCCCTCCACTCCTCGGTTGCCTACGTGATAGGCCTCTAACTTTGGGAGGGCACCGTGACACCCAAACCTCCTGAGCTTGCGTCTCTGCTACCAGGCAACCCTGCAGGGTGTCCCTGTCCTTTGATCTCACGTTTCGAAAGAAACAGGGTCTGTCAGGCACATTGTACAGAAAGATGAACATGGCCAGGCCATTGGGCCTGTTCAAGACATAGGCATCTCAAACTGAGGCAGCCTGTGGCCATTTTGCAGATGCAGAGACTGAGACCCAGGAGGAAAGGTTGCCTGGGATAGTGCTGAGGTGGGAAGAGTCTTCTCTGCCATTCATGTTGTAGTGGAAAGTTAAAAAGTTGACAAGAAGGAATGAGAAAAGTGATGTTTCATGCAGGGGCCCTAGCTATGTGCCAGGCACTGTGCTGATGGCTTTTCTTGCGTGGGGTCGTTTCATCCTCCAAATAGCACAGCAAAATATAGGTGCTGTCTCCTGTTTTATGGAGAGACAAGGCCACTTTTTTTTTATACATACTGTTTATTCTTGCTTCCTTTTTTTTGAGATTTTAATGAAAGTTTATAAAGAACTTGGATTTCCATTCATTCATTGTTGCACATTTTCTTCACTGCCTCCCTACCCCTGAAGTTTGCTTTTTTCTTTGGAGAAAAAGTTCTTTCATTGTTATACAGTTTCCCCCTCCCAGATCACTTTACTATGCAGTTCTTAATCTGGACCCTTGTCATGCCAATAATACCTAATCATATATTCCTTTTACAGTTCTCTCCCTTGTCTGTTGAGGTCACCTTCTAAGGCTCAAGGGCTAGGTACCAGCCAAGTCGGTGACATCACAACTCTGCAATCTCTTCCCCACCTGCAGTACACCCAGAAGGCTTCCCAGACCTTCTTCCTGCTGCCTGCCTTCGACCTCTCTGCAGCCCTGGATGGGAGGGCTCCATCCGTTGAGGATGCTGAACTTCTGTACAGGATGCTGAGCTTTGGGGTTGAGTGCCAGTTCCAAGGGCATCTTGGTGGTAGGGATGCAGGATTTGGGCCCAGGTCCCTCTGGCTATGGTACTTGGGCTGAGGTTCATAGACAGAGGCAGCTGCTCTGCTGTCCAGCCTGGGGCCACACTTGCAGGCGTGTCTGCCCCTTCCCAGCAGGGTGAGGCTTTCAGGCACAGGACCTTACTTCTAGCCTTCTTCAGAGTTGACAGACCCCAGGAGAGCAAGATGGCCTCTCCTTCAGTGCCCTTTGCATTCCCCCACCCATAACCTGAGCCTCAGCTGGATAGGGACATGCAGGTTGCTATGGTGACAGCACACCAAAAGTGGCTGAAGGGAGGGGACCTGGGGATCTGGAGGTCACTGTGGTTGATTTCAGGGTCAGGCCAGGCACAAGCTACTATTTATAATTCTGCCGAATGGGCCCAAAGGCCTAGTATACATCGACCCTGTCGAGGAGGCCCAGCCCTGTACAGACAGGTGCCTCCGAGCTGTGAGTGAAGGGAAGAAGTGCAGGACCCTCACCCCCACTGGACCACCCCTCTGTCCAGTCCCACCTAAGTACCCCTTGCTGTGGAAGTTTCATGTGGGAGGAGAAGGGTGGCAGGGCCTGAGCTCTGGGTTGAAAGGGGTTCAGAATGTCTGTATGTGTGTGCTCTTTCTAGGATAAAATGGGAAGTGGGAGGTGAGGAAGAGAAGAGAAAGGACTGAGGAACTTGAGAAGCTGGAGAGTGTTGACTGAGGAAAAGAGAGAACAGAGATACAGGCTGACACAGAAAGTGAGAGAGAGACCAAGAGAAAGAGATACAAGTGAGAGGTTGATTAACATAGGACACTAGATACAACCTCTCTCTCTCTCTCTCTCTCTCTCACACACACACACACACACACACACAGCAAGAGAGCGGGAGGGAAAGAGAGTCAGAGAAATAGACACAGCAAGTGACAAGGAGAGACAGAGATGGACAGAGGGACTGAAGACTCAGGATAGGACACAGAGAACACAGGGTTCCTGGGCAGCCATTCTTGGGCCCATAAAGCCAGATACAGCAGAGTCAGGTTTAAAGAGGAGCGGGCAGCCTCTCCTGCCCTTCCTGGTTTCAGCAGAGCTGCTGTCCCCTTGCACAGGGCGCAGTGCCCAGCAAGGACCTCACCAGGGTCTACAGAACCATCCTTGCTCATGAGGTCAACATGGCACCCAGCAGTTCACGGGTCACTGACTACTAACTCAGAATCTTCTCTTAAGGAAATTGTTCCTGAAACCCAGTGTCCCTTTTCCTAGAGGCTCTAGCCCCACACTTGCCTGGGAGACAGGCGGTAACTGAGCATGTCATGATGGCAGGACCCTGGGCTTCCAGCATGACTCTTAGGGCTGACAGCCGCAACGAGGCAGCTCTGGGCCCGATGAACTCCACAGACATCATCTCACGGGCATTTCAGGGGTGGATGCTTCATTAGCAGCTCCACCCTAAAACCACATAGCTGACCACATAGGTCTCAAGCGGGGAACTTGAACCAAGTTGATCTGAATTTGGAGTCCAATCAATGACCACCAGGGAAACAGCCCCGACTCCCCACAACAGGCACTTCCGCTTCTTTGTTACAGAATCTTCGTTGGCATTCCACTACCTCTATATTCAAACTCAAATGTCCCACCTGGTGCTGGACCCGCCTCGCTGTCTGTCCACCTCCCAAACTCTCCTGTCAAGCCTCAAACACTCTCCTCTGATATGCTTCTGGCTCCACTGATCCTGGTGTCTGATTCACCTATTCAACAGTTACTTATGAGTATCTACTATGAGCTAAGCTCAATGAGCCATGGATCGAATTGTGTTCCCCTATCAAAAAAGACTTCAAATTATTGAGGAGCAATGATGTCAGTTTGAGGACTAAGATGGCCCTGATTCAGGCCAT
>NW_006400038.1:681486-737721 GCF_000299155.1 Elephantulus edwardii
AAAGTGAGAGAGAGACCAAGAGAAAGAGATACAAGTGAGAGGTTGATTAACATAGGACACTAGATACAACCTCTCTCTCACAACCTCTCTCTCTCTCTCTCTCTCTCTCACACACACACACACACACACACACAGCAAGAGAGCGGGAGGGAAAGAGAGTCAGAGAAATAGACACAGCAAGTGACAAGGAGAGACAGAGATGGACAGAGGGACTGAAGACTCAGGATAGGACACAGAGAACACAGGGTTCCTGGGCAGCCATTCTTGGGCCCATAAAGCCAGATACAGCAGAGTCAGGTTTAAAGAGGAGCGGGCAGCCTCTCCTGCCCTTCCTGGTTTCAGCAGAGCTGCTGTCCCCTTGCACAGGGCGCAGTGCCCAGCAAGGACCTCACCAGGGTCTACAGAACCATCCTTGCTCATGAGGTCAACATGGCACCCAGCAGTTCACGGGTCACTGACTACTAACTCAGAATCTTCTCTTAAGGAAATTGTTCCTGAAACCCAGTGTCCCTTTTCCTAGAGGCTCTAGCCCCACACTTGCCTGGGAGACAGGCGGTAACTGAGCATGTCATGATGGCAGGACCCTGGGCTTCCAGCATGACTCTTAGGGCTGACAGCCGCAACGAGGCAGCTCTGGGCCCGATGAACTCCACAGACATCATCTCACGGGCATTTCAGGGGTGGATGCTTCATTAGCAGCTCCACCCTAAAACCACATAGCTGACCACATAGGTCTCAAGCGGGGAACTTGAACCAAGTTGATCTGAATTTGGAGTCCAATCAATGACCACCAGGGAAACAGCCCCGACTCCCCACAACAGGCACTTCCGCTTCTTTGTTACAGAATCTTCGTTGGCATTCCACTACCTCTATATTCAAACTCAAATGTCCCACCTGGTGCTGGACCCGCCTCGCTGTCTGTCCACCTCCCAAACTCTCCTGTCAAGCCTCAAACACTCTCCTCTGATATGCTTCTGGCTCCACTGATCCTGGTGTCTGATTCACCTATTCAACAGTTACTTATGAGTATCTACTATGAGCTAAGCTCAATGAGCCATGGATCGAATTGTGTTCCCCTATCAAAAAAGACTTCAAATTATTGAGGAGCAATGATGTCAGTTTGAGGACTAAGATGGCCCTGATTCAGGCCATTGTCTATTTAGTCACTTGCTAGTCATCTGAGAGCTAGATGATGACTAAGGATAACAGAAGAAGAATTGATGCCTTTGAGTTGTGGTGCTGGAGAAGAGTGATGACTATCCTTCAAAATATTAGATATGTCTTGGAGAAGGTGCAGCCGGAATACTCCTTGGAGGCAAAGATGATGAAGCTTCATCTCACATCCTTTGGAGAGGGACATCATGCTTGGAGATGGTGGGATAATAAAGAAGAGGAAGACCCTCAACCAGGTGAACTGACAGTGATGATTCACAGCTGACCCTCCACTGGGTTTTCCAAACCTAAAAACCACATAGGAAAAGCTTGCCTGTTTTTCTCCCGAGGATTTGAACTGCCAGAGAGATGGAGTTCTTGGATTAACAGCGCAGGTTCCTATGGCTCGTCCTCATAAAGCACCAAATCTACAGAACTTTGCTCCAACAGTCCTAAGAAATATTCTTTGCTCAGTCCTTATTTTCTGCTGGGAACCACAGACTGTGAAAAGTCCCAGATGTGACCCAGAGGGTCCAGGGATCTATTTTGCTGAAGTGGACTGGTGAGTCTGGGAGATGGAAAGGCCCTGAGTGGGAGGGCTGGGGGTGTAATCAACAATCAGGGCCGGAGCAAGGAGGAGGACAGGGCCAATTGGCCCAGTGTGGAGGGTGGCTTTAAAGTCTTTCAGGTGGATTAACATTGCTGGGTGGCAAAGATCCATCAGAGGAGGGCAACAGGCCCAGAGGGTGGGGATGGTTGGACTGTGGGGCAGCAGGTGCCACAGGGATGTAGACCGCTGAGAGCAGGCCAGGAAGCAGAGGCAAGACAGCGAGCAGGGAAGAGGAGGAAATACAGGGCTGACAACTGTCCTGCCAGTAGAGGACACGCCCGCCCCCCATGGCACTGCTGACCATCCTGGGGGTTTCTAGGAAGGAGAGGGCTGTGAATGGTGGGGAAGTGGGGTGTACAACCAAGAATCCTATTCTGGATTTGCTAGCTTTGAGCTGCTTCTGAGCTGTCCATGTGGAGGTGACAAGTGGGCCGTCAGAGGAATGAATCAGGAGCTCAGAAGAGAAGCCTTGGCTGAAGAAAAGAAAAAAAAAAATCCAAAAAAACACAGCAGCTTCCAGATGGCATATAAAGGCCCAGGACAGGTTGAAACTATCCAGCGAGCACGGGCAAACCCTGGAGTGGAACCCCCAGTATTTAGAGGCAGAGTGGTGGAGCAGCGAGGCGGCCTCTAGGATGGATGTTGGGTGGCTTTCCTGGTCAGTGGGGTGCTGCCCTCAGAAACTCAGTCTGTGGTGGACCCTGCCTTCCCCCCCAAACTGAGTGTCACTGCCCCCCCTTCCTTCCAATCACAAGAAGCCCCCAAGCCTTCGTCCAGGCAGCCTTCCGCCTGGAGTATCCTCCTCTGGGCAAACTTGCTGTAGAGTTGATTCTGACCGACAGTGAACCTGCAGGCAAAGGCAGATGCTAGCCAACTCTTCTAAAGTGCCACCCACAGCAGCTTCTCTGGCCTCGATAGCACACCGCTGTCCCTGCCATTCTGGGCGCTCCCTGAAGCAGAGGGCTGAACCATCCTTGTATCCCAGGCCCAGCTTGCTGGTGGCTCCCAGTGACTCCTTGTGCCTCGAGATCCCCGTGTCCCTGTGGGTCTGAGATGTCCTCTCAGAGTCAGACAGGGGTGTGAATGTCGATTGACTTACGGACTCTGAGAAGGAAGGTGTGCAGAGTGAGGTATAAGAGAGAGGGGTGTTTGCTGGGGGGCCTGAAGCAGGTGGGGTGAATCAGACAGCACGTCGTGGGGCTGCAGTGGGCATATAGGGCCATTTAAGCCTAAGGAGTCCATCAAGGCTTCAACTCTATCTGGCTACTTTTGTCCTGTCTGGTGTTAGCTATAGTGCTATAAAAAGACCCCTGACTCTAAGCGCTGAGGAGGGATCACATGCCGGTTTCCTGAGCACCTGCTGACCACACCTTGGATCAAGGTTGAGGACTGGGGCTACTCAGACATGGCTTCAAATTCCAGATATTCCACTTACTTCTTGGTGTCGGAGAAGAGTACAGAACAGCTTACGGACTGGAGAAAGTGCTACTGGGTTGCTCCCTGAGGCAAGGATGGCAAAACGTTGCCTCATATAGTTTGGACATGTTGTTAGAGGGGCCAGTCTTTGGACAGAGACATCATGTTGGGAAAGGTGAAGGGTCAGTGAAAGATGGACTGGCACTATGACTGTAACAAGGGGCTGGAGCAGCAGAGAGAGTGAGGAGGGTACAGGGTGGGCTGGGGTTCTGGTTGTAGGATTGCTGGGAGCTGTACTCCCGCACACCTAACAACAACGTGGCCTCAGGAAGGTCACTGCCTTGCTCTGCGTGAGCCTCTGCTTGTTCACCTGCAGAGTGGGCATATTTGCACATGTCTGCCCAGGTTTTTGGGAAGGTGACATGTGGCCATACGCACGAATCACTCAGTGTGGTGTTGGGCACACAGCTGCTCTTCAGCGTCCTAGCAGCCGTGTGGGGGAGCCCTGGGAGTGTGGTCCACTGGGGGCTGTGGAGAGTCCTTGGGGTGTTTGAATCCACTAGCGGCTCCACAGGACAAAGATGAGGATCTCTTCTCTTGTGATGTACTTGCTGGAGGGTCTAGCTGTGAGGGTTTGGACTTGACGTCAACGACCGAACAGTCTGGCTAGAGGACAAGATTTTTTTTTTTTTTTACAGACAAGGAGGTGGAGATGTGGAGCAGTGCAGCCAGGAAGGCAGGGGGGCAGTGCTGAGGCCCTGGCGCATCTCTCCCTCCAAAGCCAGGAGCTGCTACCCGTGCTAACATGGCCCAGGATCCTTTCTTCTGGCCACTTCAGAAGCTGATTCTAGGTGGATGAGAGAGGGCTGCAGGTTGGCCAGAGCTCATGTCTGGAAGGACACTGAGGTCTCGTTTGCTTGGACTTCCATAACCGGGGGTATCCTGGAGGCCAGTCCAGGGGGCCACTTTGGACTGGGTGCAGGTGGCTCCAAGCACTGTGTGTGGCTTCATCTGTCATGGGTCACACCTCTGAGCTATGGGTTCCAGCTTCTATCCAACTTCTCAACGCCTCAAACTCAACACACCTCATCTCCTAATTAGGAGCCTTCCCCTTATGATTTTTTTTTAATGTAAATTCTAAGAAACTGTTACCTGTGCTTGTTGTGCTTAGGCTGTAAAAATATTCTCTGATCTCCCCCTCCTTAGAAGCTTCTATTAATCTTTGGCTTTTATGCTTAGAGTTATGATCTTTCTCAGGCAACTTTTGTATGTGATGTGAGGTGTCACCTTTCTCTTCATCCAAGTTCTATTGAATCTGCTTCCTAAATTTCCTTGAAACTGCCACTTCGCTCATTTCTGTGGCCCCAGCCTGTGTCCACACACTCCTCTTCTGTTGCCTGGACAGCAGTATATCCTCTTAACTGGCCTTCTGCTGCCATGTGAAAATGAGAGGGGGATTTTGGAAAAGCAATTCTGCCCACAACATATGCTTCCTCATCCATCTTGTTCTTTTTGTTGTTAATTTTTAAAAAAAACTGGTTTTAATTCACTCATTCATACACATTTTATTCATCGCATCAATCATAGTGGATCAATGCCACTGATCAACATCTCATCAACTCCTTCCCATGCCCTGTTTTCTCTCTTTGTTGAATGAGATGTTCTCTGTACCACCTCATTCCCTCTTGCCTCCAGTCCGTCAATTACACATGTTCTTTTCCTGTTAATTGCAGAGTGCATATTGCCTGTTGGTCCATTTGCTCTAGGCTGATCCTCCCTTCTCCTGACCTGGTACAGCATTCACTGTCCATTGTAAAGACACAGCCCCTAACAGGGTCCAGCTGCCCTGCACATCTGCCCGCTCTCTCAGCCCCCAGCACTCTTTGCTCACTCTCTTGTGGCCAAGCGGCCTGCTTCCTCTGCCTGGGGCATATTCCTGCCACACAGTCAGCTGTAAACTATTCATCCTCTTGATTCCCACTTCCTCAGGCAGGCCTTCCTTGACTGCCCATTCTCTATCTCTAACTCTCCTTTGTTATCAGGGCTGCGTTTCGCACATATTTGCATGACAGCTAGAGGAACCTTTGACACTCAGCCACTCTCAGCCTACTTGGCATGGCTTCCAGCACATAATCATTACAGGGCATCCACAGATAGGAAGAAAAGAGGAAGAAGGGAAGAGAGAAAGTTTGGGTCAGATCTGGAGAGAAAAAGCTCATTTCCTTTAACATTTCTTAAGGGAGCTCTTGTAATGTTGTGGTAAAGAACTGCACTGTTAACCCAAAGACAGGTGGTTCAAATCCACCAGTTGCTTGTGGCTGAAACATGAGGAGTCTCCTCCTGTGTGATATACAGCCTCTGAAAACTGGTTGGAGAGTCAGTTATGGGTCAGTTCTGACCCAATGGTAAACAACAGCATCTCTTCCCAAAGTGTGGATGCTCAGATCCCTTGAAATTGCATCTGAGAGGGAAGTGCCATGGCTGAAGGAGGGGCTCCCATCCCCTTGGGCCTCCCAGGGTCTGCTGGGTGAGGTCTTCTCAGCCCTGTTTGCCTCACAGCAGTGCTCCAGCAACAAGCTCAGGGTCTGGGCTTTATCCTCCCTGGGGGATTAGGATCTCCAGCCACAGCACTCTCTACACCCCAGCTCCTTCCAGGAAGAACCCTGACAAGTTCTTACCAGCTGCTCTGTGCTCCATGGGTGTCCCAATCTTGGCCCAGGCTCTCTGCAAAGATACCCTCAGTCCAAAGTGCTTCTGTCCATCTCCACTCCATTTACAGCGCTCACCTGGACTTTCTTGCTGCTCTTGCTCTGCACCAGCCAGACGGTTGTTACGAAGACATAATGGGATCCTGTTTGTTCCTTGCTTCAACTCTGTCAGTGGCTTCCACCTAAGCCCTCTCTGGGGTCAAGCAGGTCGGGCCAGGAGTCTTGGCCCTTCATATAGTTTGCTCACCTGTGCTCCCTGTTCCAGTTACACTAGAGCCCTCTCCTCTTCCATCTGCCATGCCCAAGGAAAGACCAACTCTTCTGTCATTTCAGATGGGTAGGAAGTTGGCCTGAGCTCCCTGAGAATGAAGGCCATACAGAGGCAAGCAGAGCCGGCCTACTTCCCCTGTTCTGTCAGGTTGGCCAGTAAGTGATTGTTGTGGTTGTTATTTTTGCTTACACTAATTTGAGCTTTCTGAAAGTGAGGAGGACCTGAGGAGGACTTGCTGTGGAAGATGAAGGACTGGAGCTTTCAATGTGCATTACATTTCAACACTGAGAAAACAAAAATCTTCATCCATGGACCAATAGGTAACACCATTGAAGATGGAGAAAAGATTGAAAATGTTACCTATTTAATTTTGTTTGTATCCACAGTTGGAACCCTTGGTACTAGCAATCAGGAGATCGTAAGATGTATAGCCCTGGAAAAATCTGCTGTCAGGGATGCTGCCAAACTCCTGAAGAGCAATGATGCCAGTTTAAAGAGTAGGATGCACCTGATTCAAGCCACAGTCTTTCCAATCACCTACTATGCATCAGACAGCTGGACAGTGGATACGGATGATGGGAGAAGATGCATGTGAGCTGTGGTATTGAAGAATAGTGTTGAATATCCCATAGACATCCCCCCCAAAACAGCAACCCCATATATGTATTTCTTGGAAAAAGGGCAGCCAGAGTGTTCCTTGGAGGTAAAGACGGTAAAGCTTTATCTCATATATTTTAGACATGTTATTAGAAGATGCTATTCCTTGGAGAATGACATCATGCTTAGAAAGGTGGAGAGGAAGACCTTTAATGAGATGTATTAATAACAGTATCTGTGATGATGGACTCAAATATGCCGAGGGTGATAAGGACAGCACAGGACAGGACAGAGTCAGATTTAACTGTTCATAGGATCACTATGAGTACCCAACTTGACAGCACTTAGCAACAATTTGAGCTACTATTTATATTACTTGCTTTTGAAAATATTTCAGTTCATTTAACTGGCCAGACCAACGTCACCCACGGTGACCACTCGTCCATGCCTTCGACCTGCCAGGCATGCTCCCATCTGGGCCCCTGGCTGCTGCTTCTGCCTGGAGCTTTCTCCCAGATGTCTGTGGTGTCCCTCCCTCACCTCATGAGTTCTGGTTCAGAGGCCACCTCCTCACAGAGAACTTCCCTCACCTCCTGGGAAGCTAAGCCCCAGCTACGCCTGTGTTCTCTAAAACAACACTAGCAGCTACTGTGTGTTTCACATATGCAATGCTTCTTTCTGCTGGACATGGGTCAGAATGGGTCAGAGCCAGCACACAGCCAAGGAACCGTGACCATTTATGGGGCCAAGTATCCTGTGTGAATTATTTCTCCTTTCAAACCAGTTTGTACAGTGTGTACAAACTCATTCCAGCAATGGAGAGACAGACAGCAGAGGAGTGATGTGATTGGCCAAGGCCCTTGTCTGACCAATACGCTGCCCCTACTCCTTCCTTACCAGCTCATCTGCCCAATAACAATCAGCATCTGCTAAGTGTCAGGTGCCAGGGTGCGTCCAGCCTTGTGCTGGTAGCACAGGAAATGGAGCTCTGGCCCCTGGTGCATGGACGTTCCTGCCTGAGCGGTGACCTGGATCTCTGGACCAGAATCCCCTGGGCTCCATTAACGTCCTACTTGGGAGTCTCTCACTGGGGAGCTCTCCGCAGTTTAATTCTGGGATCTCAGCTGCTCTGTCACTTGCCTGGCCACCAAGGAGATGTTTTTCATAACATAGTGGAGGCAGGAGAAAGGCCATGGGAGGTTTGAATAATTCCATTTTGGAAATTTCCATGATGGTGGAAATGAACCAAATACCTCCATGAAAAACCTCCAAAATGAAACTGTTGGAGAACCCACTCCTGCCCAAAGATTTAATGAATCCTTGAACGCAGGTAGGAGGCTGCACTGTGGAACCAGGGAGGCTCTACGGACTGTGGACGCTGGCCCCTGCCATGCTGCCATCTGAGTTCCCCCAGCACCCACATATGGCCACGCCTCTGCTCAAGAACCCAGCATGGCTCCCACTGCCTTTGAGAAGAAGTTTGGACTTCTTCCTTCCATGGAGGACTCACCCACCCAGCCACTCCTCCCTTCCTCCTGTCACCTCTGCATCCATTGCTTCATCCTGTATTTACTGAGGTTTAAGACAAAGTCTAGGTGCCGCAGACATTCCAGCTCTTCATTTCTGTGATACGATCACCATGAAATGCCTCACTGCACACAACCAGATTTAACTACCTCTCCTCACCTGAGTCCAGGCCACCCCCTTCCTCCAGAGCTCACTGCAGAGGCCTCCTTCCAGGGTGCCCTGACCTGGCCGCCTCTCCACACACAGCACAGAAAACCAGGAACACAGACAGTACAACCCCCAGGCATCTGTGCCTGCCCCCACGACTCCTCAGAATGCGGCCTCTCCTCTGTGCTTGCTCCACCGCTGCCACCCACTCACTGGCTTCTGTGCTCCATGAACTACTGCACACCCTCCTTCCTCGTGGCCTCACCCTTCCCTCCACTGGAACCTTCTTCCCCAAATCGTGCATGGCTGTCTTCCTCTCCCTCAGCTCCCAGAGCGACCTACCTGCCCCATGACTGTTCAAAAGCAAGGCTGTTCTTGCTGTGCTCCCTTCTCTCTGTGCACCCATGCTCCTCGGCACCCCTCTACCCCAGATTTGCTGCTCTCCCACGTGCGACCCTGCTGCTCCTTCCCAAGACCAGGCCCAGCACACAGGTAGCCTTGCCCAAGGTCTGCTGACCATGGGAAGGTGAAGAATCTCACTGTAGAAAGAGCTTTCTCGCAAACTCTTCTGCACGTCATTCCCCAGGACAGACCTGGATCCACACCCAGAGCCAGGTCAGTGTGTGCCCTAACCCGCCCCCTTCCAGATGGCCCATCACCCCATCCACTCTCAGAACCACAGTGCTGTCAGGGACACTTACCCTTTCTCTTTGCCCTGGCTCTGGCTTCCTGGGCCAGCACCTGCTCCCCCACACTTAACCCACAATGGGTCTTCCTACAAGGAAGATCTGCACACATCACTCCCAGCCAGAACCCTGCCACCTTGCCAGCTGCCCCTGCCTGGCACCTTCTGCTGAGGTGGGGCTGCACCCTGAGGTGCCTCAGTGCTGTCTCTATGCTGTGTCCTTGGCCAGCACCATCCTGCTTGGCCCCTTCCTTCCAGTTGGCTGGCTCTTACTTATCTTCAGGCTCAGCAGTGCTGGGAAGGCCTGACGTCCTTGCCTCTTGACATCCCAGCCTCCTTTGAGACCCCAGCCCCCTGTCTTTTTCTCAACCAGCTGTCACCAAGTTGAGTGTGACTCACGGTGACCCTTGTGCGTCACATGCGTTCAAAAACTGCACCTCTGTGTGGACTCAAACCTACAACTTCTGGATCAGCAGTTGAGTTTGTACCACCCAAAGTCTCTTTGGCTCCTCACTTATCACTCTGGCTCGCAGTGCTGCCCCCTGCTGGGCTGAGCACAGAGGGACGCCAAGGTGGACATCAGTGTGGTAAGTTGTGGCTGGGGTGGGGGCTTTGGTGTCGGGCTGGGTGTCATTGTGTTACTGGGCTTCAGCTTCCTTGTCTGTAAAATGGAACAAAAGTGGCCCAAAGGACATGAAGCACCTTACCCACTTACCTATGTGCTATGTCAACGTTGTCTATTGCGTCTAGTTGACTCTGACTTAGGATGACCCTTACATGCAGAGTAGAAGGGTTCCCCGGGGTTTCTGAGGCTGTGACCCCTGAGAAGTTCACACCAGGCCTGTCTTGACTCTGACTTAGGATGACCCTTACATGCAGAGTAGAAGGGTTCCCCGGGGTTTCTGAGGCTGTGACCCCTGAGAAGTTCACACCAGGCCTGTCTTCTGAGCACTGTGTGGGTTTGAACCTCTGGCTAAGAGTCCTTTATAACTGCTTGTGCCACCCAGGCACTTTTCTCCTCATGCAGACCAACAATACCTTTACTCAACTCTAGTGCAGGGAACATGCCTATGAGGCGGCTGGGCATCCTGATGCCACAAAATCTCCATCCTGAAGGTGCCTGGTCAGCAGTGCCAGCCCCACCCTTGACCCTGGCAAATTCACTTTGCTCCCTGAGCTTCTCGTTATTGAGAAATCTCAACTGGTTTCCTTAATATTTTAAAATATGTATTATTTGCTTTAGGGTTGACCTGAGCTTCTTTGCAGGGTTTTGCTTTCTGTAACTCCATGTTCTCTCCTGACCTTTCAGCCTGTTTTCTGGTTTTTCCTCCTGCCTTTGTTTTCATTTGAGCGTTCTGGGTTTTAATTTCACTGCTTGCACCCACCTTTCCTATGAGCTCAGGCTCCTCATCTCTCCTCTGGGTCTCAGAGCAATTTGGTTGGGAAGGAGTGGTGGTGGGTCCTGCCACACCACCTTCTACATCACGGGAAAGGGGCGACTAGTGCCAGGCCAAGCCTGCTGGCTCTTTGATGCCACTTTTAGGTGCAAAAAGGGGACATGGCAATGGAATACATTGCACACAGGAGCAATGATTCTGTAAGTTATTACCTAACTTGGGAGGGACTGGAGATCATTATTCTGAGTGCACTATCTCGGTCCCACAAGGATAAATATTGTCTAAAACCATTACTGTAGAATGAGTATAAGGATCCAAGAGGGGTGGGAGAGGTTGGAAGCAGAGGGATGTGGATATGCAGGGGGTGGGGGAATTAATCATTGGGTTGTACAATTTGATGGGGGTGGTTGAGAGAAATTTTTTAAAAATTGTTCAAATTTGTATTCTAATTTTGTAAATAAACTAGTAGAAAAAAAGAGGGGGGTATGGCAGAGCTGGAAGCCCCAGAATTCTTGTCACTTCCCTTAGTCTCTGCTGCTCCCCCTCTTCCAGGACTGCTGTGTAGCAGGATGGTGACAGTGCCCTGATATGTGACAACAATGCAGACACAGAGTGGCCCATGATAGTGCTTCCCACCACAGCTGACAGGGGAAGGAAGAACAAGTGGAAGAAAGCAATTCACCAGATTTCTTCATGCAGCAGGTGTTTCTTCCTGGCCAATGCAGCTCCTGTCAGTGGAGACTTCAGTGACTAGGAAAGAAACTTGGTAATCTGCTTCCAAAGAATCTTCTGAAACCCAGTGGTCCACAACACTCTGATCCTGTTGCATGTGTGGTTTTCGCTGGGATAGTTGAGAAAGCAGCTAGCCACAAGATGTGTTGCCCTGGGGAAAACTGCTGTCAAGGAACTCTCCAAAGTGCTAACATGCCATGATGTCTGTTTAAAGAATAACTGTGCCTGATCCAAGCCATAGCCCTTTCAATTGCTTCCTACGCATCTGAAAGTTACACAATGAATATGGATGATCAAAGAAGAATCATTGTTTTTGAACTGTAGTGTTGGCGAAGAGTATTGAATTTCCCAGGGACTGTTAAAAGACCAAACAAGTTTGTCCTGGAAGAAACACATCAAGGTGCTTTTTAGAGGCAAGGATGATGAAACTTCCTATCACATACCTTAAGAATGTTGTCAAAGGGATCGATCCTGGAAAGAAACATCATTATGGGAAAGGTGGAGGGTCAGAGAAAGAGGAAAACCGTCAAGAAGATGGACTGACATTGACTGTAATAACAGGTCCGAGTGGATCAGAGATGTGAGAATGGTGCAGGATCAAGCAAGGCTCTGCTCTGCTCGTCACAGGGCTGCCACATTGTTGTTCTTATGTGCTATTGAGTCAAGTAGCCTGTGAGTCAGACAACTCTGTGAACAGATCCAAAGCTTGTCCTGTCTCATGTCATCCTCACCGTCTCTGACATTTCTGTAGTCACTGTTGATCCACCTGAATGAGAGTCTTCCTCTTCTTCACTGTGCCTTCCCAAGGACTATCTTCTTATAGCAACATGCCCAAAGTGTATGAGACAAGGCTTCATCACCTTTGCCTTCAAGGAACACTCTGGCTGCACACTCTCTGAGACATGCCTGTTCTTTTCACTACCATTCTCCAAAACCACAGCTCAAAGGCATAATTTTTTCTTCTGTCATCCTTATTCATTGTCCAACTCTCAGATGCATAACTAGTGATTGAAAAAGCCCAAATCAGGCCTCCAAAGTCTTCAAATTGACATCATTGCTTCTTAATAAACTGGAGAGATCTCTGACTTTCCTAGTACTATATATTTCCTCATCTCTTGAGTCATAGCCAACTCTAAAGCATCTAGCAACAACAGTGATAAACAAAGCAATGATAATAACAAAGAAAAAAGTATTTCTGATAAAGCTGTTTGGTGCCAATTGTAAAACATATTTTGATTATCAGAGATAACAGGATGGGGAGAAAGCCATGCTAGAACTGACAGAACAGAGTGTATAGGGAAGTTGGAGTCTGGGGAGAGGAAACCTCTGGGATAGCTATAGATCTTTCTCTATCATTCCACTAGTTTCCAGAAGTAGTGCTATGGTTTAGAATTCAAATAACAGTGTTCAGAAAGGAAAAAGGGAGTTTTCCAGGCTGTTGCTGCCTGGCTTCTCTCAAGGTTATCTTTGTGGGCTGGGTGCAGTTGCTGGTGCTCTGGGCTGACCTGCTGTAGGAGAGGGCTGCAGCAATGTGAGTGGGGCAGAAGGAGCAAGCCAGAGCTGGACCCAAGGGGATCTAATCAGTACAAATTGTAAAATTTATCAGTAAGAGCTTTTCAACTCTGACATACACAATGGACTCCAAACAACCATTAATGCCCAGCTTACAGGACAGACAAGTGTGCTCCCAGCCTGCCGGCACCTGGCATAATCCTGCCCTTAACTGACAGCTCCATCTTCGCCTTGTTGTCCCTCACAAAATTTGTGACAACAGGAGTTGGATATGCACTTGCACTTGACTACTATGATGCGGCTGGTGAATGTCATCCACCCAGAATGCCATAAAAGAGACACTTGCAAGAAGATAACAACTAAGAACACACAGATGTTCTACTCTGTAATGCATGAATGTTCTACTCTGTGACACATGATGTTCTACTCTGTAAGATACAAGTGCCCTACTCTGAACACACGGGTGCTCTACTCTGTGACACACGGATGCTCAACGGGTGTTCTACTCTGTAATGCAGGGCTTTTATAAATGTTATTGTTTGTTTTTATATTAGTGTACTCGGTGACTTAAACAATAACTGCTCAGGTGCTGAGTGAAAGGTTGGGGGCGCAGACCTAACCAAAAGGACCTGCGAAGGAAGTCTTGCAAATCTGCTGCTGAATATCAACCCTAAAAACCCTAGAAGCAGAATGTGACTGTGACATGTGTGGGTTGCCATGAGTCAGAACTGAGGGACAGTAAGCATGTGTTTGACTTTTTATGGATGTCTTTATCTCATTATAATTCTCTGTTCGGGTGTCATCTCACTAGCTGGGCCGCTCTATGCCTGTCACAGTCTGTCCCACCCCACTCTGGTGTCCTGCTCAGTGCCTCACCCTGAGGTGTGTAGCAAGCCCTTCAAGATAGGCACATGGAGCATAGCATTTCCAGGAAACCTCTCCACAGTCCCCTCTCCTCTGTCTTTCAGGCCAAGGATGAGATGGCAGAGGACATGGTTTCCCCCACCGTGCTGTAGAAAATAGACCAGAGAGAACTAGAACGTGGCTGTGGCTCCCACTCAGAAGGCTTTCCCAGGACATTTTATAGCATGGCAATTCCTCTTTCATGTCAGAGAGAAGAGCCTCTAGGTTCAGCTTCGCCTTACCAGCATGAACTCCTGGCCCCAGGTGGAAAAGTCTGTTCGCTCACTCATTTATTCCTTTCATAGACGTTAGCTGGCAGTCAAGACACAAGTCTTTGACTGCAGTAAATGAAGTTGATCAGCTTTCTGCCCCCATGGTGCTGATTATTTAGGTGAACTATGGACCACAGACAAAGAAATGAACAAAGAAAGTGATTTCAATTGTGATTAATACCATAAAAATCATGTCAGACAAGGAATGCCAAAGAGGGGAGAAAGAGATGCCCCTTTAAGTCCATTAAGGCTTGTCTCAATGATGAAATGCCATCTAGTTTGATGGGGTGGAGGGAGTGGTGGAGGAGCTGTCATGTAAAGAGGAGGAGGAAATGATTCTAGGTGGGGAAACAGCATGTGCAAAGGCCCTGAGGCAGGAAGAAAACAGATGTATTTTAGGAACAGAAAGAAGGTCACTCAGCTAGAACACAAGAAACGAGGGGAGATGGCTGGGATGCAGGTCAGCTACTGCAGGGCCACCATGTTTCCCCCTGGCCGTGATGGGGAGGACAGCAGGTTTTTAAGTAGAAAGTCTTACGACTAGATTTCTACTATGAAAGGATCCCTCTGGCTCCTGAGTGCAAAGGATACTTAGAATGGCACAAAAGTAAGTGGGGAGCCCAGTAAGAATGAGCATGCTCTGTCACTCCGCATCTGCTCACCCAACAAGCACGCTCTGGTAAAACCTGGACAGGAGCTCGAAGATGAGAATGGAAATGAACAGAAAGTTTTCCAAGGGAGAGGCCTACACTTTCCTCTGCAAAACAAGGATAAACCCATCCCACTGCACCGATCCCTTCACATGGACCAGACAGGATCAAGGACCATGGCCCTTCAGGGTTTCCTTCCCCCTCAGTGACTAGGGGGTTTGAACTGCCGACCTTTTGATTAGTAGCCAAACATTGACATCTCGGAACACCAGGGCTCCTAAAACAAGGGTGAGAACACTCTGGTGACAGGATGGACGGGACAGCGCCAGCAGTAGCCACAGCCCTAGGCAGCTTGGCAGCCACGGGCCACACAGAGCTCTTCCTGGGCCCGCACCATCACTGTCCCCGCAGAGAAAGCACGATTCAGAAACACACAGCAGCTGCTCCAGCAGATATAGCTGGACTCCAAACAGCCATCCTCATCAGCTGCCAGCCCAAAGGCCGGACTTAAATCCATCCAGAAGCACCTCAAAAGACAGTGAGCTACTCCTGAAAAAGCCGCCTTTGCAAACTGGACACAGCTCTGTGGACAGCAGTGGGTGCCAGACGCCAGCCCACCATGCTTGCTGTAGGGCAGCTTGGCAGAGCCTGGGGCTGAGGAGGCCTGGGCCTTGTGAACAACAGCACTGACACTCATCTCTAGGTCCTTTAGAGGTTTGATGTTGGGTGCTCAGACTTGTTAGAGAAGATTCTGGGGTGAGGGCAAGCATGGTGGAGAATTGCCAATCCCCAAAGCCTTCTGAGAGGACAGTGAAACCCCTAGAAAGAGCCTAACTGCCCCCCAGACTCCTTTTTTTGGCACTTTGTGAGCTAGGAGCTGCCACGCTCGGCCCTTGCCTGAGGGAGTGGGCAGCCTTCCTCCGGTTCCACATGAGGAACCCAAGGCTCTGGGACCCACAATCTTGCTCCTGTTAACTCACTGGCCTTTCTGGGACTGAGCGGCCCACCCTCCTACCTGGGTGCCTTGCCACTGACAGTCAGTTCCAGAGCTGCCTAATCGCTGCCCAGCACAAACCAAGTGCACTGTTAACAATGGCTTTATTGATAGACATTCTTATCCTTCAAGATGTTCCCAGCTCTGAAATCAGCAATTGGCTGGGGCAGGGACAGGGAAAGGTGAGTCATACCTGTTGGTAAATTTACAGGTGGCCTGAAGAGTTCTTCTCAAGTGCGTCCCTGGGTGCCACAAATGGTTTAGGTGGAGTGCTAACATAAGATCAGCAGTTCAAGCCTGGTGTTCTGCTTCTCTGAAGACAACATTCAAGAAAATGCTCTGAGCAGTCAGTTCCATTCTAACATATGAGTTTGCTCTGTGGGGGAATCAGCTTGATGACAACGAGTTTGGTTTAAAGAGCTCCTGGGCTCCTTCGTTCAGGTCACACGGGGAGGACAGGCACCATGCTGCCTCGGCTCTCTGATGCTCCTGTGGGCTGCGGTAGACACCAGTAAACAGCTGGTGCCCGCCCCAAGCTCTGTTTCCAGCCAATGCCTGCTCCCATCTCCAGCTGCTGCGACGATGCCAGCTCAGAGCTACCCTTTCTCTGGAACCGCTGTGTCCACAGATTCTGCCCCTCCTCATCCCTAAAAGCCCCCACTGGCTGACAGGTATGGACTACACAGATCTGTTGTCTTGTTTTGAGGATGGTCACATGCTGTCGAGCCCTAGGGTCTGGCTGAGGCTCCACCTCTGTGCTTCTGCCTGGTTCCCTCACCCACGTCTTCCTGCAGCACTGTTAGCTTCTGGAACACCTGCACATCTAGGTTCCCACACATCTGGGTGAGTGCTCCACTCCCTCAGCTCTAGCCCTTTCCTCATGACCTTGAGGACCAGAATGCAGAGCATTTCTGAGCTTAGAAATTTAAAGCTGCAGGGAGCCCATATGGCACCAGAGGCTTCATTTCAAAGATAGAAAAATGCTGTCCAAAGAAACTGTGACCAGTTTAATGTCACCTGTGGATGCACTAAGGCCAGAGGGTGGGTGTCCAGGGCTTCTAGGGTTCAGCTTCCTGTCTCCAGTCACTTTGGGACCCTGTGTAGGGCTGGACCAGGTGTCCATCAGTGCTCCCAGCCTCTCCAGGAGGGAATTTTGCTGTGTTGATACTGCAGCAGCCACTGGGCAGCCACTTGGAGGCCAAGGGAGCACCAACTGGCTCTGCAAGGTGCCTGGCAGGCTCTGCTGACCATGGACAGGCTGGACAGCTGGACACCTCCCCAGCACTCTCCCTGTCAAAAAGAAAAGGTTGGCCAACAAGAGCCTGAGTGCTCTGCAGAGCTCTGACGTGGCTGCGGCTGCAGCTGTGTCTGTCTGTGGCAGCTTGGTCTAGAAACCCTCCTGCCCCTGGGGAAGATGCTCTCTTGCAGAAGAATCAGAGTCCTGGGCTGATGTGAGGCAAGAAGGCCAATAGGCCTGGAGCCTGGATGCTGGTCCCACCACGCTCTGTGACCTTGGGCAAACTCATGTGTGCCTGGGCTTGGTTAGTGCATTGTAAACAAGCAGTCACTATTGTTACTGTTTTACTGAGTCCAGGGTATGTTTTAGCCACTATGTATTAAGCAAGAAGAGATTCATTAAGAGTATAAAATAACGATCTTCTACACTGTTCTAGGCATTTTTATTAAAATAAAATCCTCATAACAACGATATGAATCAGCCCCTTTACCTATTCCTACTTGACAGGTACTAAAATACAGAGTGTCTGAGAATCAAATAGCAACAAAGTGTCAGGGTGGAGATTTGAACTCCTGGTTCCAGGGTCTGAGCCATCGCCTTGGCTCTGTGCTCTGGACCTTATCACTGGTTTTGAACTGCTGCTGATAAGGCACTGCCTGAAGAGAGGCACTCTGTGACTCAGGTCAGACACACAGATGTGCTGATTCTCACACCCGTCCGCTGTGGGCACCATCAGAAGCAGCAGCAGACCTCTCAAACGGCAAAGATGGGGGACAGATGGGAGACTTGGCCTGTTCCTCAGTAGTCTGGCCCTGCTTCCAGGTCTTTGTAGGTTTTATCCTATTAAACTCATTTGGTTGAATCTAAGAGATATTGACTGTGAGATGTAACTGTCACTTTATGGATAAAGAAGAAAAGCAAAGAGCCTTTGGATGGTGTAAAGCCCATTTTTGCTGCTGACTGAAAGGTTCCACCCATGGAGACCTCGTAGGAAGGCTGGTGATGGCCTGGAGGACCAGCCGCTGGAGAGCGATCTGCTCTGACAGGGCTGGGCTAGCAGGAGGGAAGTCAATCTCTGGATGTTCTTCCAAAACAGAACGAGCACGGCTGCTCCAGGACCATTGGATGTAAGAGGAAGTGGAGAGTCTGCACGGGTCAGCATTATCATGACTCTACAAGGCAGCATTGCTCCTGTCCCCATTTTACAGCAGAGGAAACCATAACAGAGAGACCTGCTCATTGCCCAAGGAACACCCCTGGGATGTGGCCCTGGAAGACTGGGTTTTGTTATGCTATGGCTAAGTCTAGTCCACTCGGGACATGTGCACTGACCATGGCTACAGATTTAAAACCTTGCTTGGATCCCAAGACCTTAGTCTAGGTAAGGATTGGTCTTCGCCCAGAATGTAGGTTTCAGGCAAGCCTTCAGGGCATCCTTACTTGACTTTCTGAGACTATAGACTCCTTCACAGCCCCAACAAGGGGCCATGACCACTCAACACCTTAGCACCCTTAGCCATGGTCATCCAGAGAGCACGCCCTCATAGGAACCCTCCTGGGACAAATGGAATGAGCCCATCCTGACCATCAAGGCATCAGATACAGTCTAGAGAGCAACCTCAGTCTTGAACCCAGTTAGAGAGAGGAAACACTACTTCTCCCCACTGTCTTCAAGCCCTGCAGATATCTGCTTCTGTCTCCCAAGCTACATGGCGCTGGGCCACCTAACAGGTCACCCATTCAGGGTCTATCCCAGGCTCTCCTAGCTGCTGCTGCTGCTGCATTACAACAAGACTATATAGAGATCAAATGCACCCCCTTGGAGCAGGATTTGCCCCTGGGCATGTTTAAGGAGACCCTCTGGAAAGCTCTCCCCAGAAGTTAGGAGGAACTGCTGTGACCAGGACACCATTTGAGACGGTCTGCTCTGGCATCCCATGCGATGCACAACCTTGTGAAGAAGTTTCCCAAGTCCACTTTGGAAGCCAGGAAGCTGAACTTAGAAAGACAAAGCTACTGGTCCAAGGTCACAAAGCCCAAAATAGTAATATTAGGATTTCAGTTCAAGTCTCTCTAATGCTGTCAGAGGATGATGCCTTTGATCTCTTGCTGAGAAATTTCTCTGGCAAGGCTCTGAGGCAAAGGCTTAATTTTCATCATATAACCAAATTATCACAAAATAAATTACAATATAATAATAGTTTTGCTTCCACTTCACAAATAATAATCTCTGCACCTTCAACTAAACTATACCCGAGGATCTGGCTCTTTACTTAGATTACTGGCCACATTTGCCTTTCAAAACTGGGAGATGAGCACTAATATTATCCCCATTTCACAGAGGAGCAAACTGAGGCTCAGAGAATTCAAGTAGTTCAACCCAAACAGCTAATTAGAACCATTTATTAGTACATGACTTAGAATCAGCACTTATCCTTCCACATATTTAAAACGGTAAAACTGAAGAGTTTTAGCTATTGGTAACAGGTGTTATGATGAGGAGAACCCTCATAATGTAGTCCATAGAGAGAGCTTCACTTCTAACTTAAAGGTGGCATCACTCTGGCAGTTCAAATCCACCAGCAATTCCATGGGAGAAAAATGGGCAGTCTCCTGTGTGATTCAGGCCCTCAGAAAACCTGCTGCAGGGTCAGCTGTGAGTTGGTTCTGACTCAATAGCAATGAGTTAATTATGATTAACATTTTCATACTTGACAATTAGCCCACTATCCACATGATAGATGGAGAAGAGATTGAGATTGTCAACAATTTCAGTTTCTCGGGTCCAAAATTAACACTCTTGAAACCAGCAGCTAAGAAATAAAAAGACGAATTGGATTAGGTCAGGGGCCTCTTCAAAGTGCTGACGTGCAAAGGTGTCAGCCTAGCGACTAAGGTGTCTCTGATCCAGGCCATCGTCTTCACAATTCCTTGCTATGCATCAGAGAGCTGGACAATGAATAAGCATGACAGAAGAATTGATGCCTTTGAGTTGTGGTGCTAGAGCAGAGTGTTGAACATACCATGAACTGCCAAGAGAACAAACAAATCTATCCTAGAGAGGGTGAAACCAAGTTGCTCTCCGGAGGCAATGATTTTGAGGCCCTGTCTCACAATCTTTGGGCATGTTACCAGGAGGGATCATTCCTTCGAGAAGGATATCATGATTAGAAGAGTGGAAGAACAACACATAAGAAGAAGAATCTGGATAAGATGGATTGACATAGTGACTGGGAGTAATAAGGGCAGCAGTTGTGCCAGAGGCAGTGACTGGCTCAGGATAGAAAAGAATTCAGAGCTATTGTGCATAGAGTCACTATGAGTTGCTTGCAACTCAATGGCACATAACAACAATAACAACCACAACCACTCTCCTATCCAGAACACTGAGGTTCACAAAGTGGCTGAGACAAGAAAGGACTATAATCTCTCAACTTCTGGCACCTATACTTTCCTGAGGACTGAAAATGTTACGCAGGAAGAAGGACATAGCAGGAGAGCTACCCCTCTTCTAGCAGCGTCCAGCCATTTGGAGGGTAAGGAGCCCCTATAAGCCCTGGATTTCCCCATGGTTGGCTAGAGTTCCCACTCATGCATCTTTGTGCAACTTGGAAACCCCTTTTGGTCTCTTTTCATGTTCATCACCTCCACCTTCTCAGTGTTCGGCCAACCCTACCCTACAAACCACCTCGCCAGGCAGAAGTCAGCCAGGAGCCAGACTGGAGCTCCCTCTCGGCTTTGGTTGACCTTGGGAAAGGCACTGTCTTGATCAGACTTAATTTCACAAGCATGAAGTGGCATAGGCCTGGGGTCCTCTTCAAATTCAAAAAGGTGGGAAGGAGAAAGAGTGTTGGAGATATGGGTTCAAACTCTAGTTTTTTCTACCTCTTGTTTGCTGTGTTACCTGGGCCAAATTCTTCACCTGTGGTTGTCAGGTGCTATTGAGTCACCTCTGATGCCAAGTGCTTCCATGTTCCACAGGAAGAGGCCCTGGCTACCCTCGCCATCCTCACAATCGCTGCTGTGCGTGAGCCCTGGTGTGGTCACTGAGAAACCATCTCGTCAAGTGTTCCTCTTCTTTGCTGACCCTCCTTCCCTAAGCATGATGTCCTTCTGTGGGGGCTGATCCTTCCTGATAATGTGTCCAAGGTATGTGAGATGAATCCTCACCATACTTGCTTTTGGGAAATGGTAAGGAAGAAATTTTATATTATTAGATAAATAGACAGCAGGCAGTCCCAGCACAGAGCAAACACTTTAGGATGGTTATGAGTTAGAACCAACTCGATTGTAGTGATTCTCCCCCCCCCCCAGAGTGCCTCTTCAAAATTCACATTTACTTAGAATCTCAGAATGTGTCCTTATTTGGAAATAGGGCCTTTGTGGATGTACACAAGAAAAAGTCTCAAGATGAATTTAATGTGCATTTAAGATGGCCCTAAATACAATGAATTGTGTTTTATGAAAACAGGAAAGGACGTGGGCAAACACTGGGAGAGAAAGTTAGGTGAACATGGAGGTAGAGACTGGAATGATGTGTCCTCATGTCAAGAATCTCCAGGGACCACCAGAAGTCAAGAGAGAGGCTCAGGGCTTCTAACCTGCTTGACACCTTGATTTTGAACTTGTGGCCTCTTAAATAGTGAAAGAATAAATTCTGTTATTTTAAACCATCCAGCTTGTGAAAATGCAACCCTAATACAGTGACTCCAACTGCATCTCTGATCCTTCACCCTCACAGCCAGTTGACTGAGACCTTGCCCTAACCAAGGACATGAGATGACAAATTCACTGCCCCTCTTACAGGGTGAGGTGCTACAGTACCAGAGGGTAATGCCAATAGCGATCGAAGTGGTCTCAGCACTTCTCGAATCACAGCCCATCTCCCATACTGTGGGGCCTCTGCAGTTCCAGCTGATTCAGCTATGGGTTCCTATCTTGTCTTTCTACTCCAGCTAGTTGTGGCCATTGGTCATGCCTCTGGAATTCTAACACCGCAGAGGTCTTCCTAGACAGTGTCTCATGTCCCCTGTGCTGCAAGTCCCTCATCCTGGAGCCTGACATAGGGTAAGTCTTCCGTCACTGTAGTCACTGTAACACAGCAGCCCTATGGATTGGGCAGCCTGGGGAGCATTCTCCTAGTTAACAGATTGGAACACCAAGGCTAGAGGAAGCAAAGCATCTCACTCAAGGTTATGCAGCTACAAGGTGGCAGAAGTAGGCCTAAAGCTCCACTCAGATGCTCTGAGTTTCCATTTTTGCTTTCTTGACAGCTGGGACCCTGTATAGTATGAACCATAAACCTGGGTCACACCTTAGGCTCACTATTTCCTGTCAAATCCTTCTCCCTTCTGTCCCTCACAATAGGCTGAAAAGTAGATATTGCTATTATCCTACTTCACAGATGGGGAAACTGAGGCTCCACCCTAGGGCCTTGAATGCCAGGGACTCACTGTTTTTCTCATCTACTATGAGCTCTTAATGAGGAGCAAAGCCAAACAAAGATGGCTTCTGTCCAAGGGGCCCTCCTCCCTTAGTGCTTCCCTGAGCTTCCCTTGGGAAAGAGAGATGAGCTGCTGCAGGCACTGGGACACACCTCCATTCCTATATAGCTCTGTGTGTTCCAAACAGCATGGGATTACCAAGGAAGAAAGGTAAGCACAGACTTATTTATGCTTACTCACTAATCTGTAGCAAACAATTTCATATTTTTCACCACATCAAAGATTTTGTTCCTAGTTCTGGCTGGCATCTGTTTCTCCCCAGATCCCAGAGCATCTTCCTACAGAATCAAAGCCTCTTTTTAAGTTTACAATCCTTGACAGTGACAGAATACCCAGTGAGCAAGGCTTATTTGCACCTACTAATATGTACTGGGAAGTTTCATGTATTTTTCACCCATGTGAAGTTGTCTATGGTGGTTTCATACAGAAGCACAAGTAAGTTTACTCTCATGTTGCTTGTCGGGTAATCCTGTCCTGGTTCTGGCGGAAGCTGAGAGAGGGAGCTTGCCATGACCCTGCAAAATGTGTATACCACACCTACATTGCGGCCAGCTTGGTCTGGTCCCCAACCTTGATTCAACACCTTTGATGAACTAGCTGTTTCCCAAAGACCATGCTGGGGGTCCCCAGTCTAGGAACTTTAGAGAAGAAGAAGAGTGGCTTCCCCAAGGCCAGGATTGGAACCGTGGACACCTCTCCAGCAGCACTGCTGGGGAGAGAGCCTCATTTTGCATTTGAAGGCTGGCCTATCCCAAGGGCCTGACTTGGCTAGATTGGTAAAGACAGGGCATGGCAGGCAGGAGACCTGCTGTCTTACTCTGCTACCTGCTGCCGGGCGGCCTCAGTTTTCCCAGATGCTGCACAAGCAGGGGAAAAGTATTATGACCTGGGCCACTTCCTGCTCTGAAAGCTCATGAGTGCTCCAAAGTCTATTCCAGTCACCGAGGCTGCTGAGCTATGGTGCTAAAGGAGAGACATGGAGC
The DNA here is from genome assembly GCF_000299155.1 of Elephantulus edwardii. Taxonomy (NCBI): domain Eukaryota; kingdom Metazoa; phylum Chordata; class Mammalia; order Macroscelidea; family Macroscelididae; genus Elephantulus; species Elephantulus edwardii. The sequence continues at coordinate 704,784 of NW_006400038.1, forward strand.
CCTGGGACATGCAGCCCTTGGATCAGGTGGGTCCAGACACCTGTCCCTGTCAGGTGATTATTTAGAGGTCTTAGTGCTTGAGACTAAAGTACCTTTCCCTCTCCTGATCTTGGAACCTGCCATTCACAGCAGCGAGACTCTCACCATTCTGGTTCCAGTCTTGATGGCCACCATACATGTGTGCATTGCCCTTGACAGTTCCCAATGCTCTCAGCAATGGCCAGGTTCAGAGAGGCAAAGTGACTTGCTCAAGGTCACACAGTTGGTCAGGAGAAGAGTTTGTACTTGGCACCCTGCTCCCTCTGACCTGGAATCAAGTACTTGGGGAAAGCCAGGGGCCCAGACAGGCCCCCTGCTGCTTCTCGTCTGGAACTTAAAAGAGCTTGGCAGGAATCCCAGTGTGACCTTGGACAAATCCTTTCCCCTGGTTGGCCTCAGTTTTCTTCTTATGGGCTCAGGACAGCCAATCTGAGAGTGAACACGTCCATTTGGTATTCTTGATACCCTGCATCCCTCAGGCAAATGGACAGAAGCGGCACAGCTTGACTAGGACAGGGCACAGCTACCTACAGAGGGACCCATTTGCACCTGCAGGCCACTCTTCAGGCTCTTTCTAGGAGCCTTGTCTTAAGTCCCAGATTCCTGGCCTATTAGCCCCTAAGACAATGTCACTCTGATGGAAACTAGCCATCCCTGGCAGGCAGGGGAGAGGCCAAGGGGACAGGCAGGGGCGAGGGGGGGGGCTGGCAGCCTAGCTTCCATACCACTCTGCCAAGTCCCAGCTGTGTGACACTGGGTAACTGGCTTCACCTCTCTGGCTTCAGCTACCTCAGGTGTAACATTGGGATGAAGGTGAAACACAATCTTACCAGGGCAATGTGTGCCAAGTAACTAGCTCAATAAACACTTGTAGGGCTTTTATTGGTCACCTGGTTCCCCCTGCTTGTCTTGGTGGCTTATGGGGACAAAGAGAGAGGGCTAGAAGGACAACAGGGCCCAACAGTCAGAGTTTATATGCAGTGTGAGCCACAGGTGGTTGTGCTGACTTTCTGGAGAGGACTCTGGAGTCTACTGAAGGAATCCTGGGTCCCTGTTCTCTGGAATCCCACACCAGAGGGCTGTGTTCCTGGTGGCAAAGAAGGGGTAGTGGTAGTAGGGCCAGTCCAGGCTTCCGGCAGCCTGGATCATGGGCATTGGCCAATATCACCCAAGTACTGTTTGCTTCCCAACCCTGATCAGGCTTCTCCACAGAACATCAATAACCCCAAATGGCTTTGCAGTACACACCACAGTTTCCTGGGAATGTTTCCTCAGGCCTGTGTAGGGTTGTGGCAGACACAGACATAGGAGCCAATGTACCTCTGTCCTCCTGGGAAGTTCGCTGAGGAACTGGCTCTTGCAGCCTCCACAAACCTCCGTTTATCAATACCTAGGATGTTTGTGGGCGGAGGGTGTGGATGGCTGGATGGAGCACCCACAGAGGTGCTGCATCTCGGGTCCACACTTGTCTCTTATCTGTACAGTTAACATCCATCTGTGTGTGTGGCTTGGCATGCTGAGTGCCTGCTGATGCGAGAACATGCATGCAGGTGGCACGTGGGGCACCATATGTGAGCAATGCCACTTTCTTACGGATCAGCCTTCCCTCCACTCTCCAAATCTGGAGCTGTTAGAGGGTGCAGCCTGCAGCATCCCTGCAGACACTGAAATTATTTGGACATGCTTCATGCATAGGGGGTTTGTGTGTGTGCGTGCACTTAGTGCACAGGGGTGTATGTGTGCATGTGCACGCATGCGTGTGCATGCATGTATGTGTACACTGTGTTCTTGGGTATGCTCTGTCTCCGCTTGAGCCTATGAAATTCCATGTTCACATGTGTTGGGTTTCTGCCGATGCAGGGAGCTCGGTGTGTGTGCTGTGAACAGAGTGCATTACTGATGTGTCCTATATTTGCATCTGGGCAAACGGTTGCTTGTATAGGTCCTGATGAGAATAAGAGTAAAGGTATGAACCAGCTGAGTAAATGTATTCCGCGGGCATGTTCCCTGGAGAAGACTCTCTCAGAGCTGCAGCCCCATTCCCTCCTGGAACCAAGCGAAGCCGCAGAGGACCCTTGGCCTGCACTCCGAGCCCCCTCCCACTACACACGTCAAAGGAGAATTTCTCTAGATGCTGCTGCTGGAAGTGCCCCAAACGTCAGCTCGCCTCCTCCCAGGGAGGAGAGTAATGCGGAGGGGAGCCCCTTCTGAGAGTGCAGCGTCACACAGGACCCTCTGCTGGCCAGCCTAGTCTCACTTACCCTTCTGAAGGTCAAACCACTTGGGCGCCTGCGTGGGCCTGCGACCCCCCCCCCCCAGGGTCCTTGCCTGCTTGGAGACCCCGCCTCAAACTTGGTGGGGCACAGGACAGAGTGATTTGGGGGCTCCTTGGCTACAAAGGGATAGCTGCTGACAGCAGTCTGCCCTCGGAAGAGCCAGAAGCCCCTTCTAGGTCTCCAGTCCTGACCCTGCAGGTGCCGAGGCCATCCCCCTCCCCCTCACCGGGAGCCACCCCCCTCCTGCAAAAGTGCCAACTCTATCATCCAGCATGACTGCTGCAAAGTGGTCCATTTTCTGTCCCCCTCTTGGATACGGCAGAGGCTCGGAGCATGTCCCTAGCGCCACACACCTTAGCCAGCCTGACTCAGAGGGTCCCTCCACACAGCATCCCTCCCTAAGGGGACCCTACGTGGGGGCTTCACCCTGCTGATTGCCAAGAGATCATGGTGAGCGCCAGCAGAGGCACCTCTGATCCTTAGCGTGTTCCAGGGACGCGGTTCAAAGGGAAGACCAGAACCCTGTCCCCGCCACCAGCTTGCTGGACCTTGCGTAACATCCTTTGGGGGCATTTGCTGTCCAGAGGCTGCGGCTATCTCCAGAGACTCTGCATCCGACCATCTGAGCACCCCCTCTCCACGTCCTAGCATCCCAGACCCCCTTCCCAGCCCCTCGCATGAGTCCCCTCCTCGGTGGCTCCAATGCAGCCTCAACTGCTGCCTGATAAACAAGCCCCGCTGCCACCCCCCACGCCGCCAGCGCCGCCACTACCAGTCCGCAAAAAGAAAATGCAATGCAACCCAATAAAATGGTGCGGGAGGAAGCGGAGAGACGCCGGGCGCCTTTATTGTTTATTTTCTCATGCTGGGGGATGCCAGTACTTACTTGGCCATGAAAATCCCCCCAGTCCGGCTCGGCTTCCGGCGGGCAGCCCGGGCTGGCGGTGCGGCAGGCGGCGCGCAGAGCGGTCCTCTGCAGACTGTACCATCCTGCCGCGCAGGTGGGGGCGGCGCTCCTGCGAGGCCGCGGGCGCAAAGCGCTCTCTGGAGGCAGGGCTGCCGGCAGGGGGAGGGGCGCGCGGCGCGCGGGGGCCGCACCGCGCGCTGCTGTCTGCGGAGCCCAGGAGCCAGGGCTCCCGGGGGCTGGAGGGAATGTCAAGGGCACAGAGAGGGCAGGGGGGGGGCTGAGTCTTGGGGGGGGGGGTTGGAGGGGGGAGGACTTGGGCCAAGTGAGCCCAAGTCTTACTTGACAGTCATTCAGCTGGGCAGCAACTATGGCCCTTCTTAAGTTAGGACACCGGCAGATCTCTGGGACAAAGGTCAAACGGGGAGAAGAGGATCTACACTCACAAAACACCTCTTGGGGTGCAGAGCAGAACTCTGGTGAGCACTTGACTAACCTTCCTGCAGTCTGACTGAGCACTCTGCACAACCCCACCTGCCTGAGGGACACTGCATAGCGACCTTCTGGGCTCTGGGCTCGCAGACAGGCACCCTCTGCTAAGATTATTTGCATGTCTTGTGTTTCTGTGGGGAGTTGGGGGGCTCAGTGTGCTGGAGGGCTGATTACACATTGGGGCTTCCTCAAGGAGGAAACTGGCTAGTTCCCCACTTTTTTTTCTGCCTCATCTCTGGGAAAACTTCTCTCCTTTAAATCCTGGTGAGTGGTCAGCACTAGGAGCAAGCTGAGGAGGTCACTGAGGGTGAGCAGGGCGGGCAGGAAAAGGGGGTTTCCTCCAGGCTTGCTCCTTCAGGAGGGGTGCCTGGCTTGAGAAGAGGGTGTCAAAGGTGGAAGGACCTTCAGGACCATCATCACAGGGCACTTGTCAGAGGAGGGGTGCCCCATGGTGAGGGCAATTGTATCTATCCCTCCCTGGCCCCTGCCCAGCCCACCTCATAGCTGCCCGCCGCTGAGCATCCCGAGCAGCCGCTCAGTCCTTGGGCTGGCACAGAATATCAATTTGTCTCGTTAAGCTGAAACTCTGCACTGCAGCAAAATCAGAGCCCAGCCGTGCACAGGGGCCGAGGTGGGAGAGCCTGGGTTTGCCTGCAGCTGGCCCTTGCAGAGAACCACCTGAGGGCTTTTGCTTTTCACACCTAGCACTGTGAAGAGGGTTAAAGGGGTCACTTTAGCCCCACCACAAGCCCAGCAAATGCTTTCAATGGAGGGACACTGCTGAGCCCGAGTGAAGAGTCAAGGCGCTGGGCTCCGTGGGCAGGCAGGGCATACCCTGCTGGAGTTCACACAGAGTAGCCCAGGGCAACTTCAGAGAGGGTCCCGTCCCCAGGTTACAGCCCAGGACTCTTCCCTTCTTGGGTGCAGGCTGGGGTGTCTGGGGGCTCTGGACTATTCCTCCATCACCTCTGGCTCAGTCAGCCTCCACCAGCGGCCTCCTCTTTCCCAGGGCCTACATGCAGTGCCCCTTCAAAATTGACCAAGTACAAGTAAGGTGCTGAGGCTAGAGATGGCAGAGGTAGACAACAAAAGAGAACTGCCCAGTTCACATCTGGCCCCAGCTGATGTGCATGTGCCAGAAACTCCCATTGTTACTGCAGTGTCCACTGGGGACAAAGCAGTTTCTCTGAGGACACAACAAACAGCCCTGACAGGGCAGCAGGTATGAGCTGCCATTTCAACAATAGTAATCCCTTTAGTGTCCAGCACACTTTTAGTTTACAAAAGCCACCAAAAATAGTAAATCACTTGATCCTTACAACTATCCCTGGGTGACTGTTGTGAGCATCCAGGTTATGGTTTGTGGAAGCCATGTGTGGCTCAGAGGTGGCCAGGACAAGGGCACACAGCTAGAAAGGGGTAAACCAAGCCTGATTGAGGGCTGGGGTTTCCACAATCAAGGGCTCCTGATATACCAAGGCTAGCATGTTCCCCTCCCCACCCTCAGCACAACACACTTGTCCGCTGGAAGTCTTAACCCTGCCTGCTACCAGCCCCTCTTGGACCTGTCCTGTTCAGAACAAGCTGGAACTTTCACCAACAATGGAACTTTCACCAACAACCATCCCACAGCCAAACTTTCAGTAGTTCATGGGTCTCAGTTCTCAGCATCTAAGTGGAGAAGGGGCGCCTGGCCAAGCGCCCCGTCCTTAGCATTCCAGGCCCCATGTTCTTCTGCCTCTGCATGCCCTCTACTAAGCACCTGCTTCTGAGATTGCCCAAATGTTGAAATGCTCGAAGTCCTTCCTCATGCAGACATCTTACCTTCAGATCCATCAACTATTTACCCTTCAAAGTGCAACCTTCCTTAAACAACTTTCCCTGACCTAACCATAGTTAAGTTACTATATGCCTCTGACCACACACCTGTCTCTTCAGTGACCTGTGAGCACATATCAGGGTTCCAGCTCCCAGAACACAGTAGCTGTCTTAGTAAGTGCTTGAATGAATCTTCAGTTGTATGGTTTTGAGTTAAGCCACAGTGGAAGAGCCCCTGAGGACTCCTATTAAGCCTTCCCAGTGTGCAAAAGAGCAAAATGAAGTCTCAGGAGAAAAATGTAAGGTCATCCTTGAAAGCAGAATCTGGTAGGACCACGGTCTCTTGCCTGGTCCTGGCCTACCTTTCCTGCAGTAACCACATCTGGGTCATCTAGCCTGTCCTTCCAGGATGTAATGAGGGCCTGGGGTGCTGAGCACATAGGAGTGTTGTGAAATTTGACAAACAATGAGACTAGTGTCAAAACACCAGGAAGGCTGGAAAGAGCAGGTCAGGGTCGCCCGTGGAGAAAAGTGGGATAGATTCAAGAGACAGTCCAGGAAGATTACTGATGGCTTTTGCCTCCAGTGTGACTTGGCTTATGATGGGCATGGATGAGGAAGGTACAAGAAATAGGGCAGGGGTGAGGGCAAAGCCAGCCCGACCTGAGGTCTGAATGGTGTTTCGTTGGCCAGATCGTACTTGTTGCTTTTGTTTTTTGGTGTTTTTCTTGGAGACAGGTCCCAGGTTGTGAAGGGTGGGGAGTGGAGAGGGCTAGCTGGCCTAGGGATTGAAGTGGGGAACTTGGGGTAATCAGAGTAAGACAAATTTTCCAAGTGACATAGAAGGGGACTTGACAGGCCAGAGGGAGACAGAATAGGAAGTAGGTACGGTATGCTCACTGGGAGATGTGGGCCTCCTTGGAGGGAAGTATGAGAGAGGGCTACACCTGGCCTTCCCTCACCTGGCCTAGGGTCTTCAGAGGCAGAGCCTGGATCAGCTGCCTCATCGAAGGGGAGAAGCTTCCATCCCTGCCTGGCTGACCTCCACTGGTCACCTTGGTGATGCTGCCGAGGTACAGAGTAGGAAACCTGGGACCAAGCCCAGGTGCCCTGTGAGGAGTGGATGTGAGCCGAAATGCACAAGCCACGTGGGACCTACAGCTCCTGTAGCCGTGGGTGTGTCTTCCCAGGTATGCAGGGGAGAACACCTCAGCACTGGAAGGGCAGGCGTGTGGGCTTGGCTGGCCTTGAGGTCCCTGGCTAGGCACAGAGCCCACAGCAGTACAGTTAGAAAGCTCCCTCCTGGGAGAACACAGAGCCTGGGGCACCACAAGCTGCCTTGGAGGACTCCCTGGGGGAGGCTTTCTTTTTCAGGCCTGGGAAGCTCAGTCTCTTCTGTGCTGTCCCTCTGGTAAATTAAAATTAATGAAAGTGTTCACAAGTATGCACACCCATGCACTTCATGTTGACTTCATGTCCACCACTCCTGCATCTTCCCTTCATCCATACACCCACAAAGCCTTAGGGAACTTTCTATATATTTGATTTTTAAATCCTTCTTTGGTTCTGTGTCTTTGGCATAAAGCTCAAACTCAGGTAAGGATGTATGACTGTTCCAAACCCTCTTGTTATCCCTGGTCTGGGTCTAGAGAAGAACCCTGCTCCTCAGACACTGGTGTCCCCACACTGTGCCTATGCCTGCCTGTCTTCTCTGCAGGACACCTTTCCTCCCCTGCCTCAGCTGGAGAACCCCGCTCATCCAAAGATGCAGCTCCAGCAGCCCCTCCTCCAGGAAGCCTGGATTTCCTCTTTATCATCCCCTCTCCACAAGAAAAGTCAGCCGCACTTAACTGTTTCATGTATCGCGTCCACTAGGATGGATAGTGGGTTCCTTGGGGGTCAGATGACTAGGTCTTATTTGCTGTGATAACTCCAGTACTGAGTAAAGAACTTAAAGGAACTGAAGAATACCGGTTTCTGGAATAAAAACCAATTTCTCTGGTGAGTTTGAACTGGTGACTGGCTCTCTGTGGTTGTGAAAATAATCTTTGGACTTGTTTGGGCATCCTGGCTTAAGAGTTGACATTTCAGCTTCTCAATGAATGAGGGAGGACTTATTCCCACCTCCAGAGATCACTCTGAATGTTCAGCTGGGATAGTTGAACATGGACCTGTGCTCAGATATGTCTGTGCAAAGGGGTCCCACCTGGGTTCAGGATGCCTGAGTCCAAGGCTAATTTCAGAGTCAGCTGAGTGCCCAGGGAGGAACCTCTACAATAAATGCCCCCTCAGTTATATAAAGCCTGGCACTTCACTATTGTAATGAATTTGTTTAGCCCACTGAGTCAACAGCGAGTGTGAGCTATTGTGCTGGTGTCCTGAGTTCACTCTTACTGGGTGTGTGCTTACTTCTGCTATAAGGCTGGTTCCTTGGGGAAAAAGAGAAGTAGAAAGGACAAGGGATGGGGAAGGTGGATTCAGAGCTGCCGGAGAAGAAGGAAGGGACCTCACTGATTCCTCACTGTTATTCTCAGGAGGATTTGGTGTTGCCTCTTGTTTTGGATTGAACTGTGTCCCCAAAAAGGTATGTTGAAGTCCTAACTCCTGGTTGCTGTGAATGGGACTTTGTTTGGAGATAGGGCCCTTGAAAGTGGTTAAGTCAAGTCAGTTTGAGGTCTTACCAGAGTAAGGCAGTGCCTGCTTGCATGTGGAGTCACACAGCGGGAAGATTACCGTGTGAAGACAGCAACAAAGGATTTCTGGCAACCGCTAGAAGTCAAGGCAGTCAAGAAAACCCTTCGTTTAGGCTCTTTGAGAAAGCATGGCCTTGCAAACTTTAAATGTGTACTTATGGATCTGAAATTGAGAAGAAATTCCTCTTTTATAAAAAGAGCTGCCCAATTATGGTACTTTGTTATTACAGCCTGGTTGTTATTGTTGTTAGGTGCCATTGAGTCGAGTATGACTCATAGCAACTATATGAACAATAGCTCTGAACCCTGTCCTATCCTGTGACATCATCACAATCTCTGACATACTTGAGCACATTGCTTCAGTCACTATGGCAATCCATCTGGTTGAGGGTATTCTTCTTTTTCACTGTCCCTTTACCTTTCCAAGCATGACAGTCCCGCTCCAAGGAATAACTTCTCCCAGCAACACGCCCAAAGTAAGACAAAGCTTTATCATCTTTATCTCTAAGAAGCATTTTGGCTGCACTTTCTCCAAGACTTATCTGTTTGTTCTTTTGACAATCTTTGGGGTATTCAGTGCTCTATCCCAGCATCATATCTCAAAGGCATCAATTATTTTTCTGTCATCCTTATTTGTTATATATATATATATATAAATTTTTCCCTCTTTTAACAACTAGGATCTAAAGGGAAGAGAAAAGACCAGAGAATGGCCAAAATTATTGGCCAAACTGGTATCATTGCTCCTCAATAAATATCCTGATTTCCTTACTGCTGCTACCAAGGGTGTTGATTGTGTATCCAAGTAAGATGAAGTAATTTACAGTTTCAATCTTTTCTCCATCTATCATGATGTTATCTATATGTCCAGTGGTGAGAATTTATGTTTTCTTGACATTGAGAGGCAATCCATACCAAAAGCCACATTCCTTGATCTTCTCCAACAAGCACTTCACATTCTCTTCACTTTCAGCAGGCAAGGTTGTGTCGTCTGTACAGTGCAGGATATTGATCAGTCGTCCTCTGATCCTGATGCCACATTCTTCTTTGTAGAATTCAGCTTTGAAAATTTGCTCAGCATACAGACTGAATAGGTGTTGAGAAAGCAGACAACCCTGATGCACTCCTTAATTTTAAACCACGAAGCATTTTGTTGCTCTGAGCACAATTGACTGTTCTGCAATTCCAATTCATCAATTTTAGTCCTACTTTGTTATGTCAAATGCCTTTACATAGTCAAAATGCAAATAGACATTTTTCTGATATTCTTTGCTTTTAGCCAGGATCCATTTGATGTCAGCAATGATATATCTGGTGCCATGGCCTCTTCTATTTTTTTTTCTATAATTATATTTTATTAATTTTCATAAACATTTACAGAGATTTTGGGCTTCCACTCATTGTTGCACTATTCTCTCTACCCTCCTCCCAGTTTGTTCTTGTCCAAATCATGGCCTCTTCTAAACTCAGCTTAGACTTATGGAAGTTCTCTGTCTACATACTGTTGTAGCTATTTGTTAACAGTATTTTGCTTGCATGTGATATTAATAATGGTGGCGGTGGTATTGATTGTGGTCAAGTCAAGCACGACTCTTAGTGACCCTATGAACAAAAGGCTTGAAGCCTTTCTATAACTATTGCCATTTCTCTAAGTTCATAGAATTTCCAGAGGCATTTGGTTTTAGGAAGAGGATGCCTCTCCTGTTTTTAAACTTGTCTTAAACTGGGAGCTCCACCAAACACTGTCCACCACTGGCAGCTGTTATGGCATTTGGCCCCTCAATGGCACAAAGTTCAGCATCACAGCAAACCCAGATTACCCCAGTGCAGCAAATTGACAGAGATGTGCTGTACAACTTAGAAGAATGTTCCTCCAAAATAAAATAACTCTAGGCCCCCAGGCCCAACTGACTTTTAAATACAAGAGCCCTTTATATCTAGATATTCAGATAGATAGATAATAGATAGATAAATAGATAGATAGAGTAACTGGGGCAATGGGGGTTAGTGTGTCAGAATTAGTGAGACTGGCTCAGGACAGGGAAGGGTTCAGAGCTGCTATCCATGTTGTTGTTGTTATGTGCCGTCGAGTCCATAGGGTTGTTATATATCACAGGCAACTCAACAGCACATAACAACAACATACTAGGACAGGTTTGGAAGCAGGAGTGGCATCCACTTCCTAAACAACATGCCTCCAGAAACAGTATAAACTTTGATAAATGTTGATAGTTATAGAGGGGCTTCAGACCTTTTATTCATAGAGTTGCTACAAGTCATGCTCAACTTGAAGACATATCTATACGTATATATCTTATATACAACAACATATCTATACATATATCTCTATCTCTATCTCTCTCTATCTCTATCTCTATCTATCTCTGAACAGGCAGTCTAAAATCTTTCCATAACTATCATTGTTTTCTCAAGTTCATAGAGTTTCCAGAGGCATGTGGTTTAGGAAATGGATGCCACTCCTGCTTCCAAACCGGAATCAATCTGGGAACTCCACCAAACACTGCTCACAATGGGTAGCCATTATGGTGTTTGACATACCTATGGCACAGTGTTCAACATTATAGTAACTTCAAGTTACTTCAGTACAGTAAATTGACCACTGCTGTACCACTTAAAAGAATGCTCATACCAAAATAAATTAACATTTGACCCTTGGGCCTGCAGCCCTTGGGCCTTATGCATTTTTAAATTCAGACACGCCCAAATGCTAGTGGTCTATAAACCAGAGAGCCCCAGCCCATCTGGCAGGTCCAACCTGCTGACACCCACTTGTGGAAGAAAAGAAAGCGAAAAAATATCAAACATTTCATACGTGATTCTCATCAAGACGCAAGAAGCCATCTTGCAGTATCACACCAATTCACAGGAGCCATCATAATATGTACATTTTGTTAGCTCACCTTTCTTGGAAATGGGAAAAAATAAAGATCTCTTCCAGTCTATTGGTCTGGCAATTGTCCTCCAAATTTCTTGGCATAGAATGGTGAGAATGCCTAGGGCAACTGATACTGGAAGCGTGTCAATTGATACCATATTTTGTCAATGCCTCAGTGCAGCTTGAACCTCTTTCTTCACTACCATTGATTAAATGGTACTTCTTGAAATATTTCAGTGTCAGCCAGTGCTTTTTGATACAGTGACTCTGTGTCGTCCCTCCATCATCTCTTGATGTTTCATGGATCATTAAGATTTTAGCCATAGCATCTGCCAATATTGCAACTCAAGGCATGAATTTGTTTCTTAGTTCTTTCAACTTGAGAAATGCTGAGCAGTTCTTCCCTTTTTATTCTCCAAATCCAGATCCCTGCATATTCTGCTGTAAATACTTGGCTTTGTCTTCTGGAGCTATCCTTTGAAATCTTCTGTTCAGCTCTTTTACTTCAGCATTTCTACTTTGTTTTGGCTTCTTGACACTCTTCTGAAATTTTCAGGGTCTCTTCTGACATCCATTTTGGTTTTTTTCTTTCTCCTCTGTCTGAGCCCAGATAGAGTTGTATGACTTTCTCAGACATGTAGCAGTTGGTACAAGAATGAGGGCTCCTACCTTATTCTGTCTGAGTTTGTGGCAAAAGAGGAGTGAGGGATGAGAGTTTGTGAGCCCAGAGGTGAGACAACTGGCTGACCAATGGTTGGACAGGCCAATCATAATTCTTTATGAGAAGTTGGGGAATAAAATGACCATTTTGGATGACTGTGTGTCCAGTCAGAATGGATTGGAAATTATGGGTTCATATCAATGATCTCTCTAAGTGCTTCCTGTATGCTAATATACACATTAGCACTAGATCATAGAAAAGCCAAAACAAAGGGGAAACTTGCCAAAGTAAAAGAGATGAACAGAATATTTCAAAGGTCAGTTCTAGAAGACAAAGCAAAGTATCATAACGGAATGTATAAAGAACTGGAATTAGAAAACCAAAAGGAAGAACAGACTCAGCATTTCTCAAGCTGAAAGAGTTGAAAAACAAATTCAAGCCTTGAGTTGCAATACTGAGAGAGGCTATGGTCAAAATCTTGAATGTTCCAGCAAGCATCAAAAGAGGGAAGGACACCCAAGCAGATATATGCACACCCATGTTTATTAGAGCTTTGTTCACAATAGCAAGGAGTTGGAAACAACCTAAGTGCCCATCAACAAATGAATGGATAGAGAAGTGGTGGTATATTCACACGATTGAATACTATGCTGCATTGAAAAACAAGCAACTCATGCAATATTATTCAAAATGGATGACCCTGGAGGATATTATGTTGAGTGAAATATCTCAGTCACAAAAGGACAAATACTACATTGTGCCACTGTTGTAAAATGGGACTGATATTGGGGTTGGAGGGAGACTGAGAAAGATGGGATAAATAATGTATACTGCGTTGAAACAGATGACAGAGAGAACTGTTTAAAAGGCACATGTGATTAGGTTTTATTGTCATGACAGGAGTCCAGAATGAAGGCTGCATAGTGGAGTAGACCTGGGGGGAGGGATTGTAAAACAATGAAAGAATTTTTCTTTTACTTTTCAAAGAGAAGAGCAAACTGGGGAGGGGGGGTGGTTGGGCAGGGAAAACAGTGCAACAATGAATAAATGGAACTCCAAAGTCTCTGTAAACTTTCATTAAAATGAATTAAGAAAGAAAAAGAGGGAAGGAATACCCAGTTACTATACCAAAAAGAATTGGTTGACACAGAACCATTTCAGGAAGTAGTATATGATCAAGAACCAATAGTACTGATAAAAGAAATCCAAGCAGAACTGAAGGCACTAGAATAAAAGAAAAATAAGGCCCCAGAAATTAAAGGAAAAGCAATTGAGTTGTTTCAACAAGCATATGCAGCCTTTGATGTGATCATCAATCTATTATAAGAAATCTGTAATACAGCATGACCTGGCCAGCTGACTTGAAGGAATCCATATTTGTTCCCATTCTCAAAATAGATGATCCAGAAACATATGGAAATGATCAAACAATATCATTAATGCCACATGGAAGTAAAATCTTTCAAAGATTATTAAAAAGTTGCTTGAATTAATAAGGAAGTGCCAGAAACTTGAGATGGATTAATAAGAGGCCATGGAATGGGAGATATTATTGCTGATGTCAGACGGATCTTACCTGAAACAGAATACTGGAAAGATGCTTACCTATGTTTTATTGCCTGTATAAAGGCATTTGACTATGTGCATCACTGAGAAGAATGGGAATCCCAGGACACTTAATAGTGCTATGGGAAACCTAACTATACCTAGACCAGGAAGCTATAGCCTGAACAGATTAAGGGAACACTATGTGGTTCAGGAAAGGTATGCATCAAGATTGTATTCTTTCTCTATACCTATTCAATCTCTATGCTTAGCAAATGATTTGAGAAATTAGACTATATGAAGAAGAACGTGGCATCAGGTTTGGAGGATGACTCATCAACACCCTGTGTTATTCAAATTATACAACCTTGCTTGCTGAAAGCAAAGAGGACCTGAAACACTTGTTACAGAATATCAAAGACTAAGGGCTTCAATATAGATTGCATCTCAACATCAAGAAAACAAAAATCTTCACCTCTGGACCAAAAGGCATGATAGATGGAGAAAGGATTGAAGTTGTCAAGGATTTAATTTTACTTGATAGACAATCAACACCAATGGTACCAGCAGTCAAGAGATCAAAAGATAAGGGAGATCTTGTGGTCTAGTGGCAAAAAGGTGCACTGCAATCTCACAGGTGCACAGTTCAAATCCACTAGATGCTTTGCTGGAGAAGGAGGGGAAATCTCCTGTGCCAGTCAGATCTGATTCAATGGTATACAACAAGAAACAAACAAACAAAGGAATCAAAAGATGTGCTGTAGCAGGAAAATCTGCTGTCAAGAACCCTTCCAGAGTGATAAAGAGTAATGATGTTAGCTGAAAGACTATGGTGCACCTCTGATCCAAACCATGTAATTTTTAACTACTTGTTATGCATCTGTAAGTTGGACAATGCTTATGAATGACAGAAGAAGAATTGAAGCCTTTGAATTGTGGTGTTGGAGAGGAGTACTGAATATCTCATGGACTGCCAAAAGAACTCATCTGATTGCAGGAACTATAACCAGAGAGCTCTTTGGAGGCAACGACTTAGGGAATGTTGTTAGTAGGGGCCAGTCCATGAAGAAGGACATCATGATGAGAAAGGTCAAGAGAAAGAGAAGAAGACCCTTGACAAGAAGAATTGATGTCCAGAGATGGTGAGGATGGGGCAGGAGAGGGCAGGGTCCAGATGTGTTGTTCATAGGTTTCCTGAGTTGTTGCTGACTTGATGACAACTATCAACAACAGCAATGTATACATGCACCGCCTGTCACTTCATTATACTGTGGTGGTTTGTGGGGTGCTGTGATGTTAAGAGCTATGGCACTATATTTCAACTGCCATCAGGGATTTTGGTGGAGCTTCCAAAATAAGAGACTAAAGGCAAGATCTAGTGATCTACTCCAAAACTAACTCTGTGAAAACCATATGGATTATAGCAGAATCTTGCCTCATGCAGTGTTGGAGCTGAACCCCTGAGGTTGGAAGGTACTGGAAATAGAGACTGATGGCCACGGGGGACTGTAGCATACCAGGGATGGTGAAGACGTTACCAGTTGAGGCCAAGTTTCCTTCTGCTGCCTGTGAGCTCACCAGCAGTCAAGCTGAGGGCGGCAGGAAAAATGTGTGTCCGTTTGCCTGCTTATCTCCCCCCACAACAGCTCTGTGAGGTGAAGCACTCTTTTTACCAAGGGAATACTGGGGATTTGGAGAGTGGAGGTGACCAAACCAACATCACACCAGTGGAGTCAGAGTTAGAACTGTCATATTTCCTGCAAGACTTGCTGAGGTGCAGCGGGCTGGGGCTACAGGCCCACTCCTTAGGAGGTTTCCAAGTCTCGAGGGCAAAACTGCAGTCCCTGTACCTCTCATACAGCTCCCCCCTGAGCAGGGCCTGCCTCTTCTCCTCCACTGCACCCCACAGATGGCAGGGCAAAGGGGGTGGCATGGAAAGAGCACTGGCTCTGGAGTCAGAGGGCAGTGTTCTGCCCCAGATTAGCTATGTGGCTTTGGGCAAGCCCCTCAACCTCTCTAACCATAGAGCACAGATTTGCCATCTGTCAAATGTGTGTGATGCTTCCTGCTTCCTGTCCCTCAGCCACCCATTGATTTCACACACATTCACTGAACCATGTGCAGCTTCTGTGCAAAAGGGAGTTGTGAGCAGACAAGCCCATAGTGCCTGCACCCATGAAAGGCAGAGACAGAAGTGAAATGCAATGAATGCACAAGCCAGTGTAAATTCACCAAGGATAGGAGATGGAAGAGAAGCCACAGAGAATGTCCTCAAGGGGATGATGACTGAGTTGATCTAGGCAGAAGGGAGGGGTGGTGCTCTGGGGCAAAGGAAGTGGTGAGTATAAAGGCCCTGAGGTAGGAAAGGGTTGAGCAGCTATGGAGAAACTGACCTGAGGTATGATGTCGGTGGGGGGTTGGGGGGTTGGGGGGGTGGGGAGTGTGGAATTGGATGAGAGGGGCGTGGCCTTCAGGGTCTCCATCTGTGAAAGCGGAGATTTCAGAGGGTTTTAGGGTTTAAATGGGATGATGAACACAGAAACCTTGGTGAGGGGTATAATGGTGATAGACTGTTTGAACATTGTCACACAGTGCGCACCATAGTCACCCTCACTCTCCACCTGCCACCAGCAACTCATCCATTCAACACACTATGATCAGGCTGACTCCCGGCTGACAGCAGCAAAGGGGGCCTTTGGGCACAGAGCCACTGGCAAGATGGAACGGGTGCCACTAGAGATGTGGCAGTGTATTGGGAGCTGAGAGCAGTCACCCTCAGGGAGAAAGAGGGGGCGGGACCCTGTACCTGTGCCCCGTCAGGGCCTTGGGCCAACGTGATGTATCCTGTGATGTATCTGCTCCCCCAACCCAGGAGTCGGAGGGCTGCTGAGGACAGAATGCACACTGTTGTTGTGGATTGCAAAGAACAGTGCTGGAAGCTGGGGCAGAGCCAGGGGCTGTGACTCTAAGCACTCTTTATTTTTTGGCTTCTTTAATTTGTCCCAAAGACCCTTAGGTAGTTTTGATTGTTATTCCCATTTTACAATAAAATGGAGACACAGAGAACACAGGTGATGTGGTCCAGGGTGTTGATCTGGTGAGGGGCGCTGGGACTGGTGGTCAGTCCTCTGGCCGTGAGCCTCTGGGAAGAGCTTGGGTGCCCACAGGAGGTCATGGGGAGGAGGCGGTGGGATGGAACAGTCAGAGCTGACCTGGTCGGGGTGTGGAAATGTGGACAGGTACTTGGGGGTGGGGTGTGTGTGTGATGTCTGGGGAGCGTCAATGACTTCCCCAAGGTTCTTCCCGTGAGGCTCTCATTCATACTCTGCTGACCTGTGGAGCCCTGGACAATTCTAGCAATACCTTTTAGAACTTGCCTCTGGAGCTGCTTCCTCCATGTTCCTCCTTTCAGTCCTACACTGCCATTTCCACAAGCAGAATCCTTGAACACACCAGAGAAAACAGGCGTAGGAGTAAATGATGTTCCAAGCAGCTCCATAACTCCAGAGGAATCCTCTGTCCTGGCTGAGAATCCTGCATGAGAACTACCTTTCCTCACACATGATGCCAAATAGCAGCTGTGGGGGAGAGCCTGCCCTTGCAGGGTGGGAACACCCTCAGACTGGTATCCTGTCTGCAGGCCCCCTAGGAAAGAAGTATCGGCCAGTTTGAGAGCCAGAGGGATGCCCTCCTTTCCTGAGCTCACCCCTTTCTCACATCCCAGGCACCTTCCTCCTGTCTTGCCAATGGCATGAGCTGGTTGGAATGATCAGGGACAAAAAGCACATGGGAGGACCTTTGCCAACTCTAAGCCGCTTCTCAGATATAAGGTTTTATTTCATTCTGAGGAGATAGGGCAGCAGAGTAGAGTGAGGATCAAAGATATGGGTCAGAACCAAGCTCTGTTACTTGCTGGTAGGAGGCCTTGAGCACTTCTAAGAGGGGAAGTGGCATGCCTTCTCAGCTCCTCCCTACGCAGGACATCTCACATCCTCAGCATCTCCTTCCAGGGTGGCCTCTGTCCTGTACCTTGAGAGCCCTCAGGCCTGCTCTGGTCCTAGAACTACCCTACCTGGAGGTCAGGCAAGGCACGGATAGAAAAAGGCTCTGACGTCTCAGAGATCTGGGTTCAGATCTGGCCTCTACCACTCACACACTCTGCTGTGTGTCCTTGGGCTAGCTACTCAGTCTCTCGGGGCATCAAGTTTTCATCAGTAAGATGGTGATCAAATCCACCTCAGCAGGTTGTAGTACAGTAGAGATACTGCATCTGTGTAAAACATTTGCCTGTTACGTGCTCCCTGTGCAATTCCTGGTAGCCGGAAATGCCCACAAGCTGCTCCTTCTTCCCCTGAGACACGCAGGCCACGACCACACCACCCTGCATGTCTTGGTACAGTGGGGGCCTTGCCCAGGATGCTCTGGCACTGGTGGTGGGTGTGGTGGGGACTTTGCCCAGGATGTTCCGATGCTGGCGGTGGGAGCCAATGGTCTCACCTCGTTGCTCATAATTACTCACAGTGACATAATTTGCAACCACAAAAACTGCCAAAGCTACAAAGCAGAGAAGCTCTCAGGACCAGAGCAGACTGTGGAACAGTGACCAGCACGCCCTGAGCAGTTACTAAGACCTGGTCTCATTGTCTCTCGGGCCTCAGGCCTCCTCCTCATCTAGGACCCCAGCCCTAGTGTCTGACACTCCCTGGCCATGGCGGCCCTGGACCTTTGCCAGCCCCTCTGGTAACCTGGTCTCTGTCGCTATGGTTTCATACCTCTGACCCCTCCCAGCCCAGGGCTTATTCAAAGGCTGCTGCTCTACTCAAAGGGACACTCAGCAGAGCCAATTCCCAGTAAGCCTGGTACAGACAGGGTTACTTATGCTTACTCATCGACCATAAGGCACATCTTCTCTCCCTCCCTCTCTCCCTAGCCCCCCTCCCTCTCTCTCCCTCTCTCCCTTAGCCTGTCTTTCTCTCAACGGTGTTTACTCCAGTTTAGTAAGCAAGCGTCAGGAAACCTGTGCTGACTTGGCTTATCAGTGATCTGACACTGGGATTTCAGGGTTCTGGAAGGCTATCCTGGATGCGGGCTATGGTGAAAAAAACTCTCCATCTCCCTCATATTCCTGTCTCATTGCTACGGAATCACACATTTTTGCCTTGCGTTATAATTGCTTGGTAGCTTGTCTGTTAAGAAGGTCTATGAAGAAAAAAACTCTGGTGGTCGTCTTCCCTATAATGTCTGCAGGAACTCAATGAATATCTGATTGTGAAGATTGGATGAACATTTCATTGAGAGCAGGTTTCTAGAAAGAGTTAGGGATTTTAGATCTGGTAGTTGAAATGGCTTTTCTTCTGGTTTCGACGAGGCCCAACGTCCACTCATCTGACTACTTCAGCTCTAACTCTTCACCTTTCTTCCTGGCCTTGGACAAGGTGGCTGCATCCCACCTACTTGGTTCTGCCTCTTCCCCCATCTTGGTTGGAGAGGCTACACCACCTCACAGAGATGTCACCGTCAGGGCCATGCTGCTTATGGGCTGGCAGTGCGCTCAGACACGGTGCCAATGGCCTTCCTAGCCAAGATCACACCTCACTTCCTCTTCTGCAGAATGGGAACAGTAAAGACATCAACCCCATGACCCTAGCAGGAGATTCTGGGGAAGTGGCCCCTGAACTGTGATGCACCTGGTGAAGATGGGATTCTGGGTTGAAGGGCTGTGCTTATATAGAGCTGCAGTTTGAGATTTGTTAGATAAAACACCACAATTGTGTTATTTATAGTCAGCTCCTATAGTCCCTGCCTGCTCTGCTAAAAATAAACAAACACCAAAGGTTGCGTTTGCTACTACCTATCAAGAGATCCACAAAGAATGAAACTCTCTGGGGGCATCCCTCTCTGGGTGACTCGCCCACGCAGAGCCAGACAAGCAGGAGAGGGGTTGTGGCCTGTAGGAAGGAGACTAGTAAGCATGCCCTGGACTTGTTCACCTCTTCTCCGCCCAGGTATGTGTTGTGTGCTTGTGAAACAACTGTTGATTGAGGGTCAGGAATCCTTGGTTCTGGTCTCTGCAGTGGACCTCAGTGTCTTCATTTGTAAAATAAGTGGGGTGGAGAAAAGATCCTGTGAGAGTTTCTTTCCATGCTAAATGCTCGGGCCCTGTGAATCCAGACAGGGACAGCACTTCTGTCTGTGAGTGGATCCCATGTCTACCTGATGGCCTTGTGCCTGGGGCCAGCTTCGCAAGAGGACAGATCCAGTGCTCGAGTGATGGCCACAGGTATGAATGAATAGCTTTCTAGGGTTTAGGGGAGTGATGTCAAGCAGAGGAGGCTTCTGGAGAAGAAGCTGAGAGAAGGCATCAGAAGCAAAGGTGGGCAGGTGACAAGGCCCAGGAGGTGCACAGAAGTGCAATGGATGGTGGTGCATGAGGGAAAGACGCCATTGACATGGGCAGCTAGGAAGGCGCAGCGAGCAGTGCCACATCTAGATGTGGGCCAGCATCTCCCAAACTCAGCAGTGCTGGTTACCCAGCCCTGTGCACTGTGCCGTACTTCCCACATCCCTTCACGCAGAACCCCTTCAAGGACTTAGACATGATCTAGTTAGTGCTGTCTCAGCAGTAATGCCCACCTGACCTTGGACTTGCTTTGCAGTATTTTTCTTGTCTCACATACTGTGTTGAGTATATAGATAACAAAGGGGTGCCTGAGTACCTCCAGTTGAGGGTTCTGCCTTTTACCCTGGGGGTCACAGCTATGGCCTGGAGGTGCTGGCAGGAGTGGCTGCCGATTTGGTGTAGGTTACAGCACGGTCATAGATAGAACAGACAGAGAGCAGGAGAGGTATTCTAAGGCCAGGCTGTGACAGCAGCTGGGGTGCTGAGGTGCACCACAATAAAGCCCTGCGGTGTCAGAATGCACTGTAACAAAAGCAGGAGGTTCCAGGGTGCATTGTGACAGAAGTCTGGAGTGCTGGGGCACACTATGATAAAAACCTTGGGTTCCAGGATGCACTGTGACAAGAGCAGGGGTGTTAGTGTGCACTGTGACCAAAGTCTGGGGTTATGAGGTGCACCATTATAAGAGACTGGGGTTGTGAGATGTACCATAATAGAAACCTAGGATGCTGGAGTTCACTGTGATAAAGGCAGGGGTCTCGCGGTGCACTTTTGACAAAAATATGGAGTGCCAGGATACCTTGACAAGAGCCTTGGATTCTGGTACACCATGACAAAAACCTGGGGATCCAGAGTACAATGTGATAAAAACCTGGAGTGCTGGCATGCACCCTCACAAAAGCCTGGGATGCCAGGGTGTACCGTAACAAAAGCCTAGCATGCCGAGGTGCACTGTGACAAAAGCCTGGGGTGCCGGGCTGTACCCTGAAAAAAGCCTGGGGTGTCAGGAGCACTGTGACAAAAGCTTGGGGTGCTTGGGTGTATCCTGACAAAGCCTAGGATGCCAGGTGTACCCTAACAAAAGCCTGGGGTGCCAGGTGCACTGTGACAAAAGCCTGGGATGCCAGGGTGTACCATAACAAAAGCAGGGGGTGCTGAGGTGCACTATGACAAAAGCTTGGGGTGCTGAAGTGCACAGTGACAAAAGGCTGGAGTGCTGAAGTGCACTGTGACAAAAGCCTGGGGTGCCAGATGTACTGTGATAAAAGCCTGGGTGTCAGGATGCACTAAGACAAAAGCTGGGGTTCTGAGTACACTGTGACAAAAGCAGAGTTGTCAGGTGCACTGTGACAAAGCCTGGGGTTGAAGGTGTACCATGACAGAAATGTGGGGTGCTGAGATGCACTATGACAAAAGCTGAAGTTCCAGGGGTTACTCTGGCCTGCCTCCTCCATCTCTGGCCTCAGTTTGAGCCCCCAGGGCACCCGCTTCTGGATATACTCTTCTCCAGCCTAGAACTGCGGCTGACCTCAATGACTAACACACATTCCTGGCCTAGTTAGAGAGCCCCTTGCCTCTCATATTTATAGCCACCTCTCAACTCTGTTTGGGCCTCTGAGGAAGACTGGCCCTTCTTTAGAAGCTTCTTATGGTCCCCCTGCCCTGCCTCAGGCCCCTTGTTCCCTGCAAGACTCTTCTCTCAGGGGAGAGGGATAGGGCAGGGGTCTCATCCTGGGCAAATTGGCCCTCCCTGAACTATATCCACGAAATGAGAGCAGCAGCACTGGTCAGGCCAGTGGGGTGAGGTCCAAGTGAGACCTCCGTTCCGAAGAATGATTGTGACTAACAGTTGTGGACCACTAGCTGTGTGCCACCAGCCTATGCCACGTAGTCTGTCACACTGGGGTGCTTGTGCGTGCTGGGACATGGGAAGCTCTGCCATGAGTATTTCAAATGACAGCACTGTCACCCATTGGTTTGGGTTTCAACAGAGTGTTCAGACTACGAAGAAAGGCTTGGCCACCTACTCCTGAGAATTAGTTGGTGAAAACCTTCTAGATCACAACAGAACACCATCTGACTCTCCTGATTTCCTCATCAAGAAAGACCAGTAAATGGCAACATGCCGTACACTGAGGATGTGGTGGCATCCAAGGGTGTGGGAGATCCTGAACACAACAGCTACACAGACAGATTTGAACACGGCAGGAATTATGGAGATGGTGAGGACCACACAGTGTTTCCTCTGGGAAACGCAACATTGCCACGTGGTGGAGCCAACCGTGTGGCAGCTAACAGCATGTTGCAGGCATTGGGCATGTATGAATTCATTTCACTCTCACAAAGCCCTGCGAGAAAAAGTTTATCAGATGCATCTTGTGGAGGCAAGATTCAGAAAGGTGAGTAGCTAGTCCAAGATCACACAGCTAGTCAGGATTCACATTCTCAGTCTTCTAGCACTTGTGCCTCCAACCACTGTGCCGGGTGAGCCACAGAGCACCTTCTCACCGCCACACATGGCCCTGGTCCTCCACTGACTGTGCCTCCAACCACCACGCCGAGTGAGCCACAGAGCGCCTCCTCCACACCTGCCCTGTGGCTCCTCGCCTCCACACCTGCCCTGTGGCTTCTTGCCTTCATACCTGGCCCTGGTCCTGCACTGACTGTCTGCAAAAAAAACATGCTGCACTGAAAGAGGCCTCAGAGGAATACAGTGCCCCTGCTCAAGCCACTGAGAACGTGGGGACATGGCCAAGGAGGGAGCAAGCAGAATGGCTTAGACACAGAAAGGCAACCAGTGGTGACTGAGAGTGGTTGTGACTGGGGACCTCGACCTACGTCCTTGCTTCACACACATATTCTGTGTCTCCTAACTGCTCTTTTGGAGGGGTAAATAGTTGATAAATTAATTTATAAAAAGGCTTGGGAACTTCAGTTGCTTGTATCATAAGTGTTTATTTTCAATTAAGTGAATTGTAAGAGGAGGCAAAGAACTGACAGTGGGTGCTTACGCTGTGTGGGGCATGGTGCTAGGCACTTGCAGTTGTTTAGTTATACATAAACACTGGCTCGGTCCCTGCTCTGTGCCAGCAGCTATTCGGTTGCTCCATTCCCTTTTTTTGATGTGAAAACTAAGGCCCAGAGAGGAAGCTTTTCTGAGGGTACACTCAAACTGGGTAGCATGCTAGGGTATGCTATAGTGAGAGCCTAATGAGGGGTGTGTCATGGTGGTAGATGTTGAAGGAGAAGCCATTGTTAACCTTGCCTCTTCCTCTGCCTCCTCATCCCTGTGGCTGCACCTCAAGTTTTCAGGTGCCCCTAATTTGATGCCACATGATCACTCTGCTGAGGAATATCCTGGTGTTGCATTTCTTAAAATCAGTAAAACTCTATACAGGTGAAGCTCTAAGACATGATTTCAGGAATTGAAGGATGGTGCTGATGGCCTGTTGTTAGCTAGAAAATAGATAACCAATTTAATTAGCTTTTCCTCATAGGACTTAGGGAAGCCTTTAATTAGCTCAGAGGCCCAGAGGGAGAGGCCGGTGTTGTAGGCAGCACCCCATGAGGGGCAGGTGATAGAGAATGGGGCCTAATAGCTATTTGGAAGACCAGGCTCTTGTTGGTCTTAGTTTGTGGAATGTGGGAAGGAGTTTGCTGGAGGTGGATGGGGAGAAATGCTAAAGAAATGCAGAGAAGATGAGGGCTGGAGGAGGAGCAGCGATGGTGCTCTGTGCTTAGTTTTGCATTGGATTATGCCTTTACAGGACATGTGACTACTGTAGGCAAGCACTGCTGTGAGCTCTGAAGGTAGAAACACTCCCCAGGAAGCTGGAGAGACCCTCCAAACAGCCAATGGGAAAGCAGGACTTTCCTAGCTAAGTGTAGGACACCTTTCTCTTGAACTTGAGGAGGAGGCAAGGCTTCCTGGGCAGGGGATGCAGTAGAGGAAGCACAATGGTGCTTAATACTTAGACCTTGAAAATTCCATGCCTGTTGTCTTTGAGTCCATCTCCACTCCTGGTGGCCCCTGATACAAAGCAGCCAGTGCCCCTGGGGCTTTCAGGGCTGTGATATTTAAGGAGCAGTAGTGCTGCAGGGTGGCTTGAAATGCAAAATGCTAGGGGAGTAATCTAGCTAGCACAAATCCACTGTGCCACCCAGGGGCCTTTCAGATTCCCAAATCCTCACAAATTCCCCACCACCCAAAGGGGTTCCTGCTGAGCCCTGCCCCCACCCAATACCACCTGTCCTCATGGGAAATCAAGTGGGTCTTGCTTTACAGCACTTCCACTTCAGCAGCCCTGGAGAAATGGCCATAATCAGATGAACAACAATGAAGGTTTTATAGGCCTGCCTTAGTGTCAGTCATTCCCTCACTGAACTTGTAACCTAAGAATTTTCATAGTTGTTAATACACCCACAGAGACTCTGGATGGTACAAAGATTCATGCAATCAATTGCTAACTGAAAGACTGGCAGCTCAAATTCATCCAGTTGTTGTTAGGTGCCATTGAATTAACCATGACTAATAGAAAATCAAAAGGGCTGAACTCACTTGGCATTTCTTGAGCTGAAGAAGCTAAGGAATACATTCAAGACTTAAGTTGCAATACTTAAGGATTCTATGGGCAGAATATGAAATGATCCAGGAAGCAGCAAAAGAAGATGGAAGGAGTATACACTATACAATGAAGAATTGGCTGACACAGAAGAATTTAATGAAACAACATAGGATCAAGAGGCAATGATGATGAAGGATGAAGTTCAGGCTGCTCTGAAAGAATTGGCAAAAAACAAGGCCCCAGGAATTGACAGCATATCAATTGACATATTTCAACAAACAGATGCTGGCCTGGATGTGCTCACCAAGTTGTGCCAAGAAATCTGGAGGATAATTACCTGGCCAACTGATCGGAAGAGATCCATATTTTTTCTCAGTCCAAAAAAAAAGTGACCCCCCAGAGTGTGGAAATTATTGAACATCACATGATTAGCAAAATCCTACTGAAGATTGTCCAAAATGACTGGAACAGCACATTAACAGATAACTACCAGAAATACAAGCTGGATTTAGAAGAGATAATGGCATTAGAGACATTACCACCAGTGTCAGATGGATCTTGCCTGAAAGCAAAGAGTGCCAGAGGATGTCTGTGTTTCATTGATTATGCAAACTCACTTGACTGTGTAAATCATAACAAATTGTGGCTAACCTTGGGAAGAATGGGAATCCCAGAACATCTGATTGTACTCTTGCAAAACCTATTCTTGGACCAGAAGGCAGTCATCAGAATAAAGCAAGAAAACATCGCATGGGTCAAATTAAGAAAGGAGTATGTCAGGGATGCATCCAGTCACCATACCTTTTCAATCTGTATGTGGAACAGATTATCTGAGAGACTGGACTTAAGGAGGAATGTGGCATCAGGATTGGAGGAAGACTCATCAACAAGCTACATTATGAAGATGACACACCTTGCTTGCCGAAACTGAGGAAGATCTGAAGCATTTGCTGCAGAAGGTCAAGGCATGTAGTCTTCAATATGGCTTGAAGCATAACATAAAGAAGACAAAGATTCTCACCACTAGGTCAACTGGAAGCACTGTGATGGATGGAGAAGAGATTGAGGTTGTTAACAATTACAGCTTGCTCGGCTCCACAATTAACACTCTGGACACCAGCAGTCAGAAAATAAAAAGATGAACTGCATTGGAGAAGTCTGCTGTCAGGGATCTCTGCAGGATTGGGGAAGTCTGCTGTCAGCGTGCTGAAGTACAATGATGTCAGTCTAAAAATTAAGGTGTGTCTGATCCAGGCCATGGTCTTAGTAATTACATGTTGTGTATCAGAGCACTGGACAATGATTAAGGATGACAGATGAATAATTGATGCCTTTGATTTGTGGTGCTACAGAAGAGTTTTGAACATACCAGGGACTGCCACGAGAACAAACTGGTCTGTCTTGGAGACAAGTTTCTCATTGGACAACAAGTTTCTCATTGAAGGCAAAGATTTTGCAGCTCTGTCTTACATACTTTGGCGAAGGACATCAGGCTTGGAAGAGTGGAGGGACAGCACAGGAGAGGAAGACCCCAGATGAAATGGCTTGACACTGTAACTTGGACAATAGGGGTAGGTGTGTTGGAGTCAGTGAGATTGGCTCAGGACAATCAGGCTTCAGAGCTGTTGTACATGGGTTGCTATAAGTGGCAGGCAACTTGGTGGCACACAACAACAACAGCAGTAACACTATAGACAATGAGTTTGCATTTTGCCTATCCCAGATCATCCTCCTGATAGCCAGTTGCTCAAGCCCACTGTTGTAGCTACTGTGTCAATTTTTCTTGTTGAGAGTCCTATTCTCTTTCTCTAACCCTCTATCCCAGCAAGAAGTATTTTTCCAAAGACTGGGTCCCTTCTGATAACTTGCTCAAATAGTGTGAGACAAAGTTTCACTATCCGTGCCTCCAAGTCGCACACTGGTTACACTTCCTCCAAGACACATGTATTTGCTCTTTTGGCAATCTATGGGTTGGTCAATATATCTTCACCAATATCACAATTCAAAAGCATCTACTCTTTGGTATTCCTTACTCATCATCTAACTTTCTGATACAAGTGAAGCAATTGAAAGTGGCGTGACTTAGATCAGGTGCACCTTAGTCTTTAAACTGACATCCTTGGTCTCTAGCACTTTAAAGAAAGATTTGACAGTAGATTTTCCTATTGCAGTACATCTTTTGATTTCCTGACTGCTGCCACCATGGTTGTAGATTGTTGATCTAAGTAAAAGGAAATTGTTCACAACTTCAATCTTTTCTCCATCCACCATGATGCCACACATTGGTCCAGTGGTGAGGATTTTCCTTTTCTTGATGTTGAGGTGTAACTCATTGAAGGCTGTAGTCTTGGTCTTCTTCAGTAATTGCTTCACTTTTTCACTTTCCATTAGCAAGGTTGTATCATCTGCCTAATGCAGGTTGTTGATAAGTCTTTCTGCAACTCTGCTGTCATATTCTTCTTCATAGAGTCTAGCTTTTAAAATTATTTGCCCAACATACAGATTGAATAGTATGGAGAAAAGATACAGCCCTGATGCACATCTTTCCTGATTTTAAACTAAGCAGTGTTCCCTTGTTCTGTGGAAGCAACTGTTTCTTGCTGTTTGTATACTTATAGCAAGAATACAATAAAATATTTTGGGATTCCTAATTTCCTCAATGTTATCCATAATCTCTTATGCTCCATGCAGTCATGTGCCTTTGTACAGTCAATAAAACACAAGTAAACATGATCCTAGTAGTCTCTGTTATTGGCCAAGATCCATCTGCACTGGCAGTGATATACTTGGTGCCATGGCCTCTTGTAAATCTTGCATAAATTTCTGGCAGTTCTCTGTCAATGTAGTTATTTCAGCTGTTTTTAAAATAATCTTTAGCAAAATGTTATTTGTATGTCATCTTAGTGATATTATTAGACCATTTATGAACCCTCTTGGGTCACCTTTTTCTGGGAATGGGAACAAATATTGATCTCTTCCAATCTGTTGGCCAGGTAGCTGTCTTCAAAATTTCTTGGCACAGGCTAGTGAACACATCCAGAGCTGTTTGTTGAAACATGCCAATTGGTATTCCATTAATTTCTGGGGACATAGTTTTCCCCCAATAATTTCAGTGAAATGTTAACTTCTTTCATTACCATTTGTTCTTGATCATATGCTACTTCCTAAAATGGTTCAGTGCTGACCAGTTCTTTTTGGTACAGTGACTCTGTGTATTCCTTTCATTTTCTTTTGATTCTTTTAATACTTTGAACCATTTAATATTTTGCCCATAGAATCCTTCAGCATTGCAACTGGAGGCTTGAATCAATTGAAAACTCAGTGGAAGCCTAGATGGTAACCAGTTTCTACAACTAAGCATTCTGTTCAGGATTATAAGAGAAGGTGCTGGAAAATAATTTAGAATGACATTCAAAATAATAAGAAAGACCAGAGTTACTACTGGTCTGATAGAGACTGGTGTAGCCCTAAGACTGTGACATTTAGATGCTCTTGAAACTGGAGCTGAACACATTGCTGGGATCACCAACTATATCAGCCAAATTGTAACGTGAATAATTACATTTCTCAGAAAAGCAACCACATGAATTTGTGTAATGTTTGTGCCGAAACAAAGTCTAGAAGTAATAAAAGAAGGAGAAATGGACACTGGAGGCCCAGGGAGGAAGTGGGAAGAGTGCTGATCCTTGAGGTTATTGCAAAGAATGTCCTGAAACACAATGTGTATAAAGTGTTGAGTGGAAGCTAACATGTGCTTCACTCAAACCACAATAAAATGTCAACAAAAAGAAAGAAATGCATGGAGACCTCACACATTCTCCAAACAGATCCCACACAGTGGATGTGGTGGTGGTTACCTACAGGTGATTGTTTCCTGAGTGTGGGCAGGCCGTGTGAGCCCATTCTGCAGAGGAGGCGGCCAAGCTACCCAGCTGGACAGGGCAATCTCACCTCTAACCCACGTTTCCTAGGTCCCAGGACTCCTGCTCTCTCTGGCTGCACAGAGGTAGGGGGGCAGGGCTGGGGTTTGAAGACAAGGAGGACTAAGAGGATGGGTGTGGGACAGAAAGGGAAGTGAGTAGTAAGGTCCATTTTCAGATACAGACTGCACCTGCCAGGACATCTCTGGCATAGAAACTACAATGCTTGCCCTCAATTCCTCCTGTCCTGCGTGTGCTATGGCTGCTCCCCGATTTACCACTCCTCCCACTCTGGCTCTGTACCCACATTCCTCCCGTGGTCGCTTTAGCTGTCTTCTCCTGTCCTACAAGCCCCCTGCAAGGAACAGGTCCTGATGTCCCGGGTGTCTGTGGATTACCATGCACTGCTTGTCACTTGTGCTCTTCCGTCATCCCAGCAATCCGCTGAGTGGTGTTGGGAGAGGCTGTGGAGCTGGCTCAAATGTGCACTCTGCACAACCAGGAAAGCCCGCACGAGACTCCAATTTGCCTGATTCTACCCCTCAGGTCAAGTCTTTGGAAGTGACTTGCTGTGTGCAAGCTACAGGTAAAGCTCATTTTGTCCACATGAGCAGGGTGAGTGAAGGGATACATTCTGGAAGCCACTCAAGGGGAAAAAAAGATACTTAAAAAAACTTCTTTTTGTTGCTCTTGCTGCCAAAATTCAATGAGCCTTGAACAGGAGCAGGCCTGGTGGGCCCATCATCCCCACTGTCAATCTGTGCCTTGCAGATGCAAGGCCGTCCTACTCAGTACATCCTGAGCCCCTTTCAAGGAGAGAAATATGGACTTGTCTAGGTCCCTGTCACACCTGGATTAACCGCTGCCCTCCAAGAGCCCCAAGTTCTTCATGTTCATGCAGGGATGATGAAGATGATGTTGCTCTGAGGCAAATAAGCTGGGTGGAAGGATTTTTCAGAACAGGGTACACATATGAGAGCTGCTGTGAGGATGCGACTCTCACGTAAAGAAAGGCGGGGGTGACACAGATTCTCAGGATGCCTTATGTGGAGGCAGGAGCGTGGCAGTTGCTGTCAAGGCACGTGGCTGACTCGGTGTCAGGTACTGTGCTAACCTTCCATACACCTTATCCCACAGTCCTCATCACAAACTCGAGGAAGTGAGTACATGAAGTACATATTACAGATAAGGAAACACATGTCTAGGCAGGTTAAAGAAGTCAGAAACAAAGGGAGAAAACCTAGATCAAACCTCAAGCTCAGAGAGGGAACTAAAGGAAAGAGCTGCAGTCCACTTGAATCTGGCTCACAGCAGCAGAGACAAGAACTGAACTCAAGAGGTTTTCAGTAAGTAGGTCACCAGGCATTTCTTCTGACGTCCCTCTGGGTGGACTCAAACCACCAACCTTTTGTTAGCAGCTGAGTTCACTAACTGCTTGCACCATCCAGAGACTACCTCAGTGGAACTCTTGCATGCTGACCTGGTCATCGAGTGCAGCCAGTACAGAAAGACATACAAATTCATTCCACTTGTTTAGGGGGCTGGAAGTCTAAATTTATGCTGCCAACGCCAGAAGCCTTTCTGTGGTCTCTGGGGAAAAGCTTTATTGTCTTTCAGTTTCGGTAGACTTCAGAGCTCTGTGGATCTTCCCTGGGATCTGAGGGGATCTTTCCCAGGGGGATTTCTTTCCATCAGGTCAGGGTCTGACTTGGGTAAGAGTGCTGCATCCCAACAACTAATGGCTGATGACATCAGATCCTGGGGGGCCAAGACTCAGGTCCACTCAAGATGACATATTCTGGGAGGTCACAGTTGTAGCTGTTAACACTTTTCACACAGGATACCTGAGTTGAGTCCCACCCACTTAGCCCCCATGTGTGAATGCAGACTCGTGTGAAACTATGTTGCTGAAAAAGTTCAGGGAAGCTTCCAGGCTCAGTTTCTAGGAGACAGAGGAGGAAGCAAGGCCTGGTGAAGTCCTCCAAACATCAGCCAATGAGAATCCTATGGATCTGAGTATGGCAGGCTGTAAATTAAGCCTCCCTTCACAAACACCCCTTCAGCACATGCCTCCTTTCTATATCTATGTTCTAGCGCTGATATTGTGGCCTTCTAGCCACAGGACTCGTGCTGGCTCTGATGCTCACAGGACACCTGTGCCCCCCTACTTGGGTGGATGACAGGATTCAGGATCCCCTCAGATCCCTGTCTCTGACACTGTTGGGCAGAGATGGAAGGGGGTTCCGGAACACTGCATCTTTGCTAGACCTCTGGAGTTGTGGAGGTTTCCCCTCTCTACTCCGTGACACAAATGGCATCTGCAAATTTCAAAGATGTGGTTAGAAGAATCTGGGTGAAGAGAAAGTTTCCCCTTGAAAATTACAGGGTCTTATAGCGCTGATGAGTCTCAGGCCTGGTTCTGCTAAGTGGCCAGGCACAATTGACCCAAACGTCCCCTCTGTTCTCTAAAATGGAAGGAGCAAGTGGGCAGGGCCAACTGGAGCAGAAGCTGCAAACTAGCAGCTGTGTGAAGCATCCAGCTTAAAATAAAATGTGTTTGTTTTGTTCAAAGCTTAAAATAAAATTGAATTACATGCCAATGCTAAAAATCAGGGGATTGTACAAAAAACCAGATTTGTGACTTCTCTTAAAATATCGGAAGCACAGCACACTTAGGGTTGTCTGAAGGGTTGTCAGGGAGTGGCATCTTTCTACCAGCTCACTCATCCCCTTCTAACCTCATGAAGATCTGTTTCTGGCCTGGATTCAACAGGTAAGTGGGTTTACAACTCCTGAATGTTAGGGTTGGAGGAGAAAGCTGCTGGAGGAAAGCATTTCTACTTACTAACAAATACTCATTAAATACCATGAGTATTTGAAACATTCCAGGTTGAGTCTTAAGTGCTGTTCTCATGCCAGCCACCTACTTAATGCTCCCAACGGTGCCTCAAGTGAGTAGCATTATCATCACCCTGTTTCCCAGACAAGGGCACTGAGGCACAGAGAGGTGAATGCACCTGCCCAAGGCTCAAGGCTGGTGAACAGTGGTGTTAATATTTGAACCCTAGAACCTAGCTCCTGAATTGAGGCCTTAACCCCATACATACTACCTTCACATTTTCTGATGAGTGGCCTTGCTCATGGCTCTATGCAAATTTTCATGTCTCAGGATGAAAACTAAACTCTACACCAGCACTCCTCTTCTCTCCTTTCTTTTCTAGATTACCTCTTCTTCCTCATATGCCAACTGAATCTAGGCCTTTCATCAACCCTGTATAGGGTTTCTACCACCCCTTACCCTTTTAAGGAAGGAACTGAGGCACAGAGAGGTCAAGTAACCTATCCAAGGTCACTTGGCTAGAAATTGCAGTCAGGGTTTGAACCAGACAATCTGACTACAAAGTCTGTTCTTGGAAACTCCACCCTAGCCATCTGTCTATTGCCACCTTCATTTTGCTACTTGCCTATCCATTCAGCATCCACTAAGAACCTATACCTGGGCTACCTCTGTGCTGGGTATGGGGTACCAGACCCCCTGCTGAGAGGATGGCTGGGCTGGGCTGAAAGGTGACTTTTTGTTCTAAGAACAAGAACAGGGTGGCCACTCCCCCTACACTGAGGGCAGCAAGAAAACAAGTGTCTCTTTGACAGAGTTGGAGAACACAAGAGGAAGTAGCAGAGAATGCTGGGTGGCCCCACAGCAATGCCTTCAGCCCTGAATGAGTGGCACTCCTTGCAAGGGTTATTTGGGGATCCCAGCTGCCTACAGCCACCTCTGAATCCCAGCATTTACAGCCAGAGATGATGTGCTGTGGGGCCCTGCACAGAGCTGTTCTCATTTTGTGCCTCCGTTTTCCAACCAGCAGGATGAAGGAGGTTCACTTTTAGAAGTCCCAAAATGAAAGCTCACAGGTCTGCTTCAGCTCACAGGCAGATCTGCAGTGTTTTTTAAAAACAAATAAATCTTTTAATTTAGAGAAGTTTATGTTGGTTTAGTTGTAAACAAAATGCTGCAAAGATAGTGCCAAACACAGAAAACCTCAAGGAGCTGACAAAAAAATTGTTAGTGCTACTAGACCAATTTAGTAGAGTGGCAGGATACAAGATCAATATATGAAAGTCAGTGGGATTTCATTGTAGTAACAAAGAAAACATAGATAAGGAAACTAAGAAAGCAGTAACATTTACAATATCCAACCACAAATTGAGATACTTAAGAATAAACTTAACTAGAGATATAAAAGATCTTTATAAAGAAGGAAACCAGTATAAAATGAAATTTTTTATAAAAACAAAACAAATTAGGTTATCAGACTTTTTCTTGTGGAGGCCCAGGAGTATTCTATAAAACTTTCATTATGTGACTATTTTCTGAGATAGTATTGCCAAATATTTGTTCCAAATCAGTAGGCTTTCTTTCTACCCTGCTGGAAAAAATTTTTGATGAACACAGGAATTTAATATTTAGAAGGTCCCATTCATCAATTTTATCCTCTTCAGATTGTACATTTCTCGATGTATTTGGCAGTCTCTTTATACTGTAGACTAGCGCTTCTAAGTTTGATCCCACTTTGTCTTTTATGAACTTTATGGTTTTGGGCTTTACTCCCAAGCAGACCCCAGTGATTGGAACATGGAATGTGAGAGCCATGAATGAAGGAAAATTAGAAATTGTTAAGAAAGAAATGGAACGCATAAATATTGACATATTAGGCATTGGAGAGATGAG
>NW_006400038.1:741616-753627 GCF_000299155.1 Elephantulus edwardii
AGTCTTCCAAGAGGATAAAATAGATGAATGGGACCTTCTAAGAATCAAATCCCTATGCACATCCAAAAACTTCTCTAACAGGGTAAAAAAGGAAAGCCACAGACTGGGAAAAATATTTGGTAATGACATGTCAGATAAGGGACTTATATCTAGAATTTATAAAATACTCGAGTACCACAACAAGATAAAGGTAAATAACCCAATTGAAAAATGGGCACAGGATATGGACTACCAAGTCTCTTATTCACCTTGAGGTGACTTTTGTGTATGGTGTGAGATGTGGATCCTGTTTAAACTTTCTGCAGCTAGCAGTCCAACTTTGCCAGCATTATTCTCCATTGCAAGAACATGAAAACAGCCTAGATGTCCAACCACTAGCAAATGGATTGGGAAACAGTGGTACATTCATACAATGGAATACTATGCAGCACGCAGGAGCAATCATTTTGTAAATGATTACCTAACTTGGGATGTACTGGAAAGCATTATGCTGAGTGAACTAACTCAGCCCCACAAGGACAAATATTGTATAAAACCATTATTGTAGAATGAGTACAAAGATCCAAGGAGGGGTGAAGGGTGGAAATAGAGGGGTGAAGATGGGGGGTGGGTAGAGTGTTAATCATAGGGTTGCACAATTCAATGGGTGGGTAGGGTGAAGGAAATGGGAAGGATCTTTTGTGAAAAACAATGTATTCAAGCTTTGCAAATAAATTAGAGAAATATAAAAAAACCAAGAAAGACAGGCTTATCCTGATAAATTATTATAATTGAAAGTAGACATTGTAGTTATAATAATTTGTGCATTTATTTGTTGTATTTTTTCTGCAGTGACATTTAAGCTCTATGATAGGTTAGCCTTCTAACTGTTGGCATATTCCTGTGCCTAAAAGAGTGCTTGTACAGACTAGGAGTGAAGGGAATGTGTGTCAAGAGAATGAATGAATAATGAAAGCATTAAGCATCCCAATTCCTATTTTGTTGTCAGACGAAATAAAAATAATGTGTGGAGATTTTTACGTGAAGAAACCAAACCAAAACAAAACAAAAAACCAAAGAAAACTACAAAACACTTCTGCAAGACACAATAAAACACCTAAGAAAAGGAAAAATGTTCCCTGTTCATGGATAGGAAAACTCAATATAGTAAAAATGACATTCCTATCAAAAGCAACCTACATGTTTAACACAATCCCAATACAGATACTAAACTCATTTTTCAGAGACTGAAAGGACAATTGGCAAGTTTATTTTGGGGGAAAGAAACCTCAAATAAGCAAAACACTTCTGAAAAACAAGAATGAAGTGGGAGGCATAGCACTCCTTGATCGCAAAACCTACTAAACAGCTGCAATAATCAAAACAACATGGTACTGGTACAATGACAGGCATATAGACATTGGCATATAGAAGGCATATAGAAGAGAATTAAGAACCCAGCAATTAATCCATCTATCTCTGGTCAACTGATATTCGACAAGGAAACAACCCTGATCAAATGGGGAAACGACAACCTCTGTGCTGGCAAAACTGGACAAAAGCTGAAGCAGGAGGCACACCTCTTAACATACACAAAAATTAACTCAAGGTGGATCAGAGAACTAGGGATAAAGCCCAAATGGGACCTTCTAAAGATTAAATCCCTGTGTGCATAAAAAAACATTTTCCAATAGAGCAAAACAAAAACCTACTGATTGGGAAGAAACCATTGGGCTATAGTATCCCAGACAAAGGTCTCATAACTAAAGTTTACAGAATCACACAGGGCCTCCAGAAGAGAAAGACTGATAACACAATTACAAAACAGACAAAAGACATGGAAAGATCTTTCAAGAGGAAGAGATCCAGATGTCCAACAGACAGGAAGAAATGCTCAAAATCACTGGCAATAAGAGAGATGCAAATCAAAACCACAATGAGATACAATCTCACCTCAGTAGCACTGGCAAAGCTAACAGGACAGCCATTAATAAATGTTGGAAAGGATATGGAGAGATAGGAACTTTATATGGTGGGATTGTAAAATGGAACAACCACTCTGAAAAACAGTTTGGCATTTCCACAAAAAAGCTGAACACAGAAATTCCATAATAGTAAAACATGTATGAGGAAACACGAGGGGAGGGTAGGAGCAGAGGGGTGGGGATGAGAGGGGGTAACCATAGGGTTGCACAATATGATAGGTGGAGAGAGGGGTGGGTAAAGGAAAGGGAAAGATCTGGTGTGAAAAACAATGTATACAAGCCTTGTAAGCAAACCAGTATAAAATAAAATAAAAAACGTGTGTGTGTGTGTACATACTTTTTTTTTAAAAAAGATAGTACCAAGGGGTCTCCTGTGTTCCACATCTCGTTTCCCTTACTTAGAAGAGGTTACATCAATGTGGTAACATTTACCACAGCTGTGAACCAAAGCCCATCCATTAATATTTACGTAAATCTGTCTTTTCAGATGGACTTAGTTTTTATTTCATGCTCCTTTTCTGCTTCAGGATTCCATCTAGAACTCCAGACTACATTTAGTTTCATGTTTTCTCATGTCTGTAACTATTTTGCAGGTTGTTTGTTTTTTAAAACATTTTAAAAAAATTTTAGTGCCTCAGAGGGAATATTTGGGGTATTAGAAATATATTGGGATCTGGCTGGCAATTACACAGGTGGAAACACAGGTAAAAATCATCAAAAGGTACATTTGAAATGAATACATTCACCCACTTTATTCGCCACAGTCCTCAGCAATTCCCATTATACTTTCTTTTAACTCAACATTGTTTTATTCCTCTGCTTGGCCTGTGTAGTCACCACATGGTAGATGAATTGCTAAAGTCCTTTCCAGTTTATTCAGCTATTAAGTAGATATAAAATAATATTTTCTATCTGATAGGGCTACAATAAAGATTAACTGAGATAGCATATATCAGTATCTTGGTGCATAGACAATGTCCACAAAGGGGAACTATTATTGCCAATATTGTTGTGTACTATCAAGTCAGAACTGACTCAGAGCTGATTGAGAGGCAGTGAACCGCGCAGGAGGAGATTGTCCATCTTTCTCCGGCACACCAGCTGGTGGATTTGAACTGCATACTTTGCAGTGGCCATGCAATTCCTTACCCTAGGAAACTAGAGAGCTCCTTTTTGTTGTTAGGGGCAATCAAATAACTTCTGACTCCTAGTGACACTCTGTGCAACATTGTATAATCCTGTGTCATCCTCACAGTCCTGTACTGAAGCCTTTTATTACAGCCAATGTGACTGTCTATCTCATTGAGGGTCTTCCTATTTTTCATTGAACTCAACTATGATCATTGCTCATATAATACTTGTATAATTTAGACAAGTATGTATGTCTCATTCATCCATAACAAAAACTTTATCTACTCCTATCTTCCTTGCCTCCTTCCCCATCCCCACTCCTCTCTGTTGGGAAGGCACATACTCTGAGGCCCACAAGGTGGAGATGATAGAGCCAAGCCTAAATAGGTCCCCATCTTGGCTAATGGAATCAGAAAACCCAGGGATGACCTGTAGGTCTGTCCCCAAAACCCAGGAGATACCATGGTGGAAGTTGGTGTTCCAATTTTTCCTTTTTTGAAGAACCCCTGCAGCTCCCAGGCTTCTGTCCCCTTATAATGGCTTATCTGCCCACCACAGGGTCTCCCCTTCACCATGGCAACAGCAGGGAAGTTGGAGGACTTTAAGACGGTGCTTTAGAAATCATGAGAAGGTAACCTCCAACCTGACTCTCAGCTGGCCTAAACCTCTCAGAGTACCCAAATTAGTGAAGTAAACAGGAGGCAAGCAACTCACACCCTAATCTCTCCAATGGGCACTGCTATCAATGATGGAGTGTTAAGAAAGATAAATACCATTGAGGGCTGTGGGTAATGACTGTGGGTGAAGAGAGCTATGGGGGAGGGCTATGGGTAAGGACCATGAGAGAGGATAGTGAGTGAAGATGATTATCAGTGTGGGTCTTAGAAGAAGGTCATAGGTGAAGGTAAGGGATGAGGGTATTGGGTCAGGAGGGTTATGGATAAACTTCATGCATGAGCAGGGTCATGTGTGAAAGTCATGGGTGAGAAGGGTCATGGGATTATGGGTGAGTGTCAGGGTGAGGGTTGTGGATGAGGAAGGTTATGAGTGAGGGTCATGGGTGAGGAGGTTCACGGGTAAGTGGCATGGGTAAGAATTGTGGGTGAGGAGGGTCATGGATGAGGATAATGGATGAGGAAGGTCATAGGTGAGGAGGATTATGGGTGAAGGTCATAGGTGAAGAGGGTCACGGGTGTGGATGGTCATGAGTAAGGGTCATGGGTAACTGGCATGAATGAAGGTCATGGGTGAAGAGGGCTGTGGGTGAGGGTTATAAGTGGAGTTATGCGTGAGCATCATTAGTCGAGGGTCTTGGATGAGGGGGTCATGAGTGAAGATCATGGTGAGGAGGGTGATGGGTGAAGGTCATTTATGAAGGTCATGGGTGAGGGTCGTGGTGAGGAGGGTCATGGGTGAGTGTCATGGGTGAGGAGAGTCACAGTTGAGGAGGATCATGAGTGAGCATCATGGGTAAGGGTTGTGGGGGAGGAAGGTCATGGGGCAGTATTGTGGGTAAAGGTTGTGGTTGAAGAAGGTCATGGGGGAGGGTAATGGGTGAGGGTCATGGATGTGGATCATAACTAAGGGTTCTGGGAGAAGGTGTAGTCCTGGGTGGGTTAGGAGGGGAGTAGAAAGAATCTGAGGAGTATTTATGGCTGGTCTTTTCTTGCCCTATAAGCACTGGCAAGGACAGTGATGATGGAAATGGCACTGATAATGGTGATGACAGTAGTGCTAAACCCTTTATCTGCTCAGTGTAATGTTGTTTCTATAACCACCCCATGAAGGAAGTCGGGTTGTCTCATCATCCATTTCACACAAACCACACAGGCCAATGAGTCAAGAAATGATCTAAGGCTTCCCACTAAAAAGGATGCAGACATGATTCCAGCCTGAAATCGGTCTGACCCTAGGTCCCAGTGTGCATCTGTGAACTGGGCAGGTGACTCCTCCCTGCACTGACTCCAGCATTTCTGCAAGTTCAGGGCACGGCCCAGGTTCAGAACTGACACCACTCTCCACTCACCTGTCCAAGGCCTGCACCTGCTGTCTCCAGGAGCCTAGGGAAGTGAGTTATCATCACCCTTCACAGGCACGGAGATACCAAGGTACATGTCCAAAACCACACAGGGGAACAGGCTGGAGCCTTGCTCCCCACACACCCCTGTACTCTAGTCTCCTGCTGAAACACTCAATAACCAGTGGGCTGGCGGCTGTCCCCCACAGAGGGCCTCTCCCTTGGCACATATTTCTAGCCCTGGGCTTCTGCTCTATCTCTGCCAGCACCCTGATGGGGCTCTGGGATGCCAGTGCCCTGTACCTGAGCCAAAGTTGCTGCAGAGTCTTCACTGTCCCACAGGGTCCAGGCTACAGACTTTACTGGTTTTAGCACCAGGAGCTGCTGTAGAAGACCTGGGTCCACAGGGGACCCATAGAGATCTTACAGCCACAAAGCTGCCTTCCTCTTTGGCCTTGGGACAGGAAAGAGGGGAGTTGGTGGGTGGGGGCGGAGAGTGTGGCTGGCCTCCACAATGCAGTGCTTGGCAAAACAGCGGTCTCTGCCAAAAGCAATGTGGGTGGCAGAGTTTCTGCAGCCGGGCTTCCTTCTGATTCTATCAGCCACCTTCTGGCTTCAGCCATGGTTACCTGGAAATTCCTTTGTTGCAAGGACTCCCTGTATATCTGGCTTGCTTGTGTGAGGTGGTCCTGGGAACAAAGGAACAGGCCACTGTAAAGTCCTCTCCACACCCAAGAACAGAAGCTTCCAGTGAAGTGGGTCATGTGAGTGTGAATGGCTGTCAAGAGGCCACGGAGGTTGGCCCAAGCAGCCCTGGGAGCCTGCCTCCTCCAGGAAGCCTCTTTGGACTAAGAGGGAAGAAAATAAACAGATTACCCACCCTACTCTGTCTTCTGGCCCCTCATACTCCTTTCTCACTCACAATGTGCCCATTCATATTCTTCTCGATTACCAAGAACAGGAAGAAAACATTTATTACTTTCTGTCAAACAAGCTGTATTTTCCCCAGCATCACTAGAGCATGAACACTTTCCACACGAGCAACTTTCCCAGGTCTTGCTGCACACCAATGTTTGTTTTTCCTTAAACATTTCAGGTGTAAGGAAATCATCTCTATTGTTTTAATTTTTTAAATGAATTAATATTTTGCTTACTGCAATGTCTACTTAACAAACAGTAGAAAAATCTATGTGACAACAAAGTTAACCTTGAAATTTCCTTTGCTTCCCAGACTTTACTTTTTCAAAATGCATTTTGGATCACAACAGTGCTATACAAACACTCATGTTGGGAGTAGGCAGCCTAGGGACCATCAATAAAGCCAGATGCCAGGGAGCTGGCCCTGACTCATCATCTGACTCACATGTTGGAGGAGGCCTGTGCTCCCTGGGATTCTCAGAGGCTGAGAAGTACATCTCTAGGTCTCTCTCCCAAGGGGTCTCTGGATGGACATAAACTGCTGAGCTTTTGGTTAACAGTCACAATGTGAACTGTTTAAACACTGGGGAGTCGTGTGAAGGTGACGAAGTGGTCTTCTGAGCTGGAACATGTTCACAGCTGAGTAGTCCCACATGCAGGAAGACCAGATCCTTATGACTATTATTTTCAGGACCCTCCAACTGTCAGCTTTACCACTGCAAGCTCTTAATGACGTGAGCACGTTTGCTTCTCGAGGCAAACCTCAAACTCCCCTGTGAGCTCCCAGAGGATCCCTTCAGCTTCTTGAAGCTGCTGTTGTTGAGGACTGCCAAGTCAGAACTGTCCCACAGCTGACCATCCAGGGGGTTCTCACAAGCAATAAATCACAAGGGAGGAGATTGCCCATCTTTTTCCTGTGGAGCAGCTGGTGGATTAGGAGGCTGGGAAAATTGGCATTGGATGGATTGTTGAGAAGTTTTTAGTTTTCTCCTAAGGACAAGATGTAATATGTTTTATCATTTTGGACCCAGTAAAGGGAAGGTAAGACCTCAAAAGGAGCACTGGCCTTTGGGAAGGATCCTCTTACTCCGAGGTAAACTGAGGTCAAGACTGAGGCTGAGGGAGCTAGGGAGGCTCTGTGGAGCTCCGTAGGCTGTAATTGACTCAGATACAGCATACATTTTTGAGCATTTACTGGCTAGGTCTTAATTTAACCCTCACCTCAAGTCCCCCAGGGGCAGAGAAATCTGTGGCCAGTAGACAAATGGAGATGCAGCCTGGTTTCCTCTCCAGTATCCTATGCTCCGCGAAAGGCAGACAAGATCAAGGGTGAAATCTAGATGTCAGAGAGCCATCCCTGGTCCTCAGTTGTGGAGTCAGGGCCCAAAGGACTGATTCTTAGCCTGGGTAGCTGCCTGGACTAAGCTGTCAGCATGGTCAGCATAAAGCCCAGGATGGGGCAAAGCCAGCCCCTAGGAGAGGGCAGGTGCCCGATGTGGGTCCAACAGGGAGGTCACTTAGTGGCCCTCGGCAGAGTCAGGTTGGAACCTGAAGTTTACACTCTGTCCACTATGCTGTGTACTGCTCCACATCCTAGCCAATGTTGAGGGGTGAGTGGGATTCCCCCACTGACACTGAAGGGACCCCATGACCCTGCGCAAGGCTCTGTCTAGCTCTACCAGGACAAGCTGGCCCAGAGGAGGGCAGGTGTGGAGGTGTCCATCCCAGACTTTTTGACTTCGGGGCCTTGTTGGCTCATTACTGCCCTGGTGACTCAGTCCCACTGTTCCTCACACTGCAGCTCCTCTTTGGGAGTATAAATGTTCCTGCGGCATGGACCCCCTTATTCAGAGGGAGCAAAGCACCATGGACTTTGATTTGTGGGAGCTGAACCAGCACTGAATCAGGCCAACAGTGTTGGTTAGTGTCAGATTTGAAAACTGCTGGGTGGGCTCGGGCACCCGGAGATGTAGCAGAGGAGGTGACATGGTGGCACAGACTGGTTCTGCAGTCTAGGCTGGTGACTCTTGGAGCACAAGAGATGGGCAGAATAACAATAGGAGAAAACTGACACATCAGGGTGCTTAGTATCCTCACGGCCACCAGTTAGGTGAGCCCAGACCTCCAACGGCAATGCTAGGTCAGCACTTCTGGTCTGGTCCCTGAGCACCCAGGTCTGTGCAGAGCAGGGAGTCTGTGGCCTCCCTAACACTTGCTCACCACAGTGCGGGCATACCAAGCCCTCCATTCTACTCTATGCTCTTTTGAACACTGGGCTTCCTGGATGAGCTTCTCAGGGGCATGCAGAACTGGGCAGAACCCTCATTTTCAGAGGAAGACATGAAGCCCAGAGAGAAAGGAACTTGAGTCTCCTGAGTGCTGGCTGGGTACTTGCTGGCATGGAGCCTCTGCCAGGAACTCTCAGGTAAGAAGAGGGAGCTGCTCTGGCTTTGTATGTGGAGAAATTGAGGGTGGGATTTCCTAGACCGGTAGAGAGAGGACTGCAAGCCAATGTCCTGGTGGGCCTGTGCCCACATAATGGCTCCTTATCAGGCCCCAGGGAGGTGTCCTCTCTGGCCCTTCCACACTGATACCAGGACTGTGGTGGGAATACTAATTGTCAGCTCCCAGATCTCTCTGTCAAAGTAATCTGAAGACTCCCAATATTCTGATGGTACAGATCACTGAGATGACTAGAGAGTCAGACAAATAGGAACCTGGCAATGAGGTGAGTCTATGGCTGCCCACTCTCTCCAAGCATCTGAGCCAAGCTGGGAAGAAGTGGGATGGTGGTGTGCACAGGGAGATCATGGTAGGTAGGGAGGATTGAGAGATGCCTCAGAAAGTACACTCCCTTTAGAAAAATGGACAGAAAGTGAACCAGGAAGAGATTGTGTCCACTCCCTCTCTGAGGTCATTGCTAGGTAGAGCTCTGGGTCCCTTGCACCCACCTGTTCACAGCAGTGAGTCACACATTCACCTACCCTGACTGCCTT
The DNA here is from genome assembly GCF_000299155.1 of Elephantulus edwardii. Lineage (NCBI taxonomy): Eukaryota > Metazoa > Chordata > Mammalia > Macroscelidea > Macroscelididae > Elephantulus > Elephantulus edwardii. The sequence continues at coordinate 750,643 of NW_006400038.1, forward strand.
TCTGCCTGTGATCAACTCGTGGGTCAAGCCCCTGACCATGTCCCCAAACCAAATGCACAGGAAGTGCTGAGAAAGAGCTGGGTTCAATTCCCCTTGCTCTTTATGTAATGGAATGACCCAAGAGGGCCAAAGAAAGCTTTGTTAAGGCAACAAGCTACCAGGGACTCCCCATGTCTGTGGTTTTGAGAAAGAATACTGCCTTTTGGAAAATGATGAAGGGTATCCTTTGAGCCTCTCTGAGAAATTAATATCATGAATGGACCAGTGAGGATTGGGGTGGCCTATCCAGGATCTAAGGCAAAGCCTTTTCCCAGAGCTTACTCTGTGAAAAGTCCCACATTGACCCCTCAGAGAGAGATCTAATGCTTCATATTTGAAGGGAAAACCAGAAGAATAAGGATAGACTTGGCAGCTACTAATAGCCCAGTCCACCACCACTTGCAGCATGTTAATCGCCTGTTTGGTGGTCAATTAAGCTTAAAAAGATGCTACAACTCCAGGCGAGTGACTGAGATATTTCACTCAGCATAATGTACTCCATGGTAACCTATTTTGTATAATATTTCATGAGTTCTTTGTTTCTCAATGCTGTATAATTCATTGTGTGAATATACCACAGCTTCTCTATCCATTAATTTGTTGATGGGCACTTGGGTTGTTTCCAACTCTTTGCTATTGTGAACAAAGCAGCAATAAACATGGGTGTACATATATCTGCTTGGGTGGTAGCAGTTCTAGTTTATTTAGGGTATATTCTCAATAGTGGAATTGCTGGGTTAAAAGGTATTTCTATTTTCAAATTTTTGAGAAACCCATACTTTCTGAGGAACACACACTGCCTTCCATAGTGGTTGCACCATTTTACACTCCCACCAACAGTGAATAAAGTTTCTAGTTTCTCTGAAATCTCATCATCATTTGTTGTTTGCTGCTCTATTGAATTTTGCTATTGTTACTGGGGTGAAATGATATCTCATAGTTGTTTTGATTTGCATCTCTCTTAGAGCTAGGGATTTTGAACATTTCTTCATGTGTTTGTTTGCCATCTGAATGTCTTTGGTGAAGTGTCTGTTCATATACTATGCCCATTTTTCAATTAGCTTATTTACCTTTATCTTGTTATGGTGCTCGAGTATTTTATAAACTATAGTTAGAAGTCCCTTATCAGACATGTCATCACCAAATATTTTCCCCCATTCTATGGCTTCCCTTTTTGCCCTGTTGGAGAAGTTTCTGGATGTGCATAGGGATTTGATTCTTAGAAGGTCCCATTCATCTATTTGATCCTCTCCTGGTTGTAGATTTTCCAGGATGCTTGGAAGACTGTTTATGTTGTGGATTAGTGCTTCTAGGATTCTTCCAAGCTTTTCTCTAAAAATAGTTTATAGTTCTTTGCTTCAGTCCTAGATTTTTGATCTACTTTGAGTTGGTTTTTGTGTATGGTGTGAGGTGTGGGTCTTGTTTGAGTTTTCTGCACATAGTTTTCCAATTTTGCCAACATCATTTGTTAAAAAGGCTGTAGTTTCCCCACTTGACTGATTTCTTCTTTTTAAAAAAATCAGTTGACCATAGGTAGATGGGCTGATTTCTGGGTTCTCAAGAATATTCCATTAATCCATGTGTCTGCCATTGTACTGTGCTGTCTTGACCACTACGGCAGTGTAGTAGGATTTGAAATCAGGGAGTGAGATGCCTCCTACCTTGTTTATCTTTTTAAGGAGTTCCTTGCTTATTTGGGGCCTCTTTTTATTTCATATGACATTGGAGATTGCCTTTTCCATCTTGTTAAAGAGTGGAATTGGTATTTGTATTGGGATTGCACTGAACTTTGGTAGGATTGTAATTTTCACAATACAATCTTCCTATCCATGAGCAAGGGATATTCTTCCATTTCTTCAGGTCACTTTTTGTTTCTTGTAGTAATGTTTTGTAATTTTCTTTTAATAGAGCCTTTTTCTTTCTAGTTAGATTACTCCCAAGTATTTAATCTTGTGATTCGCTATTGTGATGGGTATTGTTTTCTTAGCTCCAGTTCTGTAGTCTCTTTGTCACTGTAGAGAAAACCAACTGATCTTTGTATGTTGATCTTGTATCCTGCCACTTGCTGAATTGGTCAACTATGTTCAGTAGTTTTCTTGCTGAGTTTTTAGAGTTTTCCAAGTATACTATTATATCATCCGTATATAGAGATAATTTTACCTCCTCTTTGCTAATTTGGAAACCTCTTATTTCCTTCTTTTATTGTGCCCACTAAGACTTCTAATAAAATAATGAATAGGTGAGGTGACAGTGGCCATCCTTGCCTAGTTCTTGTTCTAAAGGAAAATGCCTTTAATCTCTCTCCATTGAGAACAATGTTGGCTCTCGGGTTTGCATATACACTTTTTACTATGTTCAGGAAATTTCCTTCTATTCCTATTTTGTTGAGTGAAAGGTTATTGGATTTTGTCAAAGTTCTTTTCTGCATCAATTGATAGGATCATGTGGTTCTTGTTCTTTGCTTTGTTAAGTGATGAATTATATGGATTGTTTTTCTTATGTTGAACCATCCTTGCATATCTGTTATGAATCCCACCTGGTCATGGTGATTTTTTTAAATGTATTATTGGATTCTATTTCCAGGATTTTAGTCAGGAGTTTTGCATCTATTTTCATGAGAGATTTTGGTGGTGTCTTTACCTGGTTTTGGTATCAAGGATATGTTTACGTCATAGAATGAGTCTGGGAGAATTCCACGTTTTTCTATTTTCTGAAATAGTTTATGCAGAATTGGTGGCAGTTTTCTGAATGTTTCATAAAATTCACTTGTAAAACCATCTGGTCTAGGCTTTTTTTGTCTGGAAGTTGCTTTACTGCCTTTTCAATTTATTCTTTTGTAATGGGTCTGTTCAAAGGCATTTGACTGTGTGGATCATAACAAACTGTGGCTGACTCTGAGAAGAATGGGAATCCCAGAACATTTAATTGTGCTAATACGAAACCTAT
>NW_006400038.1:754602-765519 GCF_000299155.1 Elephantulus edwardii
CGCTATGAGTCGGAAACGACTCGACGGCACATAACAACAACAACAACAATGGGTCTGTTCAGGTGTTCAGTTTCAGTTTTTGCCAGTTTAGGTAGTTTATGATTTACTAAGTATTTGTCCATTTCCTCTACATTTTAATATTTGTTTAAGTATAGTTTTTCATAATATTCCATTGTTAAGCTTTTAATTTTAGTTGGTTTCATTTTGACATCGCTCATTTCATCTCTTATTTGGATTATTTGTGTCTTTTTCTCTTTTTCCTTTGTTAGTTTTTGCTAGTGTGGTTTGTCAATTTTATTGACCTTTTCAAAGAACCGACTCCTGGTTTTATGGATTATTTCTATTGTTATTATGTTTTCTATTCATTTATTCCTGCTATAATTTTTTTGTAATTTGCCATTTTTCTGAGGGTGTCGGGTTTTTTTGCTGTTCTTTACAATTTGTTGGAGATGTTGAGTTACAGAGTCAATGGTCATTCTTTCCCGTCTTATAATGTGTTTGCTTATTGTTGTAAATTGACCTCTGATTACTGTGTTGGCTGTTTCTGAGAGGTTTTGTTAAATTGTGTTTTCATTGTCATTTGTTTGAAGAAAATTTTGTTTATTAATTTTAATGAATATTTACAGAGACTTTGGATTTCCATTCACTCATTCGTTCATTCACTGTTACACTTTTCCATTCATTCACTGTTGCACTTTTCTCCCTGCCCACCCATCCCCCAACAGTACAGTCTTCTCTTTGAAAAGTAAAAGTTCCATGGGGGAACTTGGGGTTTGTAAAACCATTGTAAAACAACGGGTGTTTTACAATCCCTTCTCCCCAAGTCTACTCCACTATGCAGCCTTCATTCTGGACTTCTGTCATGACAATAATGCCTAATTACATATCCCTTTTAAACAGTTTTCTCCCTCATCTTTCAATGGAGTATACATTATTTATCCCATCTTTCTCAGTCTCCCCCCAACCCCAATGTCAGTCCTGTTTTACAACAGTGGCACTATGCATTATTTGTCCATTTGTGAACGAGATACTTCACTCAGCATAATGTCCTCCAGGGTAACCCATTTTGAATACTATTGCATGAGTTCCTTGTTTTTCAATGCAGCATAGTATTCCATTGTGTGAATATACCACATCTTTTCTATCCATTCGTTTGTTGATGGACCCTTAGATTGTTTCCAACTCCTTGCTATTGTAAACAAAGCCACGATAAACATGGGTGTGCATATATCTGCTTGGATGGCAGACATGGTCTCTCTGGGGTATATACCCAGTAATGGGATTGCTGGGTCAAATGGTATCTCTATTTGCAATTTTTTGAGAAAGTGCCACACCGCCTTCCACAATGGCTACACCATCTTACAATTCCACCAATAGTGAATAAGAGTTCCAGCTTCTCCACACCCTCTCCAGCATTTGTTGCTTGCTGTTCTGTTAAATTTTGCTATTCTTACTGGGGTGAGAGGATATCTCATAGTTGTTTTGATTTGCATCTCTCTTAGAGCTAGGGACTTTGAACATTTCTTCATGTGCTTCTTGGCCATCTGAATGTCTTCTTTGGTGAAGTAGTTCATATCCTGTGCCCATTTTTCAATTGGATTATTTACCTTTTCTTATTGTAGTGTTCAAGCATTTTATAAATTCTGGATATAAGTCCCTTATCTGTCATTACCAAATACTTTCTCCCAGTCTGTGACTTCCCTTTTTACTCTATTGGAGAAGTTTTTGGATGTGCGTAGGGATTTGATTCTTAGAAGGTCCCATTCCTCTATTTTATCTTCTCCTGGTTGTAGATTTTTCAGGATACTTGGAAGACTTTTTATGTTGTAGATTAGGACCACTAAATTTCTTCCAAGCTTTTCTTGAATGAAGTTTATAGTCCTTGGTTTTAGTCCTAAGTCCGTGATCCACCTTGAGTTGGTTTTTGTATATGGAGGGAGGTGTGGATCTTGTTTGAGTCTTCTGCATACAGCTTTCCAATCTTGCCAGCACCATTTGTTAAAAAGGCTGTCATTTCCCCACTTAACTGATTTCATCTCTTTGTTAAAAATCAGTCATCTGTTTCAATGCAGTATACATTATTGAACCCATCTTTCTCAGTCTCTCTCCAACCCTGATGTCAGTCCTGTTTTACAACAGTATTTTACATGTAGTATTTGTCCTTTTGTGACTGAGATACTTCACTCAGCATAATGTCCTCCAGGGTCACCCATTTTGAATACTATTGCATGAGTTCCTTGTTTTTCAATGCAGCATAATAGTCCATTGTGTGAATATACCAGAGCTTCTCTATCCATTCATTTGTTGATGGGTACTTAGGTTGTTTCCAACTCCTTGCTACTGTGTACAAAGCCATGATAAACATGAGTGTGCATTATCTGCAAATTTTTGAGAAAGTGCCATACCTCCTTCCACAGTGCTTGCACTATTTTACACTTCCACCTACAGTGAATAAGGGTTCCACTTTCTCCACAACCTTGCCAGCATTTGTTGCTTGCTGTTCTGTTAAATTTTGCTATTCTGACTGGGGTGAGATGATATCTCATAGTTGTTTTGATTTGCATCTCTCTTAGAGCTAGGGATTTTGAACATTTCTTCATGTGCTTGTTGGCCATCTGAATGTCTTCTTTGGTGAAGTGTCTGTTTATTTCCTGTGCCCATTTTTTCAATTGGATTGTTTATCTTTATCTTGTTGTGGGTTCAAGAAACTTTTTAATTTCATTTAGTACCCACTGAAGTTCAAGCAAGATGTTGTTCAGATTCCAAATGAATGGGTTTTTTTCTTCTTTATCCTCTTGTTATTAATTTCTAATTTTGTAGTATTGTGGTTTGAGAAGATGCTTTGTATTATTTCTATGTTTTCAAATTTACTGTTGTTTGCCTTGTGTCCTAAAATGTGATCTATTCTGGAGACCAGTCCATGCACATTGGAGAAGAGGGTATACTGTGCTTTTTTTTTTTTTGGTGGATTAGCCTATAAATATCTCTGAAATACTTATATCTATGAGTGGGTTTATTATGTGGTTTAATTGTTCAGCATTTTTGTTGAGTTACTTTGTGGTAGTTCTATCTTTTCTTGAGAGTGATGTATTGAAGTCTATATACTATACTAGTATAGTAGTGTTGTCTATTTCTTTTTTTTTCTGTTTTGTTAATGTTTGTTTTATGTATCTTGCATGTCTTTCATTTGGTGCATAGATATTTATTATTGTTATGTCTTCTTGTTTGATTGACCCCTTAATCATTATGTAGTGACCTTCCTTTTCCTTTATGATGGTTTTTGCATTGAAATATATTTTATCAGAAATTAATATCACCACTCCTGCTTTTTTCTGGTTGCCATTGTTTCGTATATTTTCCCCCACCCTCTTATTTTTAGTTTTTATCTCCATTTTTCAGGGATTTATCTTGTAGAGAGCATATTGATAGATTTTGGTTTTTTGTTTTTGTTCTTTTTTTATCCAATCTGCTACTGTTTTTCTCTTCAGTGATGCATTTCAACCATTCACATTCAGTGTGATTCTTGAGAGGCAAGGTTTCATTGCTATTATTTTGTTGATTTCTTTTTGGTATTGTTGATAGTTACCTTGGTCCATCCTGTTATCTGTGGCACTTCTGTAAGAAGGATGTCTCTCAGTGTTTCCTGCAACATTTGTCTTGATTTTACAAACTCCGTTAGGTTCTGTTTTTCTTGATCTCACATTCATATTTGATGGACAATTTTTCTGGGTACAATATTTTTGGTTGACAGTTGTGTTCTTTGAGTGTTTGATATACATCATTTCACTGTCTCCTTGCTTGCACGATTTCTGCTGAGAAATCAGCAATTAATCTTATTTGCTCTCCCTTATAGGTTCCTCTTTGTTTCTACATTGCTGCTTTAAGATTTCTCTCCTTATTTTTGGTTCTGACAAATTTGACTAGGATATGTCTTGTTGTTTTTCTTTTCTGGTCTATTCTATATGGTGTTCTCTTAGCTTCTTCTTGAATGTATATTCTCTCATTCTCCATTATGCCTAGAAAGTTTTCTTCTAATAATTCTGCCACAACTTTTTCTTTGCCTTTCGTTGCTTCTTGTCTGGGATTCTGATTATGAACATATTATTTCTCTTGATGGTGTCCCACATTTTTCTTAGGTTTTCTTATTTTTCTTTATTTTTTTATTTCGCTTTTTGTTCTAGCAGATCAGTCGTGACAATTCTATCTTCTATTTCATTGGTTTTGTGTTCTGTCTCTTCAGTACTGTTTATGTGTCCCTCCATCATGTTGGCAGTATCTGAAACATTGGTCTTCATGTTTTGGATTGTGGTTTCTTGTTTTTGTTTGTTTGTTTGTTTGTTTGTTTTTCAGAGCCTCTAGTGCCTCTTTTGTTTTATCTGCGTTGTTTTGGATTTTTTTTAAGCTCTTCCTGGTTTTTGCTTGCAGTAAACTGTAATTCTTCAAGTTTGTCTTTGACCCATTTAAAATATTCAATCATTGTTCTTTTAAATTCTGTCTTAGATAGTTCCATCAGACTTTTTTGCTTCAGGAAATCCACTGATACTGTGTCACTTTTTGGTGTTGACCTCTTGCTTTGGGCTTGTGTAGCGGGTGAGGTAGCCTGCTTCCTACGTGACATTTTTGTGGTAGAGTGTTTTTTTTAAATGTCTTAGTTGACAGTAGGTTCTTGATCTGAAGTCACCACTCCAGAAGAGGGTGCGAAGCTACCTTACTTGGGTTTCTCTCTGCCTTCTGACCCAAGGGAAGATATGTTTCAGTTTGATAGAGAAAAGGCCTGTGGAAGCAGCCTCCCTTGTCAGACATCTGCTACAGCTAGGGTAGCCCAAGATGTTCTAGGTCAAAGGCAGTTGATGGACTCTATGTGAGGAGGCACATGCAGAGTGCAGAGAACTGACTGGAAAAACAGGAAGCCTTGGTTTCCTTTCAAGAACGAGCTCCAGCTGTCTCGCACACTTCTCATTGAGCTTATGGGGTCTCACATGATCCAGCCAAACAGCAGTGACACCCCTCCCCTCCAAATACTTCACTCAAGTTCCAGCATTGCTCCTGGTGTATGCCAGCTTCTATCACAGGGCGTTGATGTTGGGACTAGAGTTCTGGGCATGGGGTGTCAGTGTTGGGACGACATTTCTAGGTGTGCTCCGGAAGCAATGGGAATGGAGCTCAAACTCACTCAAATTCCAGATTTCCTGCTTGCTCACCGGCATGCTGCTCCCTGGCGCACCACTCCCCAGCACATCACTCCCTGGTGCAGACGTCTGTGCATCAGCTCCATGTCACATACATCCCATCAGCAACTCCCCAGCATGTTTGTTAAGTCCTATATTTACTCTCTCACTGATTCTTCCAACATCCACTGGCAGCAGGTCCTATTGCCATGTACATCTGAGTGGTGGCAAGTATTTGAATAATGTGTCCAGGATCGGGCCTGGCAGAAGGAGGTGGTGAGCCCCCATTGGAGACTGCTCCACACCATAACTGTTCACAACAGCTTCTGGAGCTGACAATGTCCCAGAGGCTGGGTGGACTGTGGCCAAGCCTTTGGACTCTGCCATCTGGATCTCAAAACCTCAACAATCTGCAAAACTACTATGAGATACCATCTCACTTAAGTGACAATAGCGAAGTTCAACAGAGCACCAAACAACAAATGCTGGTGAGCTTGTGGAGAAATTATAAATCTTATTCATTGTCAGTAGGAGTGTGAAACGGTGCAACCATTCTGGAAGGCTGTTTGGTGCTTTCTCAAAAAGTTGGAAAGAGAAGTATCATTTGACCCAGCAATTGCACTACTGGGACTACATCCTAAAGAAAAAGAACTGCCACCCAAACAGATATACACCACCACCCCCATACTTATTGGTGCATTGTTCACAGTAGCAAAGAGTTGGAAGCAACCCAAGTGCCCATCAACAATCAAATGAATAGGGAAGCTGTGGTATATTCTCACAGTGGAATACTAGGCAGCACTGAAAAACAAGTAACTAAAAATATTATACAAAATGAATGACCATGGAGGACATTATGCTGAGTGAAATATCTCAGTCACAAAAGGACAAATACTGCATATTGTTGCTGTTATAAAGCAGGGCTGACATGGAGTTGGGGAGAAACTAAGGAAAGATGGGATAAATGATGAACCCTACATTTAAGTAGATGAGAGAACTCGCTACAAGTAATATATGATTAGGTATTATTTACATGACAATAATCCAGAATAAGAGGTACATAGCAAAGTGGACTCAGGGTTGGGGAGAGGGAGGAAATTGTGCAACAATAAAAGAATCTTTCTAAAGAGAAGGGCTAATGAGGTGGGGGATAGGTAGGAAAGTGTGCAGAAATGAATTAATAGAAATCCACAGTTTCTGTAAACTTTCATTAAAATATCCATAAAAAATAAAAGTAAGAAAAATGTATACTTTGTAAGTAAACCAGTATTAAATTAAAATTTTACTTTTTAAAAAACCCAAAAACCTCCACAGTCTGGCCAGAGTCAGGTGCTGGTAGTGCACACTTTCTTTTTGGGCCCTTATGTGAGGAATTTGGCTTATAGATGAACACTTAAACTATTGAATAACACATTCTGTTGAGGAACCCCCATATATTTTTAAAGTCCTAATTTCCGTCAGAAAAACCAGAAGCCTCATTAAAAATGATAAAACTCTGCCTTGGGCAACTCTTTACCTTTAACTAAGCCTCAGCCCCATGTGCCCAGGTGGGAAATACTGCCCACATTTTAAGAATAAATGTCTGAAAATGAGCCAATTAGTAAACTACTGTTCATTGTCACTATTAGCAACATTGAGTGGCCCTTGATTCATGGGGTGTGTAGTGGAACACATTGCTTGCACTATTTATTGTTGATGGAACTACTGAAATTCAGAGGGCTTGTGCGATTTACAAATTAACAATAATTACTATTGTATAATATTATTTACAATATCCTATCATAACTTCACTGTAATGTTCCTTTTTCTTCATCTTCCCATTCACTATTTTCTGCTCCCTCTGCCTCTCCTCCCATCCTTGTCTGTCAACATGATTGTTTCTATCTGTAAGTAAACCTCCTCGTATGATCTTAGCTTCACCCCTCACTTGCCATTGCTCATTCATTCAGTTACGTGGCCTATTTCAGATTATTAATTGCAATACACATATTGTCTTATTAACCATTTATTTCAGTTTGATCTTCCTTTTCCCTAAACCATTACAGTACTCATTCTATATATTGCCTATGCATTCTATTCCTGTTCTTCCCAAACCCTCACCCCTATATAGTCATCCAGTTTTTATAACAGAAGCCTTATACAGTATTTGTCCTCTTGTGAATGAGTTCTTTCACTTAATATAATGTTCTATAGACTCATCCATGTTGTATAATGGTTAATGACTTCATTGTTTGTAAATGCTGCATTTTTGTAAATTGTATGAATGTACCACAGGTTTTCCTATCCATTCATTTGCTGATGGGCATTTTGGCTCCTTCCACCTCCTTGCTATTGTGATTAATAGTGCATTAACTTAAGTATACATACGTATGTTTGTGTCACAGCTTTGATTTGTTTAGGTTATATTCTCAATAGTGAAACAGCTGGATCAAATGGGATTTCTATTTTCAACTTTTTTTTTAACTTTTTGAGGACAACCTTCTGTAGGAGATGAACCATTTTACATTCCCACCAGCAGTATATAGAGTTCCAATCTCTCCACATTCTTGCCAATATTTGTTGCTTGCTTTCTTGTTAAAGTTTGCTATTGTTGCTAGGGTAAGGCAATTTCTCATTGTTGTTTTGATTTACATCTTTCTAATAGTTAAAAAGCTAAGAGGAGAAATGCGGCATAAGGATTGATGGAAGATCTATCAACAGTCTACGTTATGCAGATGGCACAACCCTGTTTGCTAAAACTGAGGAGGACCTGAAGTGCTTGCTGCAGAGGGCCAAGGACTGCAGCCTTCAATATGGATTGAAGCTCAGTATCAAGAAGACAAGATTCTCACCACTGGACCAACTGACAGCATCAGGATGGATGGTGAAGAGATTGAGATTGTTCACAGCTTTAGTCTGCTTGGCTCCATAATCAACACTCTTGCCACCAGCAGCCAGGAAATTAAAAGATGTATTGTGATGGGAAAGTCTGCTGTTTAGGGACCTCTCTAAAGTACTGAAGAGCAATGGTGTCTCTCTGGAGACTAAGGTGCATCTGATACAGGCCATGGTCTTTGCAATCAGTTGTTATACATCAGAGAGTTGGACAATGACTAGGGAGGATAGAAGGAGAATTGATGCTTTTGAGCTTTGGTGTTGGAGAAGAGTATTGAGGGTACCATGGACTGCTAGGAAAACAGAGTCATCCTTGAGAGGGTTAAACTGGGTGGTTCCTTGGAGGCAAGGATTCTGAGGCTTCATCTGACATGCTTTGGTCATGTTGTAAGGAGAGACCGGTCCTTGGAGAGGGACATCATGCTTGGGAGGGTGGAGGTCAGACATGGGAGGGGAAGGCCCTCTAGGAGGTGGATTGATTTGGTGACTGGTGTAATGAGGATAGGTGTGTCGGAGACAGTGCATTTGGCACAGGACAGAGCAGAGTTTAGGGCTTTTGTACATAGGTTCGCTATGAGAAGCAAGCTACTCGATGGCACATAACAACAACAACAACAACAACAACAACAATAGCTAAGAGATCTTGACCATTTTTTCATGTGTGTATTGGTTTTCATGTTGTTGTTGTTAATATCCTCTTTGGTGAAAACATATCTTCTGCCCACTTTGTAACTGAGTTGCTAGTTTGTTTTTTTAAATTAAGGTATTATATGTTGTTGTTGTTGTTGATTGCCTTCGAGTTGAGCACAACTCATAGTGACCCTATGAACAAAAGGTCTGAAGCCCCTCTACAACTATTGACATTTATCAAAGTTCATAGAGTTTCCGGAAACATGTTATTTAGGAAGTGGATGCCACTGCCAAATATTTTTTCTCAGTCTGCAGGCTTTCCCCCCTCCACTCTATTTGAGAAGATTTTTGAGGTACACAAGAATTTAATTTCTAGAAAGTCTCCTCCATCTATTTGATATTTTCCTGTTTGCGTACTTTTGTTTATGTCTAAAAGCTCATTTATGCTACAGATCAGAACTTCTAAATTTGTTCCTATATTTTCTTTCTAGTTTTTGGGTTTACCTCTAGGTCACTAATCCACCTTGAGTTGACTTTTGTGTGTAGTGTGAAATGTGGATCTTGTTTCAGTTTTCTGCAGACAGATGTTTAGTTTTGTCAGCACCATTTGTTAAAGAGGCTACTGTTTCTCTGCTTGATGGATATCATCTCCTTCAAAGATCAGATGATTATAGGTAGATGAGTTGATTTCTGAATTCTCCACACTATTCTGTGTTTTATGTGTTTGTCGTTGTACCAGTAGCATGCTGTTTTGATTACTATGGCTGTATAGTAAGTTTTAAGATGAAGGAGTGTGATGCCTCATATTCTGTTTTTATTTTTCTGTACATAGTTGTTGCTATTGAGTATGTTGAGGTGCTGTTGAGTATGATTCATAGAGTCCCTATGAACAACAGATCTGAATACTATCCTATCCTGTGCTATTCTCACAAACCCTGACACCCTCAAGCCCACTGTCACAGTAACTGTGTTAATCCTCCTTGTTGAGGGTCTTCCCTCCCTTCACCACCCTTCAACCTTCCCAAGCATGATGTTCTTCTCCAAGGAATAATCTCTCCCACAAACATGCCCAAAGGATGTGAGATGAAGCTTTATCATCTTTGCATCCAAAGAGCACTGTGGCTTCACTTTTTCCATGACTATGTGTTTGTTCTTGTGACAGTCCATGGAACTTTCAGCATTCTCTCCAACACCCCAGTTCAAAGGCGTCAATCTTTCTTCTGTAATCTTTAGTCATTGTACAGCTCTCAAAGGCATAGCAAGTGACCAGAAAATACCATGGTTGAATCTGGTACACTTTAGTCCTCAAACTGACATCTCATTGCTCCTCAATAATTTAGAGATGTCCCTGGCTACAGACTTTTCACTGCAATATGTATCCTGATTTTCTAACTGCTGGTAGTAAGTATATTGATTGCAGATCCAAGAAAGATAAAGTAGTTGACAGTTTCAATCTTTTTTTCCATCTATTTAGATGTTGTCTATGGGTTCTTGATGTTGAGATGAAATCAATATCGGAGGCTTCAGTCTTTGATCTTCTGAAGCTGGTGATTCAAGTCCTCCTTACTTCTAGCAAACAAAGTTGTGTCCTCTGAATAGTAAAGAGTACTGATAAGTCTTCCTTAAATCCTGTTGATCTTAATAGAGACCAGCTTCCTCAATAATTTGCTTAGTATATAGACTGAATATAGATTTGTTTAGTATATAGACTGAATAGTAAAACCCTGACATAGAACTTTCCTGATTTTAAACTATGTAGTATTAGCAGAGGGAAGAATACAAGATGCTAAAGAGTCGATTAGAAGATTTCAAAAGGCAGCATGGGATGACAAAGCAAAATATTACAATGAAATGTGCAAGAAGTTGGAGTCAGAAAATCAAAAGGGCCAAACTCGCTCAGCATTTCTTAAGCTCAAGGAACTGAAGAACAAATTCAAACCTCGAGTTTCTATAATCAAGGATGATTTAGGCAGAATATGAAATGATCCAGGAAGTATTAAAAGAAGATGGAAAGAATGTACTGAGTCACTATATCAAAAAGAATTGGCAGACACAGAAGAATTTAATGAAACAACATAATGAGCAAGAGCCTTTGGTGATGAAGGAAGAAGTTCAAATTGCTTTGAAGGAAACAGCAAAAAATAAGGCCCGAGGAATAGATGGTATACCAATCGACATATTTCAGCTAACAGATGTTACCCTGGACGTGCTCACCAAGTTGTGCCAAGAAATCTGGAGAACAACC
>NW_006400038.1:766854-772549 GCF_000299155.1 Elephantulus edwardii
AACAACAACAACAACAGTGTTCCTTTGCTCTGTTCACATAATAGTCTTTTGGTCTAGGCATAAGTTTTGCATGAGCACAATCAAGTGTTCTGGAATTCTCATTCTTCTCAATGTTAGAAATAGTTTGTTGTGATACACACAGTCAAATGCATTTGCTTGGTCAATAAAGCACAAATAGACATTCTTATGGCATTCTTTGCTTTCAGCCACAATCTATCTGACCTTAGCAATGACAGCAGATTTTCCTAATGGAAATTGTCTTTTGATTTCCTCACTGCTGGTATGTGAGTGCTGATTGTAGAACTAAGCCAGATGAAATTGTTAACAATCTCCGTCTCTTCTCCATCTGTCTTGTTGCTGCCAGTTGGCCCCAAGTTGAAAATCTTTGTTTTCTTGATGTTGAGTTTCAATCCATATTGAAGACTGCAGTCCAGGAAATTATCTGTTTGGGACCTTTAAGAATTCTGAAGAACTATGATTTCAGAGACCAAGATGCACCTAATCAAGGTCTTTTCAATTACTTGCTATGCATCAGAGAGCTGGATAATGACTAAGGATGACCGAAGAAGAATTGATGCCTTTGAATTGTGGTGTTGCAGAAGAGTATTGAACATAGCAAGAGAATAAACAGGTGTGTCCTGGAGAAGGTAAAACCAAGCTGGTCCTTGGAGGCTAGGACTTTGAAGCTCTGTCTCATATACTTCGGGTTCTGTCTTACATACTTTGGGCATGGCTAGGAGGGACCAGTCCTTGGAGAAGGACATCATATTTGGAAAGTGAGAGGGATGGGGAAGATAGGAAGACCCTAAAAAAGATGGTTTGACACAGAAATGGGCAAAAGGGATAGGTGTGTTGGAGTCAGTGAGATTAGCTGAGGATAGAGCAGGGTTTAGAGCTGTTGTGCATGGGTTTACTATGAGTTCGAGGCAACTGGATGGCACACAACAGAAATCCTGAAGGTATGTAGTTTGAATCCACCAGATGTTCCATGGGAGAAAAGTGGGCAGCCTCCTCCCATGAGATTAGCTGCCTCTAAAAACCTGCAAAAGGGTCAGCTATGAGTTCATTCCAATGGTACTAAACAACAACAACCATGAACATAGTATATTCTTCCATTCTCTTGATTTTTTTGGTTGTTTCATGTTGTGTAATTTTTAAAGTACAGGTATTTTTTTTCTTTAGTTGAGATCAAAATTTGTTCCCATTCCCGAGAAAGGTGATCCAACAGAATGTGGAAATTATCGATTAATATCACATGCAGGCAAAATATTGCTGATGATAATTAAAAATGGCTACAACAGCACATAGAGAACTGCCAGATGTTCGAGCTGGATTTAGAAAAGGCTATGGCACCAGAGATATCATTGCTGATGCCAAATGGATCCCGACTGAAAGCAGAGAATACCAGAAGAATGTCCATTTGTTCTGTATTGACTATGCAAAAGTATTTGGCTATGTAGATCATAGAAAATTATGGCTAACATTGAGAAGAATGAGAATTCCAGAGCATTTGATGGTGCTCGTGCAAACTTATGCCTAGATCAATAGGCTGCTGTGTGTACAGAACAAAGGAAGACTTGTTGTTATGTGCCATTGAGTTGCTTGTGTCTCATAGCAATCCTATGTACAACAACAGCGCTATACTCTACTCTATCCTGTGCCAATCTTACTGTCTCTGACACACCTACCCTCATTACTCCAGTCACTGAATCAACCCATCTGTCCAGGGTCTTCCTCCCTTGCACTGTCCCTTCACCCTTCCTGACATGATGTCCTTCTCCAAGGACTGGTTCCTCCTTGCAACATGCCCAAAGTTAGTCAGAAGAAGCCTCAGAATTTTTGCCTCTAAAAAGCAGCCTGGTTTCACCCTCTCTAGGATGCACCTATTTGTTCTCCTGACAGTGCATGGTATATATTTAATACTCTTCTCCAACACCACAGATCAAAGGAATCAATTCTCCTTTTATCATCCCTAGTCATTGTCCAGCTTTCTGACTCAAAGCAAATATTTGCAAAGACTATGGCCTAGATCAGGTGAGTTGTTCTTCAGTACTCTGAAGTGGTCCCTGACAGGAGACTTTCCTAATGCAATTCATCTTTTGATTTCCTGGCTTCTGATACCAAAAGTGTTGATTGTGGAGCCAAGCAAACTAAAGTTGTTAATCTCTTCACCACCTATCATGATGCTGTCAATCAGCCCAGTGGTGAGCATCTTTGTTTTCTTGATATTGAGCTTCAATCCATATTTAAAGCTGTAGTCCTTGACCTTCTGCAGCAAGTGCTTCAGGTCCTCCTCAGTTTCAGCAAGCAGACTTATGTCATCTGCATGATTCAGTCTATATGCTGAGCAAATTATTTAAGAAACTGGACTCTATTTAGATGAAAGTGGTATCAGGATTGGAGGAAGATGAATCAGTAACTTTCGTTATGCAGATGACACAATTCTGCTTGCTGAAAGTGAGGAGAACTTGAAGTGATTGCTGCAGAAGGTTAAACACTGCAACCTTAAATATGGGTTGCATCTCGACATCAAGAAAACAAAATTTCTTGCCACTGAACCATCATGATGGACAGAGATTGGGACTGTCAGTGACTTCATATTATTTGGATCCACAATCAATACACTTGGTATTAATAGTCAGAAGACCAGGAGATATATTGCACTGGGAAAGTCAGTAGTCAGGGACTTCTCTAAATTACTGAGGAGCAATGATGTCAGTTTGAGGACTAAGGTGTGTCTGATTCAAGCTATGGTCTTTTTGGACACTTGCTATGCATCTGAGAGCTGGACAATTACTAAGGATGATAGAAAAAGGATTGAGGCCTTTGAACTGTGATAATGGGGAAGAATGTTGAAGATTACACGGACTACTACAATAACAAACAGGTATGTCTCAGAAAAGCTACAGCTAGAGTGCTCTTTGGAGGCAAAGATAATGAAGCTTCATTTCACAAACTTTGGGCATGTTTCTAATAGAGGTTATTTCTTGGAGAAGGACATCATGTTTGGGAAAGTAGGGGGACAGTGGATGAGAGGCAGATTCTTGACCAGATGGGTTGACACAGTGACTGTGGCAATGGCTTGAGGATGTCAGAGATTGTGAGGATGGCATAGAATAGGATAGTGTTTTGATCTGTCATTCATAGGGTTGTTATGAGTTGTACTTGACTTGACAACAATATACACCATCTTGTACTGCGCATATAGAGATAATTGTATCTCCTCTCTGCCATTTTGAATGCTTCTTATTTCTTTCTCTTATTGCTCTAGCTAGGACTTCCAAATAATATTGATAGGAATGGTGATAGAGGTCATTCTTGCCTGCTCCCTGTTGACTTGGGGAATGCCTTTTGTCTCTTTCCATTGAGGAAAATGTTGGCTGTTGGTTTCTTGCTCATACTTTTAAAAATGTTGACAAAATTCCCCTCTATTCATATTTTGGCCTTAAATTTGTTTCTTAATTCCTTCAGTTTATGAAATGCTAAGCGAGTTTGGCCCTTTTGATTTTCTGACTACAACTGTTTGTACATTTCATTATAATACCTTGCTTTGTTTTCTTGAGCTGTCCTTTGACATTTTCTGTTCAGCTCTTTAATTTCTGGATTTCTTGTTTTAGCTTTGGCTTCTTGGCACCTAATGCAATATTCAAAATATCATCTGACATCCATCTTGGTCTTTCTTCTTATTCTGCCTTTTGCATTCTTTATGGACTATATTCTTAATATCCTCCTACAGCTCATTTGGTCTTTACTTATTGGTGTTCAAGGCCTCAAACCTAGTTTATTTGCAAAATTTGAATACATTGTTTTCAAGAACAGATTCTTCCAATTTCCCTCACTCCCCATCCATCAAATTGTACGACTCCATGATTTATCCCCCTCTGCACATCTTCCCTACCCCTCTTGGATCCTTATACTCATTCTATAATAATGATTTTACATAATAGTTGTCTTTGTGGAACAGAGTTAGTTCACTCAGCATACAGTTCTCCAGTTCCTCCCAAGTTAGGTAATAATTTACAAAATCATTGTTCCTGCGTGCTGCATCATATTTCATTCTGTGAATGTACCATAATTTCTCAATCCATTAATTTGTGCTTGGACATTATGCGCAAAATCTCTGGCAATAAGAGAAATGCATATCAAAACCATAATGAGGGGTGGGAAATGGAGGAAGCAGAGGGGTGAGAATGTGCGGGGGGGGGCGGGGGGAGAGATTGTACAATTTGATTGGAGGCAGGGTGAGGGAAATTGAAAGAATTTGTTCTTAAAAACAAATGGATTCAAATTTTGTAAATAAACTAGTAGAAACAAGCAAACAAACAAAACCAAAACCAAAACCAAAATAAAAAACCACAATGAGGTACCATCTCACTCCAGTAACAGTGGCAAAGTTTAACAGGGTAGCAAGTAGAAATGTTGGAGAGGTTGTGATGAGAAACAAACTCTTATACATTATTGGAGTGATTTAAAATGGTACAACCATTCTGGAAGAAAGTTTGGTGCATATGACCCAGCTGTTCCACTACTTGGAAGACACCCTGAGAAAATGAGAACTGAGGCACAAATGGAGATCTGTCCACCAATGTTCATAGCAGCATTATTCACCATTGCAAGAAGATGAAAACAGCCTTTTAAATTTCTTATTTGTGTCTTTTCTCCCCCTCCCCCTTTGTTAGGTTTGTCAAATTTATTGATCCATTTTTAAAAAGATATATAATTTAAAAATGTTATTTTAGCTTGCATATGAAATTCTTATACACTGTTTCATTCATATACGTTGTGTTTCACACATTTCTTCATTCAAATCTTACTAGTTGTGCTTCTACTTTTACAATAATGATCTTATGCAGTACTTATCCTTATGAGACTAAGTTAGTTCACTCAGCATACTCTATATCTCACACCATGTACAAAAATCAGTGCAAGGTGGATCAGAGACCTAGGGGTAAGTCTCAAACCATAATGATCATAAAAGACAAAGTGGGACTAAACTCAGAATGCCTAGACTATAGTATAAGTAGATTGGGAAATATAGCCAGGAATCTACAGCTAAGAGAGGATAATATCAATGAATGGGATCTACTAATGATTAAGTCCCTGGACGCATATTTAAGTTTATTCAGTAGGGTGAAAAGAAAATCTGGTGACTGAAAAAAAATTTGGCAATGCCATCTCAGAAAAGGTTCTCAAGACCAAAGTTACAGAATACTAGAGTCTTCACACGGAAAAGACTGACCACCAAATCACAAAATGAGCATAAAGCATGGAAAGACTCTTGAGAGAGAAAGATATTTGGGTGGCTAACAGACACATGAAAAGATGCTAAAAATCACTGGCAACAAGAGAGATGCAATCAAAATCACATGAAATACCATCTCAACAGAATAGCAGTGGCAAGGTTTAACAGGACAGCAAGCAATAAATGTTGGAGAAGATGTGGAGAGGTTGGAATTTTCGTACACTGTTGGTGGGATTTTTGAACAGGAAAACCACTTTGGAAGGTAGTTTGGTATTTCCTCAAAAAGCTGAACACTGCAAATAGAAATACCTTTTGACCCAGCAATTCCACTACTGGGAATATACCCCGAAGAGACCATAACTGACATCCAAGCAGATATATACACACCCATGTTTATTGCAGCTTTGTTCAAAATAGCAAGGAGTTGGAAACAACCTAAGTGCCCATCAACAA
>NW_006400038.1:774554-802239 GCF_000299155.1 Elephantulus edwardii
AATAATAATAATTTTTAAAAAAGCTGAACACTGAAATACCATACGACCTACTATTTCACTGCTAGGAGTATACCTTCAGGAAAAGAGAACTGAGACACAAATGGAGATTTGTACATTGATGTTCATAGTAGTCTTACTCATAAGAGCAAGAAAATGGAAACAGTTCGAATGTCCATCAACAAATAAATGGATTGAGAAACTGTGCTGCATTCACATGATGGAATAATAGGTTAGATACCATTATTGATTCTTTTTAAGAACTTGGTGTTGTTGATAGTTTCAACTGTTTTTGTGTTTTCTATTTCTTTCTGCCCTTATCTTTAGCCATTCATTTAGATACTGTGGGATTTGTTGGCTGCTCTTTTTCTATTTGTTGTACATATTGGTTAAGTAGTTGGTTTTAATTATCTTTTTAAAAAATGTTTGCTTATTGTTATCAATTGACTTGCAAGTACTGTTTTTGCTGTATTCCATAATTTTTGACGTTACGTTTCCATTCTCAGTTGTATTAAGAAAAATGTTTAATTTATTTCTCCAGGCCATGGTCTTCACAATTACTTGCTATGCATCAGGGAATTGGACAATAACTAAGGATGACAAAGAATCAATGTTTTTGAGTTGTGGTGTTAGAGAAGACTATTGAACATATCGTAGACTGCCAAGAAAACAAATACGTTTGTCTTGGAGAGGGGGAAACCAAGTTTCTCCTTGGAGGCAAGGATTCTGAAGCTCTGTCTCACATACTTTGGGCATGTGGCTAGGAGTGACCAGTCTTTGAAGAATGATATCATACTTGAAAGAGTAATGGGGTAGCACAGGAGAGAAAGACCCTGGACGAGATGGATTGACCCAGTGACTGGGGTAATAGGAGCAGGTGTACTGGAGTTAGTGAGACTGGTTCAGGACAGGACAGGGTTCTGGGCTATTGTATGTAGGGTCGTTATGAGTCACAGGTAACTCGATGGCACATAACAACAACATAACCTCACAGTGATCAAGCTTCCATGTATATTTTTTTCTTTTTTATCCTTTTGTTTTTAATTTCTAATTTTCTAATATTGTGGTCTGAGAAGATGCATTGCAGTATTTCAATGCTTTTTTAGTGATAATAAAGATAGACTAAACAACAAAGGGTAGGGGGAAAATATACCAACCAAATGTCAACAACAAGAAGAAGTAGTGGCAATACTAATAATCTCTGAGAAAATATATTTCAGGGTTAAAACTAGTATAAAAAACAAGGATTACTTGTCTCTTGACTGAGACAATTTTTTAAAATCTTGCTCTCTGCTCTAACATATGGTCAATTCTGGAGACTGTTCCATGTGTTAGAGGAGAATGTAATATGGGCTTTTGTTGGGTAAAGTACTCTGTAAATGTCTATGAGGCTGAGCTGGTAATTGTATAGTTGAGCTCTTCTGCATCTTTGTTGAGTTTCTTTCTAGATGTCCTGTCTTTTGGTGAAAGTAGTGTGTTCATGTTTCTTATTACTATTATGGTGCTGAATATTTCTTTCTGTTAATGTTTGTTTTGTGCATTCTGAAGCTGTCATTTGGTCCATAAATACCTATTAAGGTTATATTCTCTTGTGCCTTTAAGCATTATACAGTATCCTTCCTTGTCTCATACTAGTTTTAACACTCATTTTGTTGGTCTCTTTAGTGTGTTATTTCTGATTATTACTTCAATCTATCCACATTTCTGTACTATGTGAAGGACTTTTAGTATTTCTTGGAAATTTGATATTGCTTTCGAAGGTTTCCTTAGTTTCGGCTTTTCTGAGAATGTCCTAATTTGTCCAATTTAATGGGAAGTTTTGCTAGATACAGATTTTTGGTCAGTAGTTGTATTTTTTCAATCTTTTGTATAGGTCATTCCACTGTCAATTGGTTCACCTGATTTCTGCTGAGAAGTCTGAAATTAATCTTACAGGCTCTTTTTTGTAAATAATTTGCCATTTTCCTTGAGATGCTTTAAATATTCTTTTGATTTTGAATTTGGAAAGTTTGACTATGACATGGTTTCTCTCTTGGGACTTACCCTGCTTGGGGTTCTCTCAGGTTCTTTTATAACTTTTTATGAGACCTGTAAAGTTTTCTTCTAGGATCTCTTCCATAGTTTTCTCAGAGCTATTCCTGTTCTGGAACTCTGGCTATACATGTGTTATTCCTTTTGATGGCGTGAACTATGCAAGTATAATTCTTACACTTTCTTTCTTTTTAAAAAATTACATTAGTTTATTTACAAAATTCAAATACATAGTTTTCAAGAACAGATTCTTCCAATTTCCCTCACACCCCCCTATCAAATTGTACAATCCCATGATTTCTTAATTTCCTTCCTTCTTGTCTTCTTGTTTCTGCTTTTTCCTCTAGCAGGTTGGTGTTAGAGGCCTTGTCTTCTATTTTACTGATTCTGCATTCATTTCTTCAATTCTGCCCTTCTGTTGTCTCTCTCACATGCTGATTGCTGTTGTTATGTGCTGTCAAGTTGCCTGAAACTCATAGCAACTCTATGTATCACATGATGATGGCTTCTGTAATATTTGTCTTATTACTCTGTATTTCATTTTCATATTTTTCTATAGTTTCTAATATCATGTTTGTTGCATCTGTTTTGTCTTGTAATGACTTATTACTTTGCTTTTGGCTGCAACTCTTTCTTCTATCATCTGTAATTTCTTGACCACCAATGTTTTGAATTCCATCTCAGAGTATTCTATCTTCTATCAGCCTTTCTGCCTGTGGGATGTTCACTGATTCTAGGATCTGATCTTCTTTTTACATCAGTGACTTGTTTGGGGGTTGGGGTGTGTGTGTGTGTGTGTGCTTTTTTATTTTGTCTGCTACTTCTGAATCATTGTGGTGATGATGTAGATTTTGCCGGCTTCCTTTCTGGTTTACATGCATGCAGCAGCTAATAGCATGTCAGTGTAGCTATTTGTTCATTGTCTGTGCAGTGTTGTTGTCTAGGGTTGGTGTTTAGTAGTGGAGGCAGTCAAATTCTGGTCAGTAGGTATACATGCTGAGTGGCCTGCTAGGAGGATGGGCCTTGAGTCAGCCCACTGATGAAGCCTTTGAGCTGGTGCCTTTTCCTACTGTCCCTGGATGGAGGGGATCTTTGAGTCTCTGCCTTGAATTTCTGTGTCTTTGTCTCTCTTTGAATCAAGGACTCTGTGCATTAGAGACTGTCTGCCTCTATTTAAACCTGTGTTACTACTTCTTTAAGTTGTATCCACAGGGGAATGCAGTTTGAGGTCGCTGGGCTGGCATCAGCTGTGGGGTAGACTCGTAAGACGGGGAGCCAGGAACTCATTCCTGGTATTGGGTATGGCCTAGGCTTTTCCTTTTGAGTCTCTGAAAAATTAACTAGTCAGTATCTGTAGATGTCCCTGTGGGACCATGGATTTGGGGCTATCTTTATTGACAATGCCTGGTTCTGACAATGTCAGTGGGCATAGTTTTTTTTTTAAATTTTATTTAATTTCTTTATTTTTCATTTCTATGAACATCTACAGAGATTTTGGAATTCCATTCATTCATTGTTGCACCCCTCTCCCCGCCCCCCCCCCCCCCCCCCCGTTTGCTCCTCTCCTTCAAACGCAAAAGAAAAACTTCCTCATTGGTACGCAATCCCCCACACACATCCCCCAACCCCCAAATATAATCCACTCTGCAACCCTCATTCCGTACTCTTACGATAAACATAATGCCCTAAAATATAAAATATTCTCTCCCCCAAAGACTTCAAGGGCATAGTTTTTTTATCAGGGAGCTAGCTGCCCTTTCTGTGGGAATAGGCAGATGCAATTTTCTATCTTTTATGCATGCACTGATCTTTCTGTTGTGCAATTCAAAATGACTTAATTGAGTTCAGGTGTCTCCTCACCAGACTTAAGATGGTGCCATGGCTGAGGGAGTGGCCATTTCGGGGGTAGGACCATCCTGCATCCTATCCAAGTTTGTTCGAGTAGTCACTAACATGCAGTGGGGAGAAAAAGTCCTGTGTTCTCCACAGCAGAGACCCAAATTTCTGGTAAGAGTATTCTGTTTCATTCTCTTTGTGGAACCTGAGCTTCATCCAGGCCCACGTTATGGTGCTGATTACTGGTTCCCGTCTTCACTCTTTCTTGCCTGATCTTGTTCTCAACAATTTCCTCCAAACTTGAAGGTTCTCAAATTGTTCATCATTGGAATTCTCTGTGGATTTTTTTAATGCCCCTAGGGAGAGAGACAAGTACGTCAATCTGAATAGTTTACCATCTCACTAGAAGTTCCTGATATATAACGTTTTAATTGGCTGATATTTGGAAGTAGATCTCCAGTCCTTTCTTCCTAGTCCATCTTTGTCTGAAAGCTCTGTGGAAACTTGCTAAGCCTCATAGCAACCCACAAGCAGTTATATGCAGGCATGTCCACCAGGAACTGAATGTGAGGCTTAGTGGTAAAGATCTGCATTGGCAACCCAAAGGCACATGGTTTGAATCCACTAACTGCCCTTTGGAAGAAAGACAGGCAATCTCTTACTGTGTGATATATTAACTTTGAAAACTCACTGGAGTGTCAGCTATGGGTTCGTTCTGACTCAATGGTACATAACAACTTTTGTGTGGAAGGGAGGAGTTCTAGCACTAAATCACCACTGGAGTCCACTGGTTATAAAACAGTTAACATTCTCACGTGGCTTTAGAGCTTCTGTTAAGGCCATTTTAGATGTTGCTCTAGCCTGGACTTGGACTAAAATGCACCCACTGCCACAGAATCAATTCTAACTCACAGCAAATCTCCATCAGATTTCCAAGGCTGTAAAACTTTACAAGAGGAGACCACCCATCTTCCTTTTGAGAAGTGGCTGGTGGGATTGAACTACCAATATTTTGGTTAAAATTTATCAGGACTTTTCTGGTCTAAAACAAGTCCCATGCATTTTCTCTGACTTGATGCATTTCCTTTGGTTCATTTTGCTTCAGAGTGTAATGAGATCGCTTTATTCCTAGTGTAGAAAGTGACATCTCTGTAGAGACTATCAGCTTACCAACAGATGCAGGAGGGTCAGGCACTTCTGTCTTGAGGGCCAGGAGGGAGTAGGCTCTGAGGGAAGACAGGTAGCCTTTCATGTTCTTCTATGACTCCTCCAGGAGTCTGCTCCCCACCACATGTACCCATCTCCCCAGGGCTCAGCCTAGAAAGGGGCCTGAGTTGGAGGTGTTGACCTTCAACCTTGGACAGGTGAACAGGCAGCACAAGGGTGATAGAGTGTTGCTGGCTCTCGGTAGATATCAGTTTCTCCACTTTCACTGTGCTTTGTTTAGATTCTGGAAGCAGATTGCCTGGATTCCAATCCCAGCTCCAGCAGTTGTCTCCTCCTTGTGTAACATTTTCACATCTCTGCTTCTCTTTCTTTAAAATGGAATAAGAAATCATGCCTTTCTCATGGAACTTTTAGAACAAATAAATGGTGTTGTTTCCCCCCCATTTTAATATTTCTTTTTTTAAAAAACATATTTATATCCTTTCTCTGGGATCAGCGTGTAAGTGTTGAGGTCTTCTTACTATCAGGTAGCTGTGCAGCCACCAACGTGACTAGAAGTGGCATGATAAGCAGTAACAAAAAGCTCATTTGGGCAAAGCTCTAAAGCCCAATGTCACTGGAGGAACTTCTCCTGCTAAGGGAATTGTGCTTGAAAAAGTGGGTGTTGAGGCCAAGCAGCCAAATTCTGTCATTATAATGTGTGTTAGAGTCCAGCTCATCAAGAATGGCAAGAAAATCACAGCCTTTGTGCCTAATGATGACTGCTTGAATTTTATCGAGGAAAATGATGAAGTTATTGTTGTTGGATTTGGTTGCAAAGGTCATGCTGTTGGTGACATTCCTGGATCTGCTTTAAGATTATTGAAGCGGACAGTATGTATCTCTTTTGGCCTTATTCAAAGGCAAGAAAGAACAACCAAGATCTTAAGTCTTGATGAAAATGTCATAGCAATAAATTTCCATATGACAAAAAAAATTTACTTATACCATTATTCACATTTTTTAAATTGGTTTGCTTACAAAGTTTTTATACATTGTGTTTCACACTATTATTCATTTAAATTGTGTTTCATATTATTTTTCTCATGGATTACCTTTTATAAAATTAATCACCATTGGATCTTGCTCATCTTTACCCTGTCTTTTCACCTGGATCCTTCCCATTTGCTTCCCCCCCTTCTCCACCCACAAAACTGCACATTTAAATTCTTAGAACAGGGCCTGACATACAGCAAGTAGTATATTAAGTAACTGCTGTTATTGTTGTCATGTTGTTATTGTTATTAAGTGCTGTTGAGTGGAGCACAACTCATAGCCACCCTATGAACAAAAGACCTGAAACTTATTCTATAAGTATCATTGTTTCTCTACGTTCATAAAGTTTCCAGAAGCATGTTGTTTAGGAAGTGGATGCCACTCCTGCTTCCAAGCTTGTCTTAATCTGGGAGCTCCACCATACACTGTCAGCCATGGATAACCATTATGGCATTTGATATACACCACTGGCATATTGTTCAGCATCTCAGCAACCCCAAGTTACCACAGTACAGCACACTGACAGAACACTGCTGTACCACTTACAAGAATGTTGATCCCAGACACAATTAATACTAACCCTGAGGGCCAACCCAACTTTTAAATACAAGGCCCAATCACCAGGTCCTGGTTGACTCTATACAAAAGGCTTCGAGCCCACAGCTCACTGTTAGCTAAATAAAGCAAATCCAATCAGCTCACACACAATTGTGAATGAAATAAAAAACAACCAAACAGTCCACATCTGACTCTCAACTAAAACAAGAAATCTACCTTCCAGAATGCAGTCGCTTCACACATCAGCCTCTAAACTGAAGACTTAGTCAGAGGCCCAACTGACTTTTAAATATAAGGCCCACCCACAAGGTCCTACAGACGATATGTATACAGTCAGAGGAATTGGACACAGATCCCATCTTTGATATTTACTAGCTGAGTGTCCTGTCAAGTATAATACAGTTCTTAACTGTTTGTGCCACTAAGGACTCTTGTACTCTCCTCACTGTCCCTTGTGTCCTCCAGCATCACTGCCCCCTCTG
This sequence comes from Elephantulus edwardii, assembly GCF_000299155.1. NCBI lineage: Eukaryota > Metazoa > Chordata > Mammalia > Macroscelidea > Macroscelididae > Elephantulus > Elephantulus edwardii. The sequence goes on from NW_006400038.1 coordinate 781,661, forward strand.
GCCTCTACATCCATCTTCCCCAGCTCTTGGCTTACATGGCAGCTCCTACCACATTTGACTTGTTGTCAAATATCCCACCCCCCTGCAGAAATTTCCACGGACCCATGCTTTGTTCTTGTCATGGTGTTAGTCATCTTCTGAGCTTCCCTCTTTACAAATGTGGTCACTCAATCCTTGCCTGCATTCCCCATAGGAGTGTCAGGCCTATAAGGTCAGGGACTTTGGTGGTCATTCCCAAACGAAGAGATAATTACCATGTACAAAGTGTCTAGCACACACTTAAAAACAAATATAGGCCACCAATCATGCCTTTAAGCATCATATGGTGAAGCAGGAATGGATCCTTGAAGTTATATAATAAAAGAAGTTGAGCCCAAGGTAAAAATTCCACTATGTGGCTATCAGCTATAGGCAAATGAGCCTTCCAGCCTGTCTCTGGTGGAGAAGTGGGGGGTGTGGTGTGGTGTGTATGTGTCACCTTCTCCCTGAGAGATGGCCCTTCAGACTCCCTTCCAACCCATGTCTGTCAAAGCATTGGATTTCAACACTCATGTTTCTGTTCCATATTATTAGTTGTTTAATATTCAAGAGACAGCATTAAATAAATAAATAAATAAATAAATAAATGAGTAATTTTGTAATGTGTTTGGAAACGATCTGTTTAGTCCTAGAGGGCTTGAGTGAGAAATAACACTTAAGCAAAGCAAGAATTCTGGAGTCACCGAGGACAGAGGAGAGAGGTCCTTGGCCAAGTGCTCACAGGTCCTATCTAAGGCAATGCAGGCCTGTGCCCTCAAAGACCCTGGTGCAGGCAGGGTGAAGTAGTGGGAAACCAGCTATACTTGCAGAGTCAAGATACTGCATCTGCCTGCTGGTTCTCTCACCTTCGGGTTCAGAAGTTACTTCTCTCTGGGACTCAATCTCCTTGGCTGTGCGAAGGGCTGACAGCCCTCCAGGAAGGCAAGATGATGATGATTTCAAGGTAAGTAGGGTTTGAGGCTGAGAAAGCAGCCTGAATGCTTTGGTCCCTAAATGGGTAGGCATGGGTTTTGAGGGGCCTGGACTCAAAGGCTTACATCTCATCACAACACAAGGACTGAGCAAAGCAATCACAGAAGCCCAAAGAAAGGGATTTGGGAACACAAAGCAGATGTGGTCTCACAGAGCTGCCCTGCATTCTGGCTGTGGAAGGCTGAGGGGCTTTTTAGCCCCAGAGCGACTATTGCCTAATTTAACTAACATGCATTAAGCACCTGGCACGTTTGTTCATTCAACATGCATGGTGCTTGATTTGCTAAGCATGAGGCTGAGAGTGGATTCCCCCAGGTGCTTTGCATAAGAAAGGCCTGGCAACTGACTTCTGTAAAAACGTGAGACAACGATGGTGCTTCTATTTTCTACATTTGTGCTAGTTTATGCAGTAACTCTATCCACTCATACAGCAGAGCTAGCAGGGACAATGGGTCTGGAACGTCTTAATCATAACCAAACACCTTGAGAAGATGAGTTGCTGGTCATTGACCTTAGGACCACAGTCTCCAGAGGCATCAAGGTCAACCTCACAAAGACAATGTCCTACATTCTACTTAATTGACTATCAGCTGGGTAATTAAAGAGGTAGTGAGTGGCCACTGAAGATGTGACTGTTGATCTCTCTATGTCCTTAGAACAATTGTCACACAAGATTGAAACGACAGCTTTTGCCTAGCAGAAAGACCAGAAGGCAGGATGGATAGGAGAGGATTCATGGAAATTTGAATCTCAAGGAGGAGTTGGGAAGAGTGCAGTTACTTTGTGAATATTGTAATTAATGTTCCAAAACAAAGTGCATGAGTGGTTGAAATGAAAACCAATTTGCTCTATAAACTTTTACTCAAATCATAATTTAAAAAATAAGAAAAGAAGAAAAGAAACAGACTAGAGACAAGAAAACCCAGTTGGTCAGGTTTGCCCTGTCACATGTGGAGTCCCTGAGAGGGCTGGTACAACAGGAGCTAACAGCAATGATGGCACAGTGGGAGCTAACCCTGATCACATCCTTGGTTTGGAGATAACACTTTCATTACCATTTCATAGATTAAGGACAGGATATTGAGAAAGCTTGCTTCTGAACTACAGTCATGGGACTAGTCAGTTGCAGGATTGAGATTCACACCTTGGACAGAGTCTAGAAGCCACAAGCTAGCTACCGGTCATGCTGCTGCCATCCAGTTGGCCTGCCCTTTCCTTACTCAGTACTTAGCGGAGGTCCAGCTCCCCTTTCTGACCAACCCTCTTCAGGGCCAGGTGGGACTACAGGATGCTTACTCCAACACCTGGGAGGACAGCTATAGCGCTGGCTCTCCTGGGCGATCTATTGCCCAGCAAAGTTCAGAACAGGCCCTGTCCACCATGTGAGGCAATGCTGCCTTTGCCAATGTTTTATTAGAAAGCAAAAGGGATACAGGGAATATTCTCAGACATAGATACTATGTGTGCCCCTCCACTGCTTCCAAACACTCCCTTCTTGCTCAGTTAGCCCTTGTCCTTGTCCCATCCACTATTTTCTTTCCAGGTTCCACAGCCCCCAGCAAAGCTCCAGTCTCCAACTCACCCCTCCACGTGTCCTGTTAAACAAGATGTGCCAGGATTTGGGAAACAAGGCCCATGTCTTGTTGGCTCTGGGGACTAGGTGTTGAAATTCAGCTCTAGAAGAGAGGAAACAGCATTGGTTAAAGGGGTGGATGATCTGGAGGGGACCCAGACCAGAGAGGAATAGGAAAAAGGGAGTGGTGGGTAAAACAGCCTTGTACACTTGGCACTGTGCCAGGACCAGGGCTGGGGCTGGAGAGAAAAACAGGGCTTCTCCTTTCCCATTGACTTCCAAGAGACTGACTCAGCCCTACTGCATCAAGACTCATCTGCTCTGGTGAGTACCCCATGCCTATCCCAGAGTAACAAGTGTGCCCACTAGCAGAGGCATCAACACGTAGTGTCCTTGCCTTTCATGTGCTGGCTGTCGGGTCTCTGCTGGCAGAGGAAGGATGGATGATCACAGGCTTGCGCTCTGACAAGATAGCAGTCTTTGGGTGAGTGGCTTGATCCTTCTGAGACTCTGCTTCACCATCTCTATGACTGTTGCTAGCTGTTGCTGTATGACTGTTGTTAGCTGGTGCTGTATGAGTATTGTAGCTGGTGCTGTGTGAGTGTTGTTAGCTGGTGCTATATGACTGATGTTAGCTGTCGCTATGTGACTGTTGTTCATTGTGGTTGTGTTACTGTTGTTAGCTGGTGCTGTGTGACTGTCGTTAGCTGATGCTGTGTGACGGTTGTTAGCTGTTGAGAGTTGAGCCCACCCCAACTTGTGGCAACTTCAGCCACAGGGCAACTAAATTTGCCTGCTTCAACACCATGGTCATGGCTGATATACTGGAGATGATAAAATCAATCATACCATTTTAAAATAAAATGTAACTGAAATATAACACACACACATAAGGACCTGGCTCTTAAGCATGCTCAATAAACAGGAGACCAACTTAATGGAAAATGCTGTTCTCTCCCCTGGGGTGCTTTAATTCATTTATACAGCTATTCCTCTACTTAGCCATTTGTTTTTAACTTTCCTTCCTTTTTATGTATCTGCAACCTACTAAGTAGATAAACTCTTGGAGAGCTATAAATAGAACTGTACTTCTATGAGAAAATTTCCTCAAAGTTACAAAACCTCATCTTACAGTAGAAAGAGGCAGACTGGGGAATGTGTAGGGTATCATACAGGTGGGCGTATGATGCCATAAAAAAGTGCCCTGGATAAAGTGGTAGGATATTTGATTCTTATGTATCAAGGAAACATGATACATCAATTATGTATCAGTTTCACTAGGTTGTCTGATCTATAGAATGATAAAGCTAGATAATCTACCAAATAGCTGCCAACTCTGTAAAATTAGAAAAGAACTGAGTTTTAATTACTACTCAAAGTCAATTTCCTTCTATCAGCTAAAGGAAGTATTAGTGCCATTATTCTGAAAGTAATAAACAAAATGGCAGAATCACAGACCTGGAGGTCTAGAGCATTTCAACAAGAAAAGGGGCTCTCTTCAAGGAGGTGGGGACATTGGGAAGGGAGTTGGGGTGTTTTGCCTGCCTCACTAATGGGGACACATTTTCCATTTAGGGTATGAATACTAGTCCTCTTATGGTTTGGGAACTGTTCTACATAATGAAGAACTATCCTTCACAGAATGTCAGTATCCCACAGAAAAACTTTAATAGAATAAACTCTCATTTTGCAAACAGAAATGCAATTTTAGATTCAAAGAAAAATGATGAGTTTGTCTTATAAGGGAGTTTTCTTGTTTTATTAATTTGTCAAGGGCCTTTCAGAGTATACTAGGTTCTTTCTCATTTCAGACATCACTTCTGCTGTGGGCCTTCTCTAACTTTGCAAGTTTGCAAAAAAGATTTACTGATATTTTATTCCTATTACATCTCTATGTCACTGCATTGTGATTTTCTGGCTAATGGTTTCTATTCTCCATTAAACTACTCTTTGCTTCCCTATGAGCAATGACTATAACTTATACACTAATCTGCTTCTTACTCAGTGTCTAATGCTTGTAATTTTAAATGAAAGTTGCAAAGAAATGCTCAGAGGCTTGTGCAAGCCCCTGTTCTAACATCTGCACAATTCTACATCAAGTAACGGACATCTGTATGACACACAGAGTTTACCCAAACTTACCCAGCTTGTACACACCTTTGTGTGTGTATGTGTGCGATGTATGTGCATATGCACACATGCTAGTGTCTGTACAAAACTACACATGTGATAAAATTGCATAGCAAAATCAAAGTGCTGACCTTGGATTTGAACATTACCATAAGGCTTCTTCAGTTTAGATTGTATTTTCTCAAGGACTTGTAAAATCTTCGTGTGTTGATTTGTTTCTAGCATTCCATAATTGTTGGTTGTTATTGTTATGCACCATCAAATCACTTGTGACTCATAGCAACCCTATGTACAGCAGCCCTAGACCCTACTCTACTCCTTAACAATATTATTGTCTCTGACACGCCTATCCTCATTACCCCAGTGACTGAATCAATCCATCTCATCGAGGGTCTTCCTCTCTTGAGCTCTCCGTCTACCCTCCCAAGGATGATACCCCTCTCCAAAGACTGATCCTGCATTTCAACATGTCCAAAGTACGTCAGATGGAGCTTCTGAATCCTTGCCTCCAAGGAGCAGCCTGGCTTCACCCTCTCCAGGATGAACTTGTTTGTTCTCCTAGCAGTCCATGATATATTCAATACTGTTCTCCAGCACCAGCTCAAAGGCATCAACTCTCCTTCTATCATGCCCTTTTGATATCTGAAGAGTTTGTAGTGATGACACTTGCCTTATTTTTCTTTTTTCCTCCCTCTATCATGAAATGTAGCTAATGTTAGATGGATCTTGGCTGGAGTACCAGAGGAACGTCTACTTGTGTTTAATTGACTATGCAAAGACATTTGACTGTGTGGATCACAACAAACTGTGGCTGACTCAGAAGAATAGGAATCCCAGAACACTTTATTGTACTTACGTGAACCTATATTTGGACCAGTTGTCAGAACAGAGCAAGGAAACACTGCATGGTTCAAAATTGGGAAGGATATATGCCAGGGATGTGTCCTGTCTCCACACCTTTTCAATCTATATGCAGAACAGATTTTCTGGGAAGCTGGGCTCTATGAGGAGAAATGTGGCATCAGAACTTGTTTGTTCTCCTAGTAGTCCATGGTATATTCAATAATCTTCTCCAGAACCACAGCTCAAAAGCATCAACTCTCCTATCATCCCAAGTCATTGTGCAGCTCTCTGAAGCATAGCAAGTAATGTCAAAGACCATGGCCTGTATCAGGTACACCTTAGTCTCCAGACTGACATTGTTGCTCCTCAGTACTTTGGAGAAGTCTCTGAGAGCAGACTTTCTCAATGCAATTTGTCTTTTAATTTGCTGGTACCAAGAGTTTTGGTTGTGAAGCCAAGCAAACTGAAGCTGTCAACAATCTCAATCTCTTCACCATCTATCATGATGCTGCCAATTGGTCCAGTGGTGAGAATCTTTGTTTTCTTGATGTTGAGCTTCAATCCCTATTGAAGGTTGCAATGTTTGACCTTCTGCAGCAAGTGCTTATTCTTTAAACTTTTGTATGAGGCCAGTGTCTGATCTGTCACTGCCAAGTGTTTTCTTTTTGTGGGGTCCCCCCCCAGTTAGTAGGTTTTCTTTTCACATTATTGGAAAATATTTTAGATGCTCACAGGGATTTTAGATGATCCCATTTATTGGTGTTATCCTATCTTGGTTGTTTGTTGTTCTTAAGTGCTGTTGAGTCACCTGTGACCCATAGTGACCCTATGTACAGCAACTCTAAAACCTGCCCTGTCCTGATTTCAACACACCAACCCTCATTTCCCCAGTCACTATTTCAATCCATCTCATCTGGGGTCTTCCTCTCCTGCTCTGTCCCTTCATCCTTCTGAACATGATGTTCTTCTCCAAGGACTGGTCCCTCCTGGGACGACTCGTGTACGAAGTATTTAAGACAGAGCTTCAAAATCCTTGCTTCCAAGGAGAAACTTGGTTTCACCTTCTCTAAGACTGACTTATTTGTTCTCTTGGCTGTCTATGGTATGTTCAAGACTCTTCTCCGGCATCACAATCAAAGGTGTCAATTCTTCTTCTGTCATCCTTAGTCATTGTCTAGCTCTCTGATGCATAGGAAGTAATTGTGAAAACCATGGCCTGGATTAGGCAAACTTTAGTCTCTTGACTGATATTGTTGCTTTTCTGTATTCTGGAGAGATCTCTGACAGCAGAGTTTCTCAATTCAGTTTGTCTTTTGATTTCCTGATGGCTAGTGTCAAGAGTGTTGATTATGAAACCAAGCAAGCTGTAATTTCAATCTCATCTTCATCTATTATGGTGCTGTCAATTGGCCTAGCGGTGAGAATCTTTTGTCTCCTTGATCTTGAGCATCAATCCATATTGAAGACTACAGTTGTGAATTGTCTCATTTTTCTTAAAGTCATACCTATCAATTGTTCCATTCTCACTCCCAAGTCCTAGCAACCACTACTCTCTATTTCAACAGTTTTGTTCCTTCAACATAATATAATTGGAATCACATAGTGCATAATCTTGTGGCTGGTTTTATTCACTCATAATTCTCTCTTAAATTTATCCAGTTTGTTGCCTGTATCAAATTTGTTTCTTTTTCCTTTTTATTTTTGAGCAGGAGATCTTTTAAAAGGTGTAATGTGTTGTGCTGCCAACTGAAGGGTTTGTGGCTGAAATCCACCAGCTTCTCTGTGGGAGAACTATGAGTAGTTTCTTCCTGTACAGATTTAAACTCAACAGAGAGTTGCTGTAAATCGACATCAACTAGAGCTATGGATTTTGATTTACAATTCTATGGTATGCATGGACTACCATTTGTTTAGCCATTCACCTGTTGAAGGACATATAAATAGCTTCCACTTTGAAACTACTATGAATAATGTTGAATATTTCTCCAGGATAAATATCAGATGTGCCAATTACAGGGCTTATTTTGGTTTTGAGGGTGAAATAGTAAAGACAAATTTGTTAAAAAGTTACATCCCCAAACGGAAAGACCTCCCTCCTTAAAGTAGGCAGAGAGGCCTCTTGCTCCTGAGGTGAGGCTTTATTTATGGCTTCATTCTCTGGGCGGGGCTTGCACAGGGAGCTTAAACCAGGTGTAATCTCAACATTCCCCCTGAGAGATCAAGGCCCTAAAATCTTTAAGAGTTTTGGGCGATGACTGCTTTAGCTGCTTCATGTTGGAATTGGTGCATGCTTATTTTTAAAGGAATTATCAAACTATTTTCCAGAGTGCTTACATTATTTTACATTCTCACACAACAAGGTGTGAGTGATTATTTTTCTCTGCATCCTTATCAGATTTGGCATAATCATTATTTTTTACTTTACCCTCTCTAATAAACACGTAGCAATATCTCACTGTGGTTTTAATTTACATTTTCTAGTGGGTAATTATGTTAATACACCCCATCAGTGAAATGTTTTTTTATACTGTTTACTCAATTTTTAATTGGCTGTTGTTATTGCTATGTGCTATTGAGTCACCTGAGACTCATAACAACCCTTTGTACGGCAACCCTAAACCCTGCACTATCCTGTGCCCATCTTGTTGTCTCTGACACACCTATCTCCATTACCCCAGTCACTGAATCAATCCATCTCATGAGGGTCTTCCTCTCTTGCGCTGTCCCTCCACATTCCCAAGCATGATGTCCCTCTCCAAGGACTGGCCCCTCCTTGAAACATGTCCAAAGTATGTCAGATGAATCTTCAGAATCCTTGCTTCCAACAAGCAGCCTGGCTTCATCCTCTCTAGGATGAACTTGTTTGTCCTCCTAGCAGTCCAGAGTATATTCAATACTCTTTTCTAGCACCAAAGCTCAAAGTCATCCTTGGTCATTGTAAAGCTTTCTGATACATAGCAAGTCATTGCAAAGACTATGGCATGGATCAGGCACACCTTAGTCTCCAGACTGACACAGTTGTTCTTCAGTACTCTGGAGAGATCTCTGACAGCAGACATTTCCAGTGCAATTAATCTTTAATTGGATTGTTGACTTTTAACAACTATTTACTTTTGGAGAACTTCTGGTGGACTGGCTGGTTAAGCATTTGACTGCTGACTGAATTCATTAGATGCTCCAAAAGGAGAAAGTTGTGCCATTTGCTTTGGAATGAGGTTGGAGGCATAGTACTCTCTGACCTCAAAACCTACTACACAGCACTTGTTGTTGTTGTTATGTGTCGTCGAATCGCTTGCTACTCATAGCGACCCTATGTACAACAGCCATAAACCTTGCTCTACCATGTGCCAATCTCACTGCCTCTGACACACCCAACCCGATTACCTCATAGAGGGTCTTCCTCTTCTGTGCCATCCCTCCACCCTCCTAAGCATGATGTCCCTCTCCAAGGACCTCTCCCTCCTTACAACATGTCCAAAGTATGTCAGACGAAGCCTCAGAATCCTTGCCTCCAAGGAGCAGCCTGGTTTAACCCTCTCCAGGATGAATCTGTTTGTTTTCTTGGTGGCAGTCCAGGGTACATTCAATACTCTTCTCCAGCACCACAACTCAAAGGCATCAATTCTCCTTCTAGCCTCCTTAGTCATTGTCCAATTCTCTGAGGCATAACAAGTGATTGCAAAGACCATAGCCTGTATCAGATGCACCTTAGTCTCCAGAGTGTCACCATTGCTCTTCAGTACCCTGAAAAGGTCCCTAACAGCAGACTTTCCCATCGCAATACATTTTTTTATTTCCTGGCTGCTGGTGCCAAGAGTGTTGACCATGGAGCCAAGCAGACTAAAGTTGTAAAAAATCTCAATCTCTTCACCATCCATCCTGATGCTGCCAATTGGTCCAGCGGTGAGAATCTTTGTCTTCTTGATATTGAGCTTTAATCCATACTGAAGGCTGCAGTCCTTAACCCTATGCAGCAAGCATTTCAGGTCCTCCTCAGTTTCAGCAAGCAGAGTTGTGTCATCTGCATAACGCAGATTGTTAATAGATCTTCCATCAATCCTGACGCCACACTTCTCCTCATAGAGCTCAGCCTCTTGGATAATCTGTTCTGCATACAGGTTGAAAAGGTATGGAGATAAGACACATCCCTGGCATACGCCCTTCCCAATTTTGAACCATGCAGTGTTTCCTTGCTCTGTTTTGATGACTGCCTCTTGGTACAAGTATAGGTTTCACATTAGAACGATCAAGTGTTCTTGGATTCCCATTCTTCTCAGAGTCAGCCACAGCTTGTTATTATCCACGCAGTCAAATGCCTTTGCATAATCAATGAAACACAGATAGACATTCTTTTGGTATTCTCTGCTTTCAGCTAAGATCCATCTAACATCAGTTACAATATCCCTAGTACCATGACCCCTTCTAAACCCAGCCTGGACTTCTGGCAGTTCTCTGCTGGTGTGCTGTTCCAGTCGTTTTTGGATAATCTTCAGTAGAATCTTGCATGCATGTGAAATCAATGATATTGTTTTATAGTTTCCACACTCTGTTGGGTCACCCTTCTTTGGAATGGGAACAAATACAGATCTTTTCAAGTCAGTTGGCCAAGTGGTTCTTCTCCAAATTTCTTGGCACAACTTGGTGAGCACGTCCAGGGCAGTATCTGTTAGCTGAAATATGTCAATTGGTATACCATCTATTCCTGGGACTTTATTTTTTGCTATTTCCTTCAAAGCAGCTTGAACTTCTTCCTTCATCACCATAGGCTCGTGCTCATATGTGAAATAGCACAGTACTGGTACAATGACAGACACACAGAATAATGGAACAGACTTGAGAACCTAGAAATTGACCCAGGTACCTATGGTCAACTGATATTTGACAAGGAAATAAAAGTTATCAAATGGGGAAATGATAACCTCTTCAACAAATGGTTCTGGCAAAATTGGACTGCCACCTGCAGAAAGCTGAAACGTGATCCACATTTCACACCATACACAAAATCAACTCAAGGTGGATCAGAGACCTGGGAGTAAAGCTAAAATCCAAAACCATAATGTTCATTATAGACAAAATGGTATCCAGCTTAGAAGCGCTAGTCCAAGGTATAAAGAGACTGCCAAATACAACCAGAAATGCACAATCTAGAGAGGATTCACTGGAATTTCTAAAGATTAAATCCCTGTGCACATCAAACCCTTTTTAAGAGGGTGAAAAGAAAACCTACCGACGGGGAACCAATATTTGGTAATACCATCCCAGACAAGAATCTTATAACAAAAGTTTACAGAATACTCCTGGGTCTCCACAAGAAAAAGACTGATAATTCAATTACAAAATTGAAAAATGACATGGAAAGAATTTCCACATAGGAAGAAGATATTCAAATGGCAGGCACATGAAGAAATGCTCCAAATCACTGGTAATAAGAAAGATGCAAATCAAAATCACAATGATGTACCACCTCACTCCAGTAACAGTGGCAAATTTTAACAAATGTTTAATAAATGTTGGAAAGGATGTGGTGAGAAAGGAACTCTTAATACATTGTTGGTGGCATTGTAAAATGGTGCAACCATTCTGGAAGGCAGTTTGGCACATCCTCAAAAAGTTGAACACTGAAATTTCATATGACCCAACTATTCCACTACCTGGAATAAAGCCTGAGAAAATGAGAACTGAGGCACAAACTGAGATTTGTACACCAATATTCATGACAGCATTATTCACCATCGCAATAACTTGGAAACAGCCAAAATGTTCAACCACAAATGAATGGATTGAGAAGTTATGGTATATTCAAACAATGTAATACTATGTAACATGCAGGAGCAATAACTTTGTAAATCATTACCTATCTTGGGAGGGACTGGAGAGCATTATGCTCAGTGAACTAAATCAGTCCCACAAGGATAAATATTGTATAAAGCCATTATTGTAGAATGAGGATAAGGATCCAAGAGAGGTGGGAGAGGGTGGAAGCAGAGGGATGAGGATGAGCAGTGGGAGGGGAGGATTAATCATAGGGTTGTACAGTTTGATGGGTGAGGGAAATTGAAAGAATTTGTTCTTAAAAACAATATACTCAAATTTTGTAAATAAACTAGTAGAAAACTAAAAAAAATTAGAAAAGAATATAGCTTTGGGAACTCTATGGAGACAGTTAAAATCTGTCTTACAGGGTTTTTATGAGTCAGGATCTACTCCATGGCAACAAATTTCATTTCAATAATTACATTTTCAGAATTTTTTATAAATTCTTGATAGTAGTTATTCATTGGATTTTATGGTTTGTAAATATTTTCTCCATGGCTGTAACTTGTCTCATCTTTCAGAGCACAAGTTTTAAATTTTGATGAAGTACCATTTATCACTATCTTCATTTATACAATTTTGGTGTCAGGTGTAAGAATTCTGTCTGATTCTAAAACCTGAAGATGTTCCACTAAACGTTCTATAATTTTAAATCTAAGTACATGATCTACATTGAAATAAGTGGACTCAGAATGACCCTACTGTGGGTTTTCAGATACTGTAAATGACATGAGAAAATGTCCCATCTTTCTCTCATGAAGCACTTAGTAAATTCAAACTACATTCCTTTGGCAATGTGAGAGTAAGATGAGTGTATTAGGTTTTTAGTCTTTTTGCCTATGTCAAAATGCTCTAGTACCATCTGTCCAATGATTATTCTCTTTATTCCATTGAATAGCTTTCCCATTTAAAAAAAACCCAACCAACCAAAACAACTTGGTGGGCTGTATTTGTGTGGAGTTACTTCTGAGCACTCTATTCTATTTCATTGGTCTATGTATCACCCCTTTGTCATTATCACATATTCTTAATTTCTGTATAATAAACTTGGAAGCCAGGAACCCTAATTACTTTAATTTTATTATTTTTTCCTGCATGGAAAAAGTGTTTTTACTAATTTAGCATGCTCCATGAAGGCAAAGATGACTAAGCTTTATCTCACATACTTTGGGCATGTTGCTAGGAGAGGCTATTGCATGGAGAAAGACATCATGCTTGCAAAAGTGGAGCATCAACAAAAGAGAAGGAGACCCTTGGAGAGGTAGATTGACACAGTGACTACAGCAATGACCTCAAGTGTGTTAGAGACGATGAGGATGACACGGGATAGGACAGGGTTTGGCTCTGTTTTTCACAGGGTCGCTGTTGAGTGGTACTCATTTTGATGCCCCCTAATAACAATAACAACAACCTCCTTTGCATTTTCACATAAATTTTAGTATAATCTTGTCTACATTAATAAAATCTGTTGTACATGGACTGCTAGGAAAACAAACAAATTTGTCCTGGAAAGGGTTAAACCGGGTGGCTCCTTGGAGGCAAGGATTCTGAGGCTCCGTCTAACATACTTTGGACATGCTGTGAGGAGAGACCGGTTCTTAGAGAGGGACATCATGCTTGGGAGGGTGGAGGGAAGGCGCAGGAGAGGAAGGCCCTCTATGAGGTGGATTGATTCAGTGACTGGGATAATTGGGATGGGAGTGTCAGACACAGTGCGATTGGCACAGGACAGAGCGGAGTTTAGGGCTGTTGTACACAGGGTCGCTATGTGTCGCAGGTGACTCGACGGCACATAACAACAACAACAACATTAATAAAATCTTTTTTGGGGATTTTGATAGAATTTATAGAGAATTAATATCTTTACTATATTGATTCACCCAATGTGTGAATATAATGTCTGAATTTTCAACGAAGACAATTACATCATCTGCAAATAGGGAAATTCATGTCTTCACTTCCACTTGTATATACCTTAATTTCTCTTTTTTGTCCTAAAGGCAGCAGTATATTGAATTTAAGTGATTAGAATGGGCATCTTTGCCTTGTTCTACATCTTAGGAGGTAATCATGAGTCTTTAACCACTAACTAAAACACTAACTGATGCTTTTTTTTTTTAAGATGCTTTTTATCAAGTTGAGGGAGTTCTTCTCATGGCTCTGATCCTAACATTGTCTGTACTCTTTTTTCAGATCTTCCTTGTGTTTTTATTGAGGTCAGCAGTTCTCTAAGTATGGTCCCCACCCTTTCTTTAAAGGTTCTCATGACACTTTCAGGAGACCTAAGACGTCAAAGTTATCTAATCCTAATGCCAGGGTGCCCTTTACCATTGCCAATGTGCTGATTTTTACTCAAATCATTAACTCCTGAGCATGAATCAAGGCAGTGGCGCCAAACTGCACTAGTAATCATTGTATGCACACTTTCAATAAAACAATATTAGTGAAGAGCATCTTGAATGAAGCAAAAAAAAAATTATTAGTTTTAACTAATCTTGGCCCTAGAACATAAGAACTGAGAAGTATACATAAAGCACTTCTGTGGCTGATCAGCGTGTGGTGATCCTTGTAGGAAAAGCAGGTATGTGGTTGCTTCAGTTGCAAGTGGAATTGGCATCTGTATCACCATCTTTACATAAAAGAATGAGTGTCAAACAAGCTATGGCTATTCTGATTGGGTATCTGGCAGACATTTTCTTAAAAATGAAAAAAAAAAATTCAGTCCAATTTGTCAAGGAAAACAACTGACAGCCTTAGTTGTTAATGATAAAATGTGAGCTTTCAAAGTGAAATTTAAATGATGAAAAATGTATATTTGCCATCATGAGATTCATGACATTTCTGATGAGATTGGAGTGATGTAGCAAAAGGAATTTCCTGATGTTGTAGAACAGAATGTGCAAAATATTTGGAGGGTCTGTGTAACTCAACAAAGCGATGTTTTACTTTTTTTCCCTTAAAGCTGTTTGGCCAATTTTTATTTGATTAATAATCAGGTGTAAGCTGATTGGTTGTTTTTTATTTGATTAACAATCATTTATGGGCTGGAAGCCTTTTGCTTAAACCAATCAGGACTAGGTGGCAGACCTTTGTGATAAGAAGTCTGTTGACTTCTGCCTAAGAGTCTCAAGTTTGGACCCTCCTGTTTGAAGCAGTTGGATTCTGGAGGTTAAGTTGGTTTTATTTTTAGATATTTTTTATTGTTTTCATATAATAATACATTTACAGTACGCTTTAATCATATACTTTGTTTTATACAATCTTTCATTTACATTGTGTTTCATACAATCATTCGTATACATTCTATTTTACACTGTTTTTCACACCAGCTCCTTCCCATTTTCCTCACCTCCCTAGCCATCAAATTGCACGACCTCATGTTTAATCCTCACCTCCTCATCCCTCTGCTTTCACCCTTCCCTGCTTGGATCCTCATACTGATTATACAATAATGGTTTTATACAGTATTTGTCCTTGTGAAACTGAGTTAGTTCACTTAGCATAATGCTCAGTCCCTCACAAGTTAGGTAATAATTTACAAAATCATTCCTCCTGCGTGCTGCATAGTATTTTGTTGTGTAAATGAACCATAATTTCACAATCTATTAGATTATGGTTGGATACCTGGGCTATTTCCATGTTACTGTGATGGTGAATAATACTGATACAAACATTGGTATACAAGTCTCTATTTGTGCCTCAGTTCTCATTTTCTTGGGGTATATTTCAAGTAGTGGAATAGCTGGGTTATATGGAATTTCTATATTCAGCTGTTTGAGGAAGCAACAAACTGCCTTTCAGAATGGTTATACCATTGTACAATCCTACCCACAATGTATAGGACATTATGCTGAGTGAAATATCTCAGTCACAAAGGGACAAATACTGCATGGTGCCACTGTTGTGGAATGGGTCTGACATCAGGGTTGGGGTATGACAGAAAAAACTGGATAAATTATGTGTATTGTATTGAAACAGATGAGGGAAAGAACAGATTAGAGGTGATATATGATTGAGTATTATGGTTAGCACAGGAATCCAGAATTAAGGTTCCATAGAGAAGTGTACTCGGGATGGGGGGGGGGTTGGGGGAAGGGATGGGGGAATTGTATACTAATGAAGGATTTTTTTTTCTTTTTCTTTTCAGAGAGGGGAGTGAACTGGTGGGTAGGGGTGGACAGGGAGAAAAGTGCGGCAATGAATGAATGGAAATCCAAACCTCTGTAAATGTCTATTAAAATTAATAATTAAAAAAAAGAGTTCCTCTCTCTCCACATCCTCTGCAACATTTATTACTTCCTTTCCTGTTAAACTTTGTCACTGCTACTAGAGTGAGATGATATGTCATGGTGGTTTTGATTTGCATGTCTCTTATTACCAGTGATTTTGAGCATTTCTTCATGTGTCTGTTGGCCATTTGAATATCTTCTTCTGTGAAGATTCTTTCCATGTCTTTAAGGCAATAATTTTCAAAGGACCAATCATGATGCTAGAAACTATGCACAGATTAAAAAAAAAATCATTCTAAGTGCAGTATAGACAAAATGGATTTTAATGTGCAGTACAAAAAAATTCATTGATATGGCTTCAGACTTCTCATCATCAATAATTTTAAAAATACTACCACTTGTTGAATTTGAGAGAAGTATATAAAAAAAGAGTATTTGTGATTAATTGAAAAGGCTATGTTATTTCTTTTCCAGTGACGTACATGTCTGTTTAAAGCTGAGTTTTCTTCATATACTTTAACCATAATCTCATAAGACTAGCACTAACTACCTGTTAAAAGATCAGCAGCTCAAACCTATGAACAGGTACCTTGGAAATTAAGGAAAAAGACATGTATATGTATAGACACAGGAAAAAGATACATATTTATAGACACACATACATGATACACACAAAAACCTCCTAATATTGCAACAGGTTTAATGCACAAAAAAAGGAGAATCCAGTTTCTTCACTTAAGTCATTAAAGAGATTTGAAGAAATGTTAAAACAAGCTACACTTTTTACTAGTTTTTGCTTATTTGTTTTGGAAAATATAATTTGGGATGTTTGGGGTTTTTTTCCCCCTTTAAAAAATGATGTATGTTGGTAGTTCTTCTCATGAGACATGTCTCCTTAGGGACTTTTTTTTTTTTAGGGACTTTTTTTTTTTAAAGAGTTTATTTACAAAATTCGAATACATTGTTTTTGAGAACAGATTCTTCCAATTCCCCATCCACCTTTGTTTTTTTTTTTAAATTTAGGTTGTTTATTTTTCATTTCAATGAAAATCTACAGAGATTTTGGAATTCCACTCATTCATTGTTGCACCCTTCTCCCCGCACAAACCCCTCCCCCTCCCATTTGCTCCTCTCCTTGAAAAGCAAAAGAAAAACCCCCTCATTGGTACACAATCCCCCCCCCCCGCACCTCCCTAAACCCCACCCCCTAGCCCCAAATATAATCCACTCTACAAAACTGGATGAAATATGTTTACGGCATTGAAGTCTATGGGGGAGAGAATAGTCTAAAAGTATTATATTTTAGGGCTTTATTTTTATCGTAGGAATATGCAATGAGGGTCCTTAGGGACTTTACCATCGTTCTGCAACAAGACACCAAGGCCTGTGTGGCATGGCTGGCCCAGGAGTGTCTTCCAGCCACTGCTTCCCCTGCGTCTGCTAAAAGCTATGGCCAAACACAGGCATACTCACACCCTGGCCAGCGACAGAACCACTGCCTGCCAGGTTGAGGGGCTGCAGTCTCTTGGCCTACCTGCTGCCCCCATTCTCCAGAACCAGGAGAACCAATATAACAGTACTGTGGGGAAAACACTGCTGTCTAGCTACACCAGGACCCCTTAAACTCATGCAGAAGGGAACATAAACGTGTAGGTCCTTCATAAAACACTGTCATACTCTGGGTCACTAGTTACTTACAAAAACCCAACTTCTACTAAGAAAAGACTCACTTAATGTCAAGAAAGCAGCAATATACTTCAGTCATCATGAAAAAACAAAATAACCCTTCTTTTAAAGAAGGCAGATCCAGTGAATACCCCAGATAGAGAGAAGCAGAAGAAATAGGTTGATGTGGAGTTATTTGAACAGCTACAGAAGAAGATGCAAATGATGGAAGAAACAATGGAAACTATTAAGAGAGTAAATACCCCAGAGACCACAGTCCAGAAGAAATATATTGATGAGAAGAACTTGAACAGCTATGGAAGAAAATGCAAATGATGGAAGAAAGAATTGATAGTATAGATAGAGAGGTACAAGAATTTAAAAATTCATCACAAGACAGAGAGGTTACAGTCAATGCATTACTGGAAATAACAGAAAAGCATAAAAATGTAATCCTCAATATTAAGATCAAAATGGCAGACGTGTCCAACACACTGGTAGGACCAAAAGGTAGAACTGAAGATATGGAACAGAGAATCAGTGAGCTGAAGAAAAGAGCCTCACTGGAAACATACTGGAAGAAAAATCAGAGATGAGACATAAAGAAAATATTAGAATGATGTGGGATGACATCAAACAGATTAACATATGTATGATTGGAATTCCAGAACTTGGGAGTGACAGGAAAATCACTGAGATATTGTGGAAGAAGTACTAGAAGAAAACTTCCCAGGTATTTTGAAGAATAGGGAGATTCACATTCAAGAAGCATAGTGAACACCAAAAACATAACAAAAAGAAAAACATCAAGACATATAATAGTCAAATTCTCCTAAGTAAAAGATAAAGATAGAATTCTAAAGCAGCACAAGAAAAACAAAAAATGACCTACAAAGGGGAGACAATTAAATTAAGTTCTGATTTCTCAGCAGAAACCATGCAAGCTTGAAGACAATGGGATGGCATATACAGAAAGCTGAAAGAAAACAATTGCCAGTCAAGGATCCTATACCCAGTAAAGCTCTCCATCAAATATGAAGGAGAAATTAGATCCTTTGCAAAAAAGAAGGAACTTAAGGAATTTGTAAAAACAAGACCAAAACTACAAGAAATTTTAAGTGAAGTTATTTACATGAAGATACCAAAGGAAAGTAACCAAAAAAACAAAAGAGAAAGAAACACAACAAAATGGTAAAACCTGGCCTGACAAAAATAATACTTAATGTGAATGAACTAAATGCATCAATTAAGAGAAAGAATAGCAGAATGGATTAAAAAACAAAGACCATCAATATGTTGCCTACAAGAGACACATCTAAAAAAAAGGAAGAGAAAGGTAGGCTCAAAATTAAAGCCTGGGGAAAAAAAAAATTTACCAAACAAGTGGCAACCTCAAAAAAACAGGAGTGGTATAATAATCTCTGACACAATAGATTTCAGAATAAAAACCATAAAAAATAAGGAAGGGCAACTACATACTGATTAAAGGCTCAGTAGATCAAGGAGAAATAACATTGGTCAATACTGGGGTGCCAAATGATAGACCTGCAAAAACATAAAACAATGGTTAACAAAATTGACGAAAGAAATTGACAGCATCACGATAGTGGTAGGAGATTTCAACACAGCACTATCACCAAAGGATAAATCAAGTAAAAAAACCCCAACCAAACACCCCCGCTCCAAACCCTCCACAAAGATGCAGAAGATCTAAACTACACAGTCAACCAACTCGACTGTGTAGTCAGGTCACAGCATCCAATTAAAACTTAATTCACTTTTCTCTCAAGTAATTCACTTTTCTCTCAAGTGCACATGGTACATTCTCTAGAATCCATCATATATTAGGACACAAAGCAACCCTCAACAAATTTTTATAATTTGGTTTTTTTAAACACCAAACACTGAAATAATACAAAGTATCTTCTCAGACCACAATGCCATAAAACTAGAAATTTACCACAGGAAGGTAAAGTTTACAAAACCGCTCATTTGGAAACAGAATAACTCTCTGCTAGAACAAGACTGGGTTATAAAAGAAATAAAGAATGAAATAAAAAAGTTCCTTGAAACAAACAAAAATGGAAATATAACATACCAAAACCTCTGGGATACAGCTAAGGCAGTCCTCAGGGGGGCAGTTTATAGCATTAGGCACACACATTAAAAAGGAAGAAAGAAGAAAAATCAATGATCTAACTCAATACCTTCATCAAATAAAAACAACAACAACAATCTAATCCTACAGCCTCTAGAAGAAAAGAAATTGTAAGGAGAAGAACTGAAATCAATAGAAAACAGAAAAACAACTGAAACCATCAATAAGACCAGGAGCTGGTTTTTTCAAAGTGTCAATAAAATTGAAAAACTGATGGTAAACTTAACATAAGAGAAAAAGAAGGGTGTTGTTGTTGTTGTTAAGTGCCGTCCAGTCGCAGGCGACTCATAGAGACCCTATGAAGGAGAGTCCTCGACGCTTGGGTGCCTTTCATCCTCTCTCCAGGTTCATAGGGTTTCCGGAGGCAAGCTATTATGGAAGTGGATGCCACTCCTCCTTCCACAAAAAAAGAAGGGTAGACACAGATAACTCGATTAAGAAATGATAGAGGTGACATGGCAACAGAAATAGATGAAATTAAATTGATAATATTGGAATACTGTGAAAAACTATCCTCTGATAAATTGAAAAACCTAGAGGAAATGGACAAATTCCTTGAAACTCATGTCCTACCCAGATTGACAAGGGCAGATATAGAACACTTGAACAGACCCATCACAAAAGAAGAAACTGAAGGAGAGGTCATAAAAAAGACTTCCCCATAAGAAAAGTCCTGAATCAAATGACTTCACATATGAATTCTACTAAACATTCAGAAAGGTTCTATCACCAACTTTACTTAAACTATTTAAAAAAATTGAAAAAGAAGTAACACTCCCAGAATCACTCTATGAAGCAAGCTTAACCCCGATACCAAAACGAGGCAAAAATATTACCAAGAAAGGAAACTACAGACCAATATATCTTACGAATATAGATGTAAAAATCTGTAACAAAATCCTAGCCAATAAAATCCAAAAACACATCAAAAAATAATTCACCATGACCAATGGGATTCATAACAGCTATGGAAGGATGGTTCAATGTTGTTGTTGTTGTTGTTATGTGCCGTCGAGTCATTTGCGACTCATAGCGACCCTATGTACAACAGCCCTAAACTCTGCTCTATTCTGTGCCAATCTCATTGCCTCTGACACACCCATCCTGATTACCCCAGTCACTGAATCAATCCACCTCATAGAGGGTCTTCCCCTCC
>NW_006400038.1:803151-847617 GCF_000299155.1 Elephantulus edwardii
CACGACCCCTTCTAAACCCAGCCTGGACTTCTGGCAGTTCTCTGCTGATGTACTGTTCCAGTTGTTTTTGGATAATCTTCAGTAGAATCTTGCTTGCATGTGAAATCCATGATACTGTTCTGTAGTTTCCACACTCAGTTGGGTCACCCTTTTTAGGGATGGGAACAAATACAGATC
The DNA here is from genome assembly GCF_000299155.1 of Elephantulus edwardii. Lineage (NCBI taxonomy): Eukaryota > Metazoa > Chordata > Mammalia > Macroscelidea > Macroscelididae > Elephantulus > Elephantulus edwardii. The sequence goes on from NW_006400038.1 coordinate 803,329, forward strand.
TCTTCCAGTCAGTTGGCCAAGTGGTTCTTCTCCAGATTTCTTGGCACAAGTTGGTGAGCACATCCAGGGCAGCATCTGTTAGCTGAAATATGTCAACTGGTATATGGTTCAATAGTTTAAAAAAAAATCAGTGTAATTCACAATATTAACAAGGTAAATAGTAAGAACCATATGATCTTAGCAATTGATGCTGAAAAAGCATTTGATAAAATCCAACACCTTTCCTGATTAAGACACTCAGCAAAATTGGAATAGAAGGGAATTTCCTCAACATAGTAAAAAGTATATTTGCAAAACCAAGAGCCAATATCATTCTCAATGGAGAAAGACTAAAAACATTTTCTTTGCAAAACAGGGACCAGATAAGGTTGTCCACTGTCACCACTTCTATTTAATATTATATTGGAAGTGCTTACTAGGGCAATATGACAAAAGAAGGAAATAAAAGGCATCAAGATTGGCAAAGAGATGGTTAAACTGTCACTATATGTAGATGATATAATAGTATACACCAAAACCCCCCAAAACTAAACAAAAAAACCCTGTTAGATCTAGGATGCCAATTTAGTAGAGTGGCAGGATATAAGTTGAATATCCCAAAATCAGAGGAATTCTTCTACAGTAACAAAGAGAACTGAGAAACCAAGAAAGCAAGACCATTTATAATCTCCAACTACAAATTGAGATTCTTAGGGGTGAACATAACTAGAGATACAAAAGCCCTATACAAAGAGAACTACAGAGCAAGTACAGTGCAAGGCACAATAAAAGACTTAAATAGAAAAATGTGCCCTGTTCATGGATAGGAAGACTTAGTTTTGTGAAAATGACAATCCTACCAAGGGCATTCTACATAGTCAACATAATCCCAATACAAATACCAAATTCATTTTTCAAGTAGATTGAAAGGGAAATCGTCAAGTTTATTTGGAGAGGCAAAAGGCCTCAAATAAGCAAAGTACTTATGAGAAACAAAAATGAAGTTGGAGGCATAGCACTCCTTGACCTCAAAACCTACTACAAAGTGGTAGTAACCAAAACAGCACTGTACTGGTACAGTGACAAGCACATAGAACAAAACTGGGAACCCAGAAATAGACCCAGCTATCTATGGTCAACTGATATTTGACAAGGAAACAAAAGGTATCAAATTGGGAAATGACAACCTCTTCAACAAATGGTGCTGGCAAAACTGGACTTACACCTGCAGAAAGCTGAAACAGGATCCACATTTTACACCATACACAAAAAATCAACTCAAGGTAGATCAGAGACCTGGGAGAAAAGCCAAAACCATAAAGTTCATCAGAGACAAACTGGGATCAAGCTTAGATAGCCAAGCCTATGGTATAAAGAGACTGCCAAATATAGCCAGAAAAGCATAGTCTGAAGAGGATAAATTGATGAATAAGACCTAAAGAGTAAATCCCTGTGCATATCAGAAACATTTTCCAGTTGAGTGAAATGAAAACCCACTGACTTGGAAAAACATCTGGAATACTATTTCAGACAAGGGTCTCAAATCAAAAGTTTACAGAATCCTACAGGGCCTCCACAAGAAAAAGACTGATAACACAATTACAAAAAGGGGGGAAAGATGCAGAAAGATTTTTCATAGAGGAAGATATTTGGATGGCCAAAAGGCACATGAAGAAACACTCAAAATCACTGGCAATAAGAGAAACACAAATCAAAATGACAATGAGATACTATCTCACTTCAGTAGTAGTTGCAATGTTTAGCAGGACAGAAAGCAATATATGTTGGAGAGGATGTGGAGAGATAGGAACTCTTACACATTCTTGGTGGGCTTGTAAAATGGTACAATCACTCTAGAAGACAGTTAAGTGTTTCTTCAAAAAACTGAACACAGAAATTCCATATGACCCAGCTATTCCATTGCTTGGAATATACTCGAGTGAATTGAGGACTGAAACACAAACGGAGACTTGTACACCAATGTTCATAGCAGTGTTATTCACCACTGCAAAATCTTGGAAACAGCCCAAATGTCCAATCCCAATTGCATGGATTGAGAAATTATGGTACATTCAGACAATGGAATAGTAGGCAGCATGCAGGAGCAATGATTTTGTAAATTACATAAGAAATTCTAGCTGACTCTGAGAAGAATGGAACTCCAGAACACTTGATTGTGCTAATGTGAAACCTATACTTGGACCTAGAGGCAGTCGTTAGAACAGAGCAAGGAAACACTGCATGGTTCAAAATTGGGAAGGGCGTATGCCAGGGATGTGTCCTGTCTCCATAACTTTTCAATCTCTATGCAAAACAGATTATCCGGGAGGTTGGGCTCTATGAGGAGAAATGTGGGGTCAGGATTGGTGGAAGATCTATCAACAATCTGTGTTGTGCAGATGACACAACCCTGCTTGCTGAAACTGAGGAGGACCTGAAATACTTGCTGCAGAGAGTGAAGGACTGCATCCTTCAATATGGATTGAGGCTCACTGTCAAGAAAACAAAGATTCTCACCACTGGACCAACTGACAGCATCAGGATGGATGGTGAAGAGATTGAGATTGGTCACAGCTTTAGTTTGCTTGGCTCCACGTTCAACACTCTTAGCAAGAGCAGCCAGGAAATTAAAAGATGTATTGCGATGGGAAAGTCTGATGTTAGGGACCTCTCCAAAGTACTAAAGAGCAATGGTGTCACTCTGGAGACTAAGGTGCATCTGATACAGGCCATGGTCTTTGCAATCACTTGTTATGCATCAGAGAATTAGACAATGACTAGGGAGGAAAGAAGGAGAATGAATGCCTTTGAGCTGTGGTGCTGGAGAAGAGTACTGAATGTACCACGGACTGCTAAGAAAACAAACAGGTTTATCCTGGAGAGTGTTAAACCAGAGTGCTCCTTGGAGGCAAGGATTCTGAGGCTCCATCTAACATACTTTGGACATGTTGTAAGGAGGGACCGGTCCTTGGAGAGGGACATCATGCTTGGGAGGGTGGAGGGACAGCGCAGGAGAGGAAGGCTATCTATGAGGTGGATTGATTCAGTGACTGGGGTAATCGGGATTGGTGTGTCAGAGACAGTGCGATTGGCACAGTACAGAGCAGGGTTTAGGGCTGCTGTACATAGGGTCACTATGAGTCGCAAGCAACTTGACAGCACATAAGAACAACAACAACAACAACAACCTAACTTGAGAGGGACTGGAGAGCATTACTCTCAGTGATCTAAGTCAGTTAGTCCCATAAAGATAAATACCCTATAAGATCATTATTGTAGAACATGTATGAGGATCCAAGTTGTGAGGGTGAGAGCAGAGGGCTGAGGATAGGTTGGGTGGGGGATGTTTATCATAGTGTTGCTCAATTTGAAGGAGGCACATGGTAATGAACAGAAAGATCTGGTGTGAAGAACAAAGTAGACGGACTTTGTAAATAAACCAGTATAAAATAAAATAAGGCAAAAAAACCAACCCAAACCCCTCCATATGTTAATAATATTACTAAAATGGTTATTGTTGTTTCTGAATAGGCATTTTAAAAATGTCTGTTTTAATTTTTAATACAGTGAATATAGACATATGCAATCTATACAAGCAAAAGTTCTTTGGAAGTCTCCAATAATTTTTAAAATTGGAAAAGTTTCTTGAGACAAAAAAAGTTTCAGAATATCTGATTTATGTCAGTGTTTCCCAAATTTCAGTTAATTTATTATAATGATCAAGGTTATAATATTATTTACTGAGTGTATTTCTTCCTAATAACCAATCTGTTTATTAGAGAAAGATGGGAGTAGGTCTGTCAGTGACAAAGAGATTGGCTCAGGATAGGACAGATTTTGAAACTATTGTACATAGGGTTGCTATAAGTCACAGGCAACTTGATGGCACATAAGAACAACAACAGCAACAACACCACTACCATTGATGAAAAAAACAGTGATAAAGCAAACAGAAGATGACAACAATCTACTAGTTCCTTTTTTTGCTCAGAGTTTAGCAAATGTTTGGGAAGGGCTGATCTTTAAAGGGCTGTAATATTGCAAAGACTTTGATTTAATGTGCTTTGTTGTTGTTATGTGCCATCGAGTTTTTTTAAACTCATAGTAACCCTATGTACAACAGCTCTGAACCCTGCTCTATCTTGAGCCAGTTGCATTGTCTCTGACACACCTACCCACATTACCCCAGTCACTGAGTCAATCCATCTCATCCAGGGTCTTTCTGTCTTGTGCTGTCCCTCCACCCTTCCAAGCATGATGTTCCTCTCCAAGGACTGGTCCCTTCTTGCAACAAGCCCAGAATATGTCAGCTGAAGCTTCAAAATCCTTGCCTCCAAGGAGCAGCCTGATTTCACCTTCTCTAGGATGGACCTGTTTGTACTCGTAGCACTCTAGGGTGTATTTAATACTTGTCTCCAGCACCACACCTCAAAGGCATCAATTCTTTCTATCATCCTTAGTCATTGTCTGACTCTCTAACACACAAGTAACTGTGAAGACCATGGCCTGTATCAGATGCACTTTAGTCTCTAGGCTGACATCATTGCTCTCCAAACTCTGGAGAGGCCCCTGACGGATTTTCCCAATGCAATTTGTCTTTTGATTTTCTGGCTGCTGGTACAAAGAATGTTGATTGTGGAGCCAAGAAAGCTGAAGCTGTTAACAATCTCAATCTCTTCACTATCTATCATGATGCTGCCAATTGGCCCAGTGGTGAGAATCTTTGTTTTCTTGATGTTGAGCTACAATTCATATTGAAGAATGCAATCCTTGACCTTCTGCAGCAAATGCCTCAGGTCCTCCTCAGTTTTGGCAAACAAGGTTGTGCCATCTTGTATTATGCTGGTTGTTGATGAGTCTTCCTCCAATCCTGATGCCACAATCCCCCTGTTAGAGCCCTGTTTCCTGGATGATCTATTCCACATATAGATTGTAAAGGTATGGAGATAAGATGCATCCCAGGTGTACACCTTTCCTGATTTTTAACCACATAGTGCTTCCTTGCTCTGTTCAGATAATTGCCTCCTGGTCTAAGCATAGATTTTACATAAGCACAACCAAGAGTTCTGATATTTCCGTTCTTCTCAGAGTCAGCCATAGTGTGTTGCAATCCACACAATCAAATGCCTTGACACAGTCAATGAAACACAGACATTCCTCTGGTACTCTCTGATAAGATCCATCTAACTTTGGCTATAATGTCCTTAGTGCAATGGCCTGTTGTAAACCCAGCCTGCACCTCTGGCAGTTCTCTATTGATGTGCTATTCCAGTTGGTGTTGTTGTTGTTGTTTTTTAATAATTTCCAGCAGGATCTTGCTTGCATGTGATATTAATAATATTGTTCGATAATTTCCTCACTCTCTCAGGTCACTATTTTTTGGAATAAAAGTAAATATGGATATCTTCTAGTCAGTTGGCCAGGTAGCTGTCCTCCAGATTTCTTAGCATAATCTAGTAAGTGTGTTCAGAGAAGCATCTGTGTGTCATTTGGCTTGCTGTCAATTCCTGGAACCTTGTTTTTTGCCAATTCCTTCAGAGCAGCATGATCTTCCAGAGAGCGGTAACTCAGTGGATAGTGCAAATTATCTAACAATACTATTAGAACTACATGCAAATTTTGCTTAATTAAAAACAGTTGCATCAGTACATCTACAGAGAATGACAAGAAATTTAGGTCAGATTCAGAAGGGGATGCAGAATGAGAAATATCATTGTTGATGTCAAATGGAGATTGGTGGAGAATACCAGAAAGATGTTTACATATGTTTTATTGACTATGCAATGACATTCAATGAAGTTGATCATAGCAAACTTTGGATAACATTGTAAAGAATGTAACTCTAGAACATTTAATTGTGCTAATGCAGAATCTGTACAGAGACCAAGAGGCAGTTGTTTGAACAGAACAAAAGGACTGCATAATTTAAAACCAGGAAATATACGTGTCAGGTAATATCCTTTTGCCATACTTATTCTGTCAGTATGTTCAGCAAACAATCTGGGAAACAAAACCCTATGAAGAATAAAGCATGAAGATTGGAGGAAGAGTGATATGCAGATGACATGACTTAGCTTGTTGAAAGTGAAGAAGAGTTGAAGTACTTACTGATGAATATGAGATTACAAAGCATTTTCAACAGATTAAACTTCAATGCAAAAAAAACAGAAAAGTTCACACAATGAAGCAATCAATGTCCTTTGGAAGTAGCAGTTAAGGAATGAATGATGTGTTGCACTGGGTAAAAATATGCTAGAGGACAACATTTTAAAGTGTTCAAAAGCAATATATGCCACTTTGAAGCTAAGCTGTGCCTGACTCAAGTCATGGTATTTCCTATGCACACCAAAGTTAAGCATGAAAATAGAAGACTAAAGATTTGTTACATTTCAACTATTTGTACTGTTGGAAAGAATGTGTCTTGGAAGCAGCATAGTTAGATGCTTCTTGGAAAAAGACTTCAACTTACTTCCTTTGGGTATATAACAGGAGGAACCAGTCCTCAGAGAAAGATGCCATGCTTGAAAAACAGACGACCAGTAAGAAAGAGGAAGAACCTCAAAGAGACAGGTTGGCATACTGGCTGCAGCAATAGCTTGAGACATAACAGTGATTATGAAGATGCTGCAGGACTGGGTTGGGGTCAATTTGATGAAACCTAAAACAATAGAAGACGTAAAGAACTGACGATGGACTAATTTACCTACAAGGTTATTGACTCCATACCACCTAATATTCTACTACTACATGCCACACTGTGGTGGTTAGCATGTTGCTATAACCCAAGATGTAGTACATAATGTACTGAATTGCTAACCAAAAAGGTTGGTGGCTCAAATCTACTAGCTCCTTCAAGGGAGAAAGATGGTCAATTTCCTCTTATCAAGAGTTGAATAGACTCTATAGTAGTGGACTACAATGCTAGAAGCTATGCCATTCATATTTCTTAAAATTTCTTCCCCCAGTCCCTATCCCTCCACCAGCCCATCCTGCAATGCACCCTTTGTTCCAAATTGTTGTAATACATATAATATGTACTTGTATATTCCTTTCAGACAGTTCTCCCTTTCATCTGTTCTTTATCTACTGTTTTCCCATTCTCTCTCCTGTCCCCCCCTCCATGTCTGTCCTATTTTCTAATAGCAGTGTTATGCAATATTTGTCCTTTTGTTATTACTCAGCATAATGTCCTTTAGGCTCCATCATGTTCTGTAATGTTTTATGAGTTCATTGTTTTTCAGTGCTGTGCAATATTCCATTGTGTGAATGCACCATAGTTTTTCTATTAATTTGTTTGTTCATGGGCAATTGGGTTGCTTCCATCTCTTTGCTGTTGTGAATAATGCAGCAATAAACATGGGTGTGCATACATCTGTTTGGGTCGTGGCTTTGGTTTCTTCAGCCATTCATATTTCAAAGACCAACAGGGTCACCATGGTGCATAGGTTTCAGCAGGGCTTCCAGACCATGGCAGGTAAGAGGAAAGAGCTGGTTATCCTATTGTTGTTAAGTGTTATTGAGTCAGTTTTGACTCACAGTGACTCTACATAAAACAGAAAGGAACTCTTCCCCATCCTGTGCTAGCCTCACAATCTCTGCTGTGCTTAAGTTCATCGCTGTAGTCATCCTGTCGACTCATCTGTTGTTATCTACTTCTTCACTGACCCTCTACTTTCCCCAGCAGGATTGTCCTTCTCTAGGGACCAGTATCTCCTGGTAACATGCTTCAAATGTGTGAGTGTAAGTCTTGCTATACTTGTCTCTAAGAAGCATTTTGGCCGCACTTCTTCCAAGTCAGAGTTGTTCTTTTGGCAGTCTAGGATATAGTCAATGTTCTTTGCTAAAATCACAATTCAAAGACATCAACTCTTTGTTTATCTTCCAACTTTAATGTGCATATGAAGCAATTGAAAAATACCATGGCCTTGGTCAGGCGCATCATAGTATTTTTTTATTTCCAAATAAAATTTTTATTTTATATTGGTTTACTCACAAAGTCCATATACATTGTTTTCCCCATTTCCTTTACCCATCCCTCCCTATACCCATCAATTTTGTGAACTTAGGGTTAACCGCCACCACCATCCCATCCCATGATGGATGGAGAAGAGATTGAGGTTGTTAACAGTTACAGCTTGCTTGGCTCCTCAATCAACACTTTTGGCACCAGAAGTTAGGAAATAAAAAAGTATTAGGTAAATCTGCTTTCAGTGACCTTTCCAGAGTACTGAGAAGCAACAATGTCAGTCTAGAGACTAAGGTGTACCTGATCCAGTCCATGTTCTTCCCAATTACTTGCTACAAATTGTACAATGACTAAGGATGACAGAAGAAGAATCGATGCCTTTGAGTTACAGTGCTGGAGAAGAGTCTTGAACATACCATGGACTGACAAGAAAACAAATAGTTCTGTCTTGGAGAGGGAAACCAAGTTTTTCCCTGGAGGCTGGGATTTTGAAGCTCCAGCTCACATATTTTGGGCATGTGGCCAAGAAGGACTGATCCTTAGAGAAGGACATCATGCTCAGAATGGTGGAGGTATAGTGCAGGAGAGGAAGACTTCAGATGAGACGGATTGATACAATAACTAGGGCAATGCAGGCACACATATCAAAGTCAGTGAGACTCGCTCAGGACAGGGCAGGCTTCAGAGCTGTTGTACAAAGGGTTGCTGTGAGTTAACAGCATATAAGAACAACAACCACCACCACCATCCTGCCCATCCTCATGCTTCTTCTGCCCCCTCCCCCACCCTGGATCCTCATACACATTCTACAATACTGTTCTTATATACTATTTTTCCTTATAGGACTGAATTTGTTCACTTAGCATAATGCTTTCCAGTCCCTCCCAAGTTAGGTAGTGATTTATGAAATCATTGCTCCTGCATGTTGTGTAGTATTCCATCGTGTGAATGTACCATAATGCATCAATTCATTTGATTGTGGTTGGACATTTGGGCTGTTTCTATATTCTTATGATGGTGAATAATGCTGCCATGAACATTGGTGTACAAATCTCTGTTTGTGCCTCAATTCTAATTTTCTTGGGGTATATGCCAAGCAGTGGAATAGCTGGGTTATATGGAATTTCTATGTTCAGCTTTCTGAGGAAACTCCAAACTGCATTCCACTGTGTTTGTACCATTTTACAATCACACAACAGGGTTCCTATCTCACGAAGTCCTTTCGAAATTTATTATTTGCTGTCCTACTACACTTTGCCACTGCTACTTGATTGAGATCTTACCAAAATCTTGATTCCATCCTTTTTCCAAATCTATTTTCTCATCTGTGTTCCTTTTCTGGATGATTGGCACCATTACCATGAATGTCCCTAGCAATCTTGCTTGCAAGAGCTGACACATGGAAACAACCCAAACACCCACCAACAAGAGAATGGATTGATAGGCATAGGCCATGATAAATTCGTGCCAGGAGATATTTTACATCAATGAAAGTGAATTAATTACAGCTTCTGTAACCACATGGATGACTCTGAAGAATAATGTTGCACAAAAGAAAGAAATCCAGATTGCATAGTGTATGACACATTTTAATATACTAAACAAAGCCAGGATGGAACAACGTGAGATACTAGCAAATGATTACACAAAATACAACTAAGGCAAGGAACTAAACACACTCTAGGATGGATGAGGAGGCAGGAGATTAGGAGAGGGACACTCACATAGGAATCTGCAAATTATTGATGACATTTTAGCTCTTGGCTTATGGCATAGCTTCATATTATGCTCTATATTAGTAAATTAACACATAATTGAACCTAAGCCATGCTGTGGAGCAATGCCTCATAGCGGCCCTCTATGAGGTCTCCAAAGAAGAAATATTTATGGGAGGAGACTGCTCATCTTCTTCCCACTGAGTCACTGGGTGGTTCAAACCTTTGGGTTAGCTGCCCAGAACATTATGCACTATACCATCAAAGTTCCTTAAATAAACACATCAATTACATGATTTCTTTTATATTTTATTTGTATCCACAATCAACACTTATGGTAGCAACAGTCAAGAAATCAAAAGAAGTGCTCCCTGGGAAAATCTGCTGTCAAGGATCTCCTTAAAGTTCTTATGAGCAAGGATATCAGTTTAAAGATTAAGGTGCACCTGGCCCAAGTCACAGTTTTGTCAATTGCTTCCTGTACATCTGAAAGTTGGAAGTGAATAAGGAGGATTGAAGCCTTTGAACTGTGATGTTGAAGAAGACTGCTGAATATTCAATGGACTGCCAGAAGAACAAACCTATCTTAAATGAAGTGAAGCCACAAGGTAAAACTTTGTCTCACTTACTTTGGATATATTTTCAGGAAAGGTTAGTCCTTAGAGACAGACATACTGGGAAAGGTAGAAAATCAGCGAAAGTGAGGTGAACTCTCAATGAGATGGATTGACACAATGATTTCCAGATGTGCCTGAGCATGAGAGAGGTTGTGAGAACAGAGCAGGATAGGGCACAGTTCATATCTGTTGTTCAGAGGGCTACTATGAATCACAGGCAGCTCAGCAGCACCTAACAATAGGAAAAACATGATAGAGGAAAGTGTACATACTGTCTGTCTCGATAATTTCACTTCTTAGAAGTCAATCTTAATGAAAACAATTAGACATGCAAACAATGTTTTATCCTTGAAAATGTTCATCACATTGTTCTTTCAGAATTCCATCAGGTTTCAGAGCGAAGTATACTCAAGGTGAGGGTGGGGGGGGTGCAGGGGGTTTGTATACCAATGAAGGAATTTTTCTTTTACTTTTCAAAGAGAAGAGTGAACTGGGGGTGGGGTGGGGGTGTCCAGGGAGAAAAGTGCAACAATGAATGAATGGAAATCCATAATCTCTGTAAATGTTCATTGAAATTAATAATAATAAAGAATTCCATTACCAATTGGATGTGATCTCCATGTTCAATCTGAGAAAACAAGTAAATTCCTGAGCAATCATGTTGTTGTTGTTGTTGTTAATGTTGTTATGTGCTGTTGAGTTGCTTGTGACTCATAGTGATTTTATGTACAACAGCTCTGAACCCTGCCCTATCTTGAGACAACCTCATTATCACTGACACACCTACCCCCTTTACCCTAATCACTGAGTTAATCTATCTCATTGAGGGTCTTCCTTTCTTGTACTGTTCCTCCACCTTCCCAAGTATGAGGTCCCTCTCTAAGGACTGGTCCCTTCTTGCAACATGTCCAAAGTATGTCAGATACAGCTTCAGAATCCTTGCCTCCAAGAAGCAGCCTGGTTTCTTCCTCTCCAGGATGGGCATATTTATCCTCCTAGAGGTCCATGATATGTTCAATACTCTCCTCCAGCACATTATTTCTTTTTAAAAATAATGTTTTAAAATATTTTTAGTAACCTCAATTACTTGCTATGCATCAGAAAGCTGGGCAATGACTAGGGATGATCTCATTTTAATGACTCAAAAAATAAACTTATAATGCTTATGGTCTAGGAAAAAAGTCAAATGTTGGAATACATGTTCCCCAAATGTCCTTGTTGTTGGGGTTAAGGGCTGTTTGACTCTTGTATCACACATCACTCTTTCTTGTTGTCTGTATGTAGTAAATGTGCATGGAGGAAACCACATAAACTCACAGCTCCACAGAAAAGAAAGATGAGCTTGAGAGGCAGTCTCCTTGCACACTTCTCTTGCTTCTTCACTAATCTGCCCAGTTCTCTATCTCTCTTTCCTCACACGATTTCCAGATTGTCATGTTCAGTGCCATGGTGTTAACTCCAACTCTCTGTGGACAATGTGCTGAGACTTTGCCTGACCCTTCACCATTCTTACAATCTCTGCTGGCTGAAGCCCTTTTTTGCAGTTACTGTACCAATCCAGCTCCAGTTGAAGGCCTTCCTCTTTAGCTGTCCCTCCAATTTGGAGCTGGACTTTGATGTTTGCTAAGCCCCCACTGACAGAAAGAGGGTTTCCATCCCTTACTCCCATAACATTCACCACATAACACTCTCCAGCTCTGCTGGGCTTCTTTCTTGGGGACTGTCTCACCCTTCTTCTGTCCATTCTCATCCTTTTCATTAAAGCCAGTCTCTCCACACAGCAAGGGCCATTCAACTCCCACACAGAGGCAAGGGGAGGCGGCTTGGGAACATGTCAGGAATGTCTCCCTTCTGAGTACCTTCCCATCACTACCCTTTTCCAGAGCAATGAATCAGTTCAAAGCCCTCTGTACTTTGCAAGTCTGCACTCTCTCCTATTACCAAGTCATATATCTAATGAAAAAAAAAATCTAATATCTATGAACCTGGCTGCCCATTTTAAAAATCAGGAGAAAAATCACTTGTCTAAGAACACCCAGCTAACAGTGTTAGAATGTTGGCTGTCTAATGTTCCAGGCTCTCTGCCCCCATCAATGACTGCTTGACATTTTTGTGATGTCCTCTTTGAGTAAAAAATAAACCTCAAGGCTCACTTCTGCAGTGCCATCTGCCACAATCCAACTCAGAGGCAGAAATGTTGACTTGCTGCAGAGATGAAACCATCCTGCAGCCGGCAAGTGAGCAGCTAGAGGCTCTGCGTGCTTCCTGGCTTCCTCAGCAGGGCTGTTCCATTGCAGGGCATGGGGAGTGGTTCAGTCCTGGGGCAGAGCACTGACTAAGGGCTGGGATGGACTCTGGCCCTGAGACTGTGTGATCTCTGCAAGTACGCTTTCCTTTCTTGTCCTCAACTTCCCTTACAAAGGTTGCACGGCTTGAAGGGCTTGGGGAAAGCCTCCTTCACACTACTGTCCATGGAAGTTATAGCAGCCAATGAGGAGAAAAGATTCTTCAAGTGTGAAATTAGTTCGATGCCTTTGAGCTGGGGTGCTGGAGGAGAGTATTGAATATACCATGGACTATTAGAAGAACAAACAGGTTTATCCTGAAGAGGGTGAAACCAGATTTCTCCTTGAAGGCAAGGATTCTGAAACTCCATCTGACATACTTTGGGCATGTTGCAAAGGAGATAACAGTGCTTGGAGAGGGCCATAATGCTTTGGATAGTGGAGGGACAGCGAAATGGAGGAAAACCCTCAATGAGATGGATTGACTCAATGACTGTGGGAATGGGGGTAGGTGTGTCAGAGACAGTGAAGCTGGCTCAAGATAGAACAGAGTTCAGAGCTGTTGTACATAGGGTCGCTATGAGTTGCAAGTGACTCAACGGCACATAACAACAACAACAACAACAACGATAATCATATTTTCCTAAGCACACATAGGTAAAGCTGCTAACAACAATAATGACAGTCTTAAGCTCCTAAGTACTCTTAGGGGAGGTCTGGTGAACTAATGGTAAGAAGCTGCACTGCAATCTCAAAGGAATATAGTTCGAATCCATGCTCAGTGAGAAAATCAGACTACTACTAATAATAACAACAACAATAATAATAATGATAGTAAGCTTTCCTGCCTGGAAGCAGTGACCTCTCCAGCCAGCATGTGTTTTCCTGCCAGCCCCCATACTACAGAGGATTTTGGCAAGCTACATCCAGGAGAAGACATAAGTACACCATGAGCACTGACCACCGGGAGACTTGGGGAAGAAAAGGTCCTGTGCACATTCCTGGGATTTTCCCAGCTCCCCTCAAAGGCTTTGCCTGCTCAGGAAAGAAACACCTCCCCCCCCATCCACTTCCCATAATGCCAAGAAAGTCACAGATAGGATCAAACATTACAAAAAACCCATAAGGGGCCTTCTCCTAAAAAAAGCAGGTCAGATTGAGGACCTAGTGGATACTTCTGAGACAGGTAGGTAGATGAAATATGCAAACATTGATACTAAAGAAGTTATAAATGTTGGGAGAAAGAGTTGAAACTATAAGAGCAACAGGACATTAAAGATTCATCACAAGACAGAGAGGATACAACCAACACAGTACTAGAAATAATAAAACAATATGGAAATACAATTCAGAATATCAAGGCCGAAATGGCAGAAATTCTCAACATGTTGGAGGCACAAAAATGTAGAATAGAAGAGATGGAACAGAGAATCAGCAAAATAGAGCCCAAGTGAGAACTTACAAGAAAAAAACAGTAAAAAGTCAGAAGGAAAATGAAGAAAACATTGGAATCATGTGGGATGACATAAAACAAAACAACATATATGTGACTAGAATTCCAGAACAGAAGAGTGAAAAAAAAAATCCAGCACACTGTTATTTAGTGCTGCATAGTATTCTATTGTGTGAATGCACCAGAATTCCTCAGTCTGACAACTTCACAAAATAGTATATGACATGGGAGGGTATAGAGAACATTATGCTGAGTGAAATAACTCAGTCAAAACAAAACCAACTCTACAAGAATTACTAAGTCTTTCACACAGAAGAACCAGTAACAACAGAAAAACAAATACAGAAAAATGACAACGCCAAACTTGTCTTATAATCATATTGAACATGAATGGCTTAAACACATTGGTTAAGAGAAAAAAGTAGCAGAATGCATTAAAACACTAAAGCCCTTTAATATATTGCCTAAAACGGGCACATTTATGCAAGGAGGAGAAAAGTAGATTAAAACCAAAGGGTGAGACAAATATACCAAGTACATGGCATCCATTAGAATGTTGGAACTACATTACTAATTTCTGATAAAACAGACTACAGGATAAAAACCACTACTATATAATGATTAAAAGCACAATAGATCAAGAGTGAACATCTATACACTTACTGATAGTCCTTCAGAATATGTAAAATAACAGTTAACAGACTTGAAGAAATAGACAACACCACAATAGTAGTAGAAGACTTCAACACACCACTCTCTCCAAAAGGCAAGTCAACACACACACACACACACACATACAAACATTTGGGGGGAAATGCAGAAAGAAAAATTATATAATCAGCCAACTCAACCATAGTTATATTGAAGGTAGTTCACCCAACAAAACTCAGCTTACTTTCCTCTCAGGTGCAAAAAATACATCATCTAGAATTGATGCATATTAGAACAAAAAGCAAGCCTCAACAAATTAAAATACATTGAAATAATACAAAGTATTTTATCAGACCACAGTGTAATAAAGCTAGAAATTAACAAGAGGAAAAAGAAAAAAAACCTCAAACACACCAAGCACCCACCAAGGTGGAAGCTAAATAATGCTTTGCTTGAGCAGTACTGGGTTTTATTGTTGTTATGTGCTGTTCAATCACCTGCCACCATAGGGACTACAATAGCTCTGAAGCTTACGCTGTTCTGAGCCAATCTTACTGACTCTGAAACATAGATTTTCACTGTCCTAGGCACTGTATCAATCCATTTTGTCCTGGATTTTCCTCTCCTGCCCTGTCCCTCCACCCTTCTGAGCATGATGTCCTTCTCCAAGGATCGGTCCCTCCTGGCCACATACCCAAATCATGTAAGACAGAGATTCAAAATTCTAGCCTCCAAGGAGAAACTTGGTTTCACTTTCTTCAAGAAAGTGTTGGTCCATGCTATGCTCAATACTCTTCTCCAGCACCACAACTCAAAAGATTCTCCTCCTTAGTCATAATCCAGCACTCTGATGCATAGCAGGTAATTGCAAAGACCACGGACTGGAGGAGGTATGTTGACATATTTCAATAAACAGATGTTACCCTGGATGTGCTCACCAGATTATGTCAAGAAAGCTGGACAACTACCTGGCCAACTGACTGAAAGAGAATCATATTTATTCCCATTCTAAAAAACAGTGACCTGACAGAGTGTGGAGGTTATTGTATAATATCACTCATATCATACACAAGCAAAATCCTGCTGAAGATTATCCAGAAATGACTGGAATAGCACATTGACAGAGAACTACCAGAAATACTGGGCTATAGAGTAAATAAAAACTAAAATTAAAAATTCCTTGACACAAATGTAAAGAAAAATACATCATATTAAAACCTCTGGGATACAGCTAAGGCAGTCCTCAGAGGTCAGTTCATAGTAATAAGCAAAAACATAAAAAAAGAAGAAAGGAGAAAAAGAAACTACTTAATTGTAGAGGTTAAACTGTCCAAGGCAGGAGTTGCCTGGGTTAAGACAAAATAACAATTTTGCCCTGGGATGGCAAAAGTTTTATTTTCCTGCTGAAGCCATCTTCTGATGATAATGCAGTTATGGAAAAAACAGGGAAGGTCAGCAAATAAGGAAAGAAACAGTGAAAGTCATCTTAGAGTCCAGTTAATGTATTTTATTATTTATGTAAAGAAACACTCGTCAATAAAAGTTCTGAGGGTGTGCAGATCGGGAGGACACTCAGCCATGGGTCCCTGTCCACTTGACTAAGGAAAGCCTTAAGTAGTTAGTTCTAATTGCCAAACACTTTCCTGCTGGTCAGAGAAGTGGGCCACTTAATGCTGCCAGTAAATAAAATATCAACTAGCTAATCCCATCGCTGCTAGAAGAAAATAAATTATAAGGATAAGGGTTGAAATAAATGGGATAGAAAACAAACATTAAAATCATCAACAAGATTAGGAGCTGGTTCTTTAAAAGGATTAATAAAATAGAAAAACCATTGGCATATATAACAAAAGAAAAGATTCAACTAACTTGAATAAGAAAGAAAAGAGTTAACATCATAGCAGAACCCGTACAAAAACTTATAAAGGATCCATAACTCACATCATACACAAAAACCGATCCCAGGGGGAGGGTTGGGCAGGGAGGAAAATGTGCAACAATGAATGAATGGAAACCCAAGGTCTCGATAAAGTTTCATTAAAATCTAAAAAAAAGGAAAACTAACCCCAGGTGTATCAGAGACCCAGGGTAAAAGCCCAAACCATAAAGATCATAAGCAATACATTTAGAAGTCCTAGCTTACAGCATAAGTGGGTGTGCAAACAGCAAAAATGCACAACCTGGAGAGGATAAAATCAATGAAGGGGCCTAGCCTCATAATAACATAGTTTAATAATGGCAAACAATAAATGTTGGAGAGAACGCGGAGAGATTGGAACCCTCATGCACTGCTTGTGGGATTTTAAAATGGTACAACTACTGTGGAAGGCAGTTTGACATTTCCTCCAAAACCAGAACTTAGAATACTATATGATCCAGTTCCTGTACTGTTAGGAATATATCCCAAGGAAATCAGAAATGAGATACAAAAGTAGATATGTAGTATGTAGTAGTAGGTATGTAGCAGCATTGCTCACAATAGTAAGACAATTGAAACAGCCCAAATGCCCATCAACAAATGAATGGATTAAGAAATTAAGGAGCAATTATTTCATAAAATGCTATCAAAATGTAAGAGTCTACAGCAGAAGTGGTGTCCACTTCCTCAACAACACGTCTCTGGAAATTCTATGAACTTTGAAAAATTATGATCGTTATAGAAAGGCTTCAGATCTTTTGTTCAGAGTGTTGCTATGAGTCATGGTTGACTCAATGGCAATCAACAACAACGTATTATACTGAGTGAAATAGCTCTGTCACCAAAGGACAAATACTGCATAAGACCACTATTGTGAAAACAGAAAGGTAACTGAACAAGATATGTATAAATGCTGAAAAGGGAAAGAGGAAGAAGAGAAGGGAGAGGGAAAGGGAAACAGGAAGAGATAAAAATCAATGGATACTTCTTCTACGAAAATGGCACAGAAAGCAAAGAAGGAAGTCCCTGCCCTCCCAAAACTGAAGCCAAAGCAAAGCCATTAAAGGCCAAGAAGGTAGTCCTGAAGGGAAGAACTCCCCCTGCACCTCCACACTGTCCTCCCCAAGATGCTCTTCAAGGGGAAGGGCCTGGGCCTCAACAGGCTGGGTTAGCATCACCCAAGGTCCAGTGAAGGTGGGGCCCTTGCCCCTAGGATGTTGCTGCAGAGTGAGGAAGGGTGGCCTGGCTTGGCTGGTCAGGGTGTAGGCACACCCTCTCCCCTGGTTCTTTATGTATTTCAGCCTGGGGTCCCCCTCTGATTTCCTATTTGCAGTTACTTAAATAAAAAAATATTTTTTGAAGAAAAATAAAAAAGTCAAAAGATAAGAATTATATGCAAGCAAATCCAAAATGGGAAAAGTGTTTCACCTTTGGCTGGAGCCCAAAGTTTTATGTGCACTAGAGAACTGGTACAGCTGAGATGAGATGAAGCTGAAAACTAAGCCAAAACCAATAGCTAACAAATCAGAGTGTGTAGCTTAGATTGGAAAAATGTTGTCAGATCAAAGTCAGAAGCTTGGAATATTCCAACAAATTTTATTTCAACAATAATTATCTTTGGTGGCATATATAGCTAAGGAAGATAGTTTCAAGATCTTTAGATATTTTACTGATGTTAAATTGAATTAATGGGTATTCATTAGAATATTGTTTAAATATTAAAATATTAAATAAAGTTTAAATGTTGTATAAACTTATATTTAACTTATAAGCTACATAAAGTTTATATATATTTTCTTTTTATGCCACAGAGAAGGAATATCAGCAAATTAACTAAATATCTGAATAGTTGTAAAATTATATAAAGTACTTGCAATGTCCTACTGTTTTATATAACTATTCAGAACTTTAGAGACGTGATAATCATGGAATAATCATATTATATTCTGATTTATGCTATTATGTCTCAAAATTATTATATTTTATATGAAGCTGCACTACAATCCCAAATGTGGCTCGAGGCCACCGGCTAGCTGCTAGAGAAGGATGGACAATCTCCTCCTTTCCGATTAACTGCCTCTGAAAACTCACGGAAATGTCAGCTAGGGGTCAGTTCCAACGCTATGGTACAAAACAACATTTGAAATTCTTTGAAAATCAGGTTAATCATTAGTTTTAGGGAAATCTTATATATTTTTGTAAACTGTTATTACTTTAACAAATTCTCATCAAATTTTTTATTGTTGTTTTGTACTATTGAGTCAAAATCCACTCATATCTTACCCTTTAGCACTTTTCTGGAAGCAGTAAATCACATGGGTAGAGATTGCCTGTTTTTCACCCTTAGTGCAACTGCTGGATTCAAACTGCAAACCTCAGGGAAGACAGTACAACTTCTTACCACTAGGCCACCAGGGTTCCCTCCAGTTTTTATTATTAGTAATAAGCAAACAATGGTCATTTGACGTTTTGACATCTACAGATAGTTTCTCGTTAGCTGATTATCTGAGAGCTTGGATGAAAACTGTACCTGACTGGATGTAATGAACACGGAGCTCATGGGACAGAACCAGGGTTTACTGAACCCTGACTCAGCTGATGTCCGCAGATGACTGCAGATGTTAGCCATCTAGGAGGGAGCAGACAAAAAGGGCAGTATGGGTTTTATGTGGGGATATTGTAATGTTCCAGGTCCTGGTTATTTTTCCCCCTCTTTCTTAAACTATTGAATTAATGGGTTCATTTGTTTTTACAAGAAGATTTGGACTGGTTCTTACTATGTTTTTCCTATATGCTTACATTTAATCAGTTAGTTAAAGATAAAAAAAAAATGAGATGAATGTAAAATGAGACCAGAAAAGAAACTTTAAAAGGATTAAAAAAAGTAGGTGAGAAAAACCTTTACCATAGAACAAAATCAATAGAATACAGCTGATTACAGAACTAGCCAATTCTTGTATCAAAGGAATAATCTGACTTTAAATAGTTTTAGATATTATAACTCTTGAGTAGGAAATTTCTGCTGATAAATTTAGCAAATTGTAGAGCCCGTAACTAGACAAGTTAGAGATCTGAAGTTCAAGCGTTGATGTTACAAAGTAGAATAGCAGTAGATTTTCTGTTCATCTCCCAAGGAGGGCGCTGTGCCTGAACAGATGAACTTTAGTATGTTTATATTAATAACACATAATCTGATGTTTTGTACAAAGTGGCTGCTGCTGAGGCTTATGTTAAGCAATCACTGGTGCTGCTTACATCTCAACAAACACCTCCTGGGGTTTGGCATTTTGGTTTAAAGACCTAGGGTTTCATGGACCACTTCAGTCAACTGGCCTAACATTGTTCTTAACATTTGTACCTTCCAGTTTGTTGTAGGGTCTTCAAACGGCCGCCCATGGTGTGGTGGGTCATCCCAGTTCATCTGGAGCAGGAGACAGGAGCAGGTGGAGGAGGACCGAGGCTCCAGCAACAACTGTCTCTTTAGCCATGAGACCAGACTGAACATTTTGATAAAAAATTCTATAGAAAACACCCTGACCGAAAGTGGAGGGACTGAGAAGCTGTTTAATTAACTTGGAAGGATATTTGTGGTCCACTGCTGTTGAGCAGCTTTAACTCGCAGCGACCTTCCATCAGTTCTCAAGGCCGTGGATCTTTTTGGGAGAAGCTTTCTCCTTTTTCTTCTGAAAAGCAGCTCATGGATTCCAATCCCAACCAGATTTCCCTTAGTGGCTCATACATTATGCACTATGCCACTGAGGCCCCTTAGTCAAACAAAAATCTTAAAACCTCATTGCCCTTGACTGACTCTTACGTGGATTTTCAGAAGCAATACATCACAAGGGAAGAGACTTCCCCAGCAATGTGGCTCCCTGCCCACTAGGCCACCGGATCCAATGAGCATCTTGCTAATTAGTGGTATCAGTTTGCCTTCACATTGTCCTCTATTGAAGAATTCAATCCATTTCAGGAAACAGAAATTCCAAAGACTGATAGGAGTCTGTGTTTTACAGTAAATTGTTATTCTATAAATACAATTCTAGTCCCATACAAGATAATGCTGATAAGATGTGTTATAAGAATTTTGGAAGCTCTGAAAAGAAATCGTTTGACTATCTAGTTGAAATCTTACTATGTCTTGTGAATTGTATTTCATAAACTTTGGTCAATTTCTTGCCTTTTTATAATTTTTTAAAAAATTTTATTTTTTTTGTGTGTGTGTTTACCATCAAATTGGATCTGACTGGTACAGGAGGAGACTTCCCCTCCTTCTCCAGCAGAGCATCTGGTGGATTGGAACCATGTACCTCTTGGGTTGCAGGGAAGCTTCTTGCCACTAGGCCTCGAGGTCTCTATATTTCTTAAAAAAAGAAAACCTCTGATGAGACAGCATGCAACATAATCCAATTAAGTATGCAAATATTTTTTCAATGCCCCTTTTCCCAAAATCCAGCTTGGTTTATGTAATAGTCAAGTCCTTTAAGAAGAATTCAATGGGAAAAGGAAAGGACGAGGCTACAGTGGGGCAGACAGTGTAGTTCTAGGATAAAGCAAAGCAGCACTGAGTGGGTGCTTCCCTTTTTGGTGCATACTGTCAAGGACCTTTCCAAAGTGTTGAAGAGCAATGATGTCAGTTTAAAGACTAAGGTGATCCAAATCTGGTCTTTTCAATAACTTGCTATCCATCTTAGACAATGAATAAGGATGGTAGATTAATAACCAATACTTTTGAGTTGTGGTGTTAGAGAAGAGTACTGAAATATCCCACATACTGCCAAAAGAACAGATAATGTCTTGGAGAAAGTGCAGCCAGGGTGCTCCTTAGAGGAAAGGATGGGGAAACATTGTCTCACATAGTCAGAACATGTTGTTAGGAGAGGCTAGTTCTTGGAAAAGGACATCCTTCTGGGAAAGTGAGAGGGTCAGAGATAAAGAGGAATACCCTTTACAAGATGAACTGATGCAGTGATTGTAACAATAGGCTCGAGCATATCAGATGCACAGGCCAGGCCAAGGTTCACAGGATCTCTATGTGGCGTAGTCAACTTGAAGGCACTGGTCAACAACAGCAGCCACACACACCGTGTAAGTGGGACAATGTGTGCCATCAATTCACTTACACATCTGGAACTGTTGGCTCTGCTGCTGGCAAAAGACACTGAACAAAGGCCTGTCCCTTTCTCTTCAGTACCTCAACTATGCAAATGCATCTTCCATGGCGAGTTTTGTCAATGCAAAATTTCATATATTGAAATACTTCTTTACAAATACTTTTACTTTAAGTTACCACCACTCATCTGTCATTTTGTCATTTGGTGATAAGATACTAGAAAGTGGGGCCTTGTGACTTACTTTCAGACATCAGCCAATGATCATAACAGGATATCATCTGATAGAGTGATTGAAGATGAGCTCTGGGGGCTTAGGGGCTAGCAGCTGTCCTGCCGACCTAAAGGCACATGGTTCTAATGCACAAGTTGCTCTGCATTAGATGGGCAATCACTCTGCGATTTACTGACTTGATGGTACACAAGAATAACAATACACACGGTGGACACAAAGACCTGCTGAAGCACATCAGAGACCAGAAGATGGCATAGGAACACATTTAAGTTACTTAGATTTAGAAACAGGTTTTTCTTTCTTTTTAATAAATCACAGTTCTGACTTAGGATGGAATACAATTGCTCATAATTATGGTTCATGAAGAAGAATAAGATGCAACTATTTAGCCATTTCTCTACCCTATCTCTAATGCTGACAGAAGCTAGAGGGGACCTTGGAGCACCAGAGCAGACAGCAGCCACATGGTGTGTTCTGCATATGGCTATCCAGGCCATGGCTCATCTTCTCCATCTATAAAAGGAGCACTCTGGCTTCTGCCCGGGCTGCTGGGTGCAGGATCTGAGATTAGGGTAGGAACAGCTCTCTAGAGCTTTTGGAAGATTGAGGCTCTGAGTATTCACACTGAGTTTGGATCAGAGAGAGAACTGCACCTGTGCTGGAGCCTGGTAATAGTTTTCTGTAACCCAGATTCCCAATAATGCCCAGCGTTGGGCAAGAGATGCAGTCACGCCTATTGAGGATCAGGCTGGCTTTCTGCAATTTCTGTATTGTGCTGTTGGCACTGCTTCACTGCCAATGGCTATCCTCTGCTGAGGGGAGTGGAAGGTCCATCCAGGCAGCAACTTGGAGCCTGACTGACCTGCACAGTGGAGTGAAGTGGGAGAGGCTCTGTAAAGAAAATGTTCACAGAAGGTGAGTGGGGTGTGGGCTGTCATCAGCAGAACCCCTTTACTCCCAAAGCAGTGGGAAGCTGACATTGGAGAAGATGGTGGCATGCAGCCCCCCTTTCTGTCCCCCCACCAAAATGCACAGTGGCACCAGTCCCTGGTGGGGGAGCTCTACCTTGCGGGTGCTGTTTACCCCTATGCCTTCACTCCATAAATGAGGTCAAAGGCTCCTCAA
The DNA here is from genome assembly GCF_000299155.1 of Elephantulus edwardii. Lineage (NCBI taxonomy): Eukaryota > Metazoa > Chordata > Mammalia > Macroscelidea > Macroscelididae > Elephantulus > Elephantulus edwardii. Next base: position 826,381 of record NW_006400038.1, read on the forward strand.
ACACATAACAACGCAAAAGCAATCTCAAACCTGAGTTGCTGTGGAGCTGCCTTCAGCCTCATGGATGTCCACTGGTCTTCAAAGGTCTTCAAAGGTGATCTCAAAAAGGGCCCTCCAGGCCTGTCTTCAACATGACCACTGCATGGATTCCACTTGTCACCCTGTGGCGCTCAGCCCATTTATGCCACCCAGGGACCTCAAAAGCAATCACCACCCTTCCTCCTTCTGAAACTTTCTCCATGCATCTGATCCACTTTGCCTCACTGCATTCTCAGAACTCTAGCTCTTTTGCAAATGAAGAAACTGGGCTGTTCACTGCAATGGATCTCAAAGATGTCAGCTGGCGGAGCTTACCGTGATCCAAAGCATAACAGGAAGCTTACGCTGGTGTAAGGTGCAGGCATGTAGGGGCAACAAGCTCAGCCACAGATGGAGCAGAGCAGAACACCCAGACCTGGAAGCTGCCATTTCCAAAGGATTTTCTATGTGAGTTTCACGAAATAACTGAAACAGTCTTATGAAGTAGGAGCTAGTATCTGTTTTACAGAAGAGTCAGATACAGGGCTAGCCCACAGGCACCTAGAGCCGTCTCAGCTGCCGTAACCACACCTCATAGGACACTACCCCTTGCCCTACAACTGCATCTCTGCATTGGGATACATTCAAATCACATCCCCGGATGATGTCAGGGTTAAATGAGGTAACACCATGGAGAGGTTTTAGAAATGAGAAAATGCCCCTAGAATGCTAAGGAGTATGAGTATTCACCAGAATAGCTCAGTGAGGGCAGCAAGACAGGCGGAGGGTTACAAGGCTCTGGACTCAACTGCAGATGTGTGCTGCATGCTTAGGTGCTATTTCTCCTGAGACTGGAAGTACCTTGAGGGGAGGTATCATGTCTGACTGGCCCACGCTTCCCCAGTACTCAATCCTGGATATCTTGGCTGAACTGTTGAAGATGAATTCAGAACTAGGAAAAGGAACTGTTGTATGTACTATTGAGTTGGAATTGACTCACAGCTGACTCCCCAGAAGGTTTTCAGAGACAGTAGATGGCACAGGAGGACACTGCTCATCTTTCTCCTGAAGAGCAGTTGATGAATTCAAACTATAGACCTTTGAGTTGGCAGTATAGCTCCTTACTGCAAAGCCACCAGAGTTCCCAAGATAAAGGAATGGAGGGGGAAGAAAATGGGATTCCAGGCTAGAAGCAATTTTAGAAGAGACCAGAAAGTTTGTCTTCCAACTGGGGGTCACTTGTCAGAATGAAAAGGGTGCTTTTAATAATCATGGGGAAACGGAGAACATTTTTGGATCCACCAGGAAATAAAACCCAAAGCTGCAGGGTAGAGTGGCTTCCAAATGCTGCAGACCTGTGAGCCCCCACGCGGTCACGTTTCTGACTCCACAGTTCTGTGAGCTTGCCGAGCTCACAGGGGTTTCCTTGGTGGTCATGTTTCTGGAGGTTCACTGCTAGGCTTTTCTTCCACTAAGCCATGGGGCAATTTGGAACTGCCAACCTTGAAGTTTGCTATCAAGCGCAAAATGATCATGCCACCCAGGATCACTACATGACCGTCCTATGTAGTGATTTAGCCTAAGCTCCAAATTTCAGAAGTTGAGGCCTAGGGAGGAAAGCAGAGATGGGAGTGGAACCCTCAGCCCCAAGCTCCTTCCCTGGTCTGCCCTCTCAAGAGGTGGATAGGAGTGGGGAGGAGTGGAGTTTGCTTTTGAAGGCAGCTCTCTGAGAGCAACTGGGCTTTATCACTATAGCCCAGAGTTTCTTTTGAGTCAATACCAACACTTCTGGGCCAGTTACTAAGGGCCTGAGCAGTTGCTAAGTGGCCATATGACCTCATGAGGGGCCATTGTTAGAGCTCAATAGGCAACCTTGAGTGACATTGTCTACCTCCCAGATCCCAGGGGCCCTGGGGTTCTGTGAAAAGAGCTGAGAAGTTATTAGGAGCAGCAGTACTCACAGACCCATGTTTGTTTTCTCAGGGGAGGTGTGGGGGCTGTAGCCTTTCAAAGCTGAGCATGGGAGCTTGAGAGCTTAGGGAGGGGCTGTCAGCTGCTGCAGCAGCAACAGAAGGACCCTAAGCATTAAAAGTATGCTCCATCCAGTGCCAGGCCCTTGACAGCACATCTGAGCATACATAGCTTGCAAGTGCTTGGAACCAGGGTAATTACTGACCACACCCCCTTCACAATGGAGGACACAGAGGTGCAAAGAGGGCAATCAGCTTGTCCACAGCTTCCTGGCAATGTCTTGGTTCCAGACATGTTTGCCAAATTATGGCCCCAAAGATGTCCATGCTTTAATCTCTGGAGTTGTTGGCTATGTTTTGTTATGTGTGTGTGTTGGGGGGGGGCATTAAATTGTAGATGGAACTAAGGCTGCTAATCAGATAGGGAGATAGAATGGGGGTGGCCCCCAGAAGTTAGTATCTCTCCTAGAACTTCCAGAAGGAGTCAGACTCCAGAACCAGTAGTTGACAGCATCTGTTTGAAGCCACTAAGGTGGTAGTGATTTGTCCTAGCAGCACTAGGCCACCATGAACTGGCCTGGACACCTGGAAGGAGGAAACTGACAGGGACCTTGGAGTAAAGGAAGCAGCGAGCCTGGATCAGACCTCCTTGTGGCTATTGAGATTCGTGCCAGAGGGCTGGATTTTCTAGGCCACTTTGCAGCCAACTCTGTACTAGCTCACTTTACTGGTACTCCAGGTCACAGTAGACAGGAGGATGGTCTCCTTTTACACCCCAAATCCAAAGACAGCCCAGAGCCTCAGGGAGCAAGATGGGCTGTGTCTCTCACCTCCATGGCCTCTGATGTACCATCTGAAAATGGGTACAGTACCTTCTACCTTCACCTCCATTATGAACATACAATGGGGGCAGTCCAGGGCAAATGCTGACAGGTGACCAGCCTTCAGCAGCTGCTGCTCCCTGTCTGGCGGTCAGGTTCAGCTCAGAAGGCCACAAGCATCCACTCCAGCTGCAAGGCGAGCTCAGGGTCCAGTCCCAGAAGTGTGCGACACTGCAGCCTTGCATGCAGGCAGTACTTAACAAATGCTTGTTGGATGAGCCACTGGAATGATTTTTGAATGTGTCTCTCCATCTAGAAGGCTTCTGCTTATCTGTCATAGTCCAACTTCTATGCTCTCTGCTGACTAAGAGGCAGTCACGGTTCCCTTGTACTGGGCCCTCGGTTCCCTGGGACACTCTGACATCCAGGTGAAGGGCCTAAGCCAGAGAGCAGACACATTTGAGTCTGGCCTTGCTGAAGTGATTCTGGAAGGTTCTACTGCCTCTCTGAGCTTTATGGAGATGGGGCTGTTGAGAAGTATACAGGGAGGGGGGACAGGAAGATCACAGAGAGAGTAGGAAGGAAGGGTATAGATGAGAGGGTATACAAGAAGGTGTGGGGAGGGGGGAAGGGAGAGTGCACAGGGGAAGGTGGGAGGGGAGGGCGCAGTGTGGCTAAGGCCCAGAGTGAGTGAGCAGTAGGAAGCAGGTGTCTGCATCGGAAGAGTTATCTTTAGCAGCTGTTGAGGCAGCCCTGACTCCTAGTGACTCAAGGCCAGACAGGAGGAGACAGTTCCTGGTCCTACACCATCCCCATGGTGGGTGACAGACTGAAGTGCTGCTGTTTCAGGATTTTTCTGAGCTGATTTTCAGGAGAACTCCAGGCCTTTCTTCCCCATCTGCCTAAATGTGGGAACTGCTGCAATGTGTCCATCATCACAGGAACATCCATGTCCCCACACGGGCCTTCGGGGAGACGGACTGGCTCACACTCAGCAGTAGGATTCCACGCTGAAGCACTGGTACTCTCACAGATAATCGAGCTTTGTGGAACACCAAGGCCCTTCAAGCAGGGTGAGCTGGCGGAGTCACTGGACAGTACTCACATCCTTCCTGAGAATGCAGGCATCAGGCTCTCTTCCAGCTCTGCAGGCAGATGGGACCCCCTGAATTGTCTATTGTTGGGTGTGGCTTGGGAATAACTCAACAATGACAATACCTTCATCAGGAAGGGTGGCTTCTATGGTTCACAGAAGGCCGCAGAAAGGGTGACGAGGTGGGAGGGAGGGTGATGAAGGAGGGTGATGGGAGATCTCTATTGTGGATAAGGGTCAGGAAGGGGTTCCTGAGGAGTGCATCTAAACCCAGATTGGAGCTGACATCTGGGGAGGGGCATATCCCACAGAAAGAATAAGGACAAAGGAGGTGGCTGCCACGTGGCATGAGCTGGAGCACACAGCTTGGCAGAGCAAAACAGTAAGATGCAACTTTTAAAATGATTTCCTTATTTATTGCTGCTTATTTCTTTTGCTCTACTTTATTGATCAAAACCCAAATCAAACCCAGTCCTGTCCCTGTCCCTGTTCCTGTGATTCTGACCAGCAGTACTGCTCCCCAGGGTTTCAGAGGTTGCACACCTTCATGGGAGGAGACTGCCCCTTGTTCTTCCTACGAGCACCTGTTGAGAAGCCCAGTACATTAGGCCCAATGCTGCCAGAGCTCCTTATTTTATTAACAGAAAGCATGTTCATTGTGCCTCTCCCAAATGTTTTGTCTTTGGCAATGTTCACAGCAGCTCTGAGTGAGTAAAATTGTTCCCATTTTGCAGATTTGAAAACTGATATTCACACAGCTAAGTCAGGGTTTGAACTGAGCCTGTGTAATACCCAGTTTGTGTTGTTTCTGGTAGCACAACAGGCCGTGTGGTGTCGTGTTCCCAGACTCCTGCTCTTTCAGCACAGCTCAGTCTGGCCTGCACAACTTCCTTCTTGGCCAGGCACTGTGGCCTTCCAGCCTGGCTTTGGATCCAAGACACAGAAGCAGGCATTGGGCTTTGCTGCAGGTCCGAGGTTGCCTCTGTAGGCTCTGAAAGGCAGTTCTAAGATTAAGACAGGCCATGAAGATTCTGGGGAAGTGTGAACATTCAAGGGCCTATAAAACATTGGTCAGGAATGTTACATTGCCAATGTTTTGTGGTCAGGTGGGCTTCTGACCACCTTTATGGGGCCTCAGCTATCTGGGCTAGACTGGGCTTGCAGAGAGACCATAACTATGAAGCACAAGAAAGAGCCTTTTGGAAAGATACGTGATGGAGAAAGGTGGGCAGTGTGACCTCAGAACAGGTGTCCTGGAGAGATCAGAGTGCAAGCTTTTTCTGCAGTGCGACAGGCATTAGGTCTGGCATTGTGGGGACCAAGGTGGGCTAATATGCAAGATGGGCACTGCAGCATACACTTGCTCAGGCACAGGGTGGGTGTGCCAAGGTGAGCTTTCTTTACTATTAGTCTGTTTTTATCTCCCTTCCACCACCCACCATTTATCTCCATCCACAGTGGAGCTGGTCTATTATTTGTGTATATATCTGTTATCTCTTATGCCTCTCAAATCTCAGCCCTACTGGAGTAACCTGAGGAAATGACTTAACTTCTTTGTGCTTCAATTCCTCCATATATAAAATGAGAATAAAAATAGCACCAGTTTCATCAGGATTATCTTTTCCTGGAATAAATCTGCTCACTACGTGAACTGTTTATCTGACACCACCACCAAGACAGCACAGTAGCACGGGAGTAATTGTAGGACTTCAGGACCCAGCATTCTGGATGTGTAAGGCAGACAAAGAGTGCAGGACCCGACCTGTTCCCAGCAGCTCCCTTTGTGATTTAGGCAATGACCACTTGGCTGGCAAAGGAGCTGAGGATCAGGGAGGCTGAGTTTCTTGACTACAGACACACAGCAGAGACAGTGGGGTCTTTGGGGCCCAGACAGCTTTCCTCTCATGCCAGCAACTCCAGGATCCTATTCTTACTTCCTGCAGGGAAGGGCAGGGTTATTTAGGCTAATGGGCAGACTGGGGTCACCCAGGTACAGAATCAACATGGCTATATTAAATTATATCCTCAGCCCTAGGTCCAGAAACTAGGACATCAACCAAAGAAATCTCAAATGTTTCTTTCATAAGCTGGGTACAGGCACTGGACAAACCAGGATCCAGGGCTCAAAATGAGTCCGTTTTCAAGGTTCCATTTCTGCAACCAGGGCCTTAGTTTTCTAACCAGACAGAAAGCTCTACTCTACAGGTATGAAATTGTTTTATATGCATGCGAAAAGTTGGTCAAGGAATAAATAAGGAAGATCAAAGCAGAACTGAAGCCTTTAAATTGTGATGTTGATGAGGAATGTTGGACATATACCATGAACCATCAAAAGAACAAACAAATCTCTCTTGGGGGATGTGCAACCAGAAGAGTCCTTAGAAGCAAGGATGGTGAGGCTTTAGCTCACACACTTTGGGCATGTTGTCAGGAGACCCAGTCCCTGCACAAAGACATTGCGCTTGGTAAAGTAGTAGGTCAGTGAGAGAGAAAGAGATGGATTGGCATGGTGCCCACAGCATGGACAGAAGTACAGCCGAAACTGCAAAGGTAGGTTAGGACTGGAGAGAGATTAGTTCTGCTGAACACAGGGTTGCTATGAGTTGAAGCTGTCTAGATGCCATCTAACTACAAAGGCAGTAGATTAATTCACAGTATCAATTGTGCATGTCCCTGGTTTGTAGACAGGCCCCATCCATGCTTCATCGCCTTCTCCTCATCCTTCATGTATCAGCCTTAATCCCATTTCTGAAGTATGAACTCAGGGGACCCCAAAAGATGGAATTCTCAGGGCTGCTGCTCATGGTTGTCCTGGCTGTGTACTGCATAAGTCTAGTGGGCACTGTTTGAATTAGCAATGATATGATATGGTATTCTCTGGGCATGCTTTTCATGTACGAGCCCAGTATATAGAAAGAAGGCAATGCAAAGGGGATAGAACCCTAAAGAGTTATCAGGCTTTGCAAATATCCCTAGGAGATGTAATAAGATGTCTCTTGCACAAGTATTATGCTAGTCACTTGCCCAAAGATAAAGATAAAGAAGTGCCATCGAGTAGCCTATGGTTCATAGTGACCCTATATGTACAATAGTGCTGAACCCTGCCATATCCTGAGCCAGTCTCACTGACTCTGACACACTTAACTATCCCAGTCATTGTGTCAATCCATCTCATTCAGGATCTTCCTCTCCTGTGCTGTTCTTCCACCTTTCCAAGCATGATGTCCTTTTCTAAGGACTGGCCTCTTTTGGTCACATGCCCAAATTATGTAAGACAGAGCTTCAAAATCCTGGCCTCCAAAGAGAAACCTGGTTTCACCCTCTCCAGGACTTATTTGTTTTCTTGGCTGTTCATGGTAAGTTCAATACTCTTCTCCAGCACCACAACTCAAAGGCACAGATTTTTCTTCTGTCATCCTTAGTCATTGTCTAGCTCTCTGATGCATAGTGAGCAATTGAGAAGATTATGGCCTGGATCAGTTGCATCTTGTTCCCTAGACCAACATCATTGCTCTTTAGCACTTTGGTAAGGTCCCTAACAGCCGACTTCTCTAATGCAATTAGTCTTTTGATTCCCTGACTGTTGGTGCCAAGCATGTTGATTGTGGAGGCAAGCAAGCTGAAATTAACAACTTCAATCTCTTCTCCATCTTTCATGATGTTGTCAACTGGCCCAGTGGTGAGAATCTTTGTATTTTTGATGTTGAGCTTCTATCCACATTGAAGACTATAGTCCTTGACTTACTGCAGCAAACACTGTCCTCCTCAGTTTCAGCAAGCAAGGTTGTAACACATAAGGAAGTGGTACAGCAAGGATTAAAACTCAGATCTGTGTGATTCTGAAGCCCATTCTGTTTCCAAGCAATGATGCTAGTAATGGGTAGGCCTGCTGTGATGGCGGCAGGATCAAGGAGACCGGGAGGAGGGGACAGGAGGTAGAGTCAGGCTGCACCAAGAGCTCAAATGTGAGTTGATGGTGGTGCCACGGAGACACCACCATAAGACAAAGGCAACTGACATAAAGAAGCAGGGGGAAGGACCTCAAGAAATAATCAAGGTCTATGGCATCTGTACTCTTGTTTTTAAGTCAGGTCAGCATGAATTGCCTCTGGAGAACTACTCATCCTGAGAGCATCTTTTGAGTCATCCCTACCTGGGTCTCAAAGTGTGTATGACTTTCAATTTTGGTTAGAAAAAGTTTTGCAGTTGCTGATAGGAAGAGGGTCACAGACACACATATGACCTGTAAACCATGGAGAGTCAAGATGTTTACTAGGACTATGTTTGTGTTAGGTGCCATCAAGTCAAAAGTGATCCTACGAACAATCTTGCCCTTTCCTAGTCCATTCTTATACCCACTGCTACAGTTCATCTCATTGAGGGGCTTCCCAGAGAATGTAGTGCTTTCCTTCTGCTGGGAGCTGGGCTGGCAGAAAGAAAAGCTGAAGCTGTTGGGGAGCCATTTTTACCATCATATAAGGAGGAGAAGCTTTAAGAGGAAGCCAGAATTAGGGGAAGGACATGCTGGAGAGAGGAAAGATTAAGTGCTGATGACATTGCTCCAGCCTTAGATCCAGCTGTACCTAAAACCTGTCATACTAGACTTTTCAACTACCCAAGTGAATAAAATTTGATTTAAGCCAGTGTAAGTCACTTTCAACAGGAAGAAACTATATAGCTCATAACTTTATTGGAATATAAACAAGGCAATATTGAGCTCAGGGGAAAGAGGAAAAATACATGTGAGAGAAGACAGTAGAAGAAAAAGATGAGGAGAAAAGGAAGACAAGAGAGAGGCAGAGAGGAAAGGGGACTGGACAGGAGAGGAGGGTGACAGAAGGTGCCCTGCAGCCTCCAGGAGTGAGGCCAGCTGCTCCTGTCACCTCCTCTGCTATTTATAGAGCTGGTGGCTCTCCACATAACTCCCCACCTGTTATTTCTGCCCTTCAAGCACTGATTTGTTTTCCAACAATTTAGAAATGCTTTTCTTTCCTGAGAAACAATGTCTACTTCTCCTTATTTTGTAAACTACAGGTACCCCTGGGAGGGGCAAGAAGATGATCAGCATGTACAACTGATGTATGTGGTGTTTGCAGGCTAAGAAGTATTTTCACACTTAGTTTTATCTGAATCCTCAACAATCCAGGAGGGAGGCTTGGAAGGCAGCAACCCCTGTCCCAGTTGTAGGCGCCGGGCATAGGGCTGGAGGAGAGCTGTTGGCCTCCTAGCCTGTGCTGCTGCCTTGCCTCCAGGTACGTCCTGTACTTTCACTACTGGCCCTCTGATAATATCCTGGGGGTGAAAGCTAGCTTGGAGATAAATGGCAGAGCTCTTTAACATCTCAAGAATCACGCTGGACTTGATGTTTAAATAATCTCTGAGGAGGTGCAAGTTTTCACAAATGAAGTCTTTGCACATGCTCTGATGGGCCCCAGACATTTCATTTCCTCAGAGAACAGAGTGTAAGTTATAGCAGGCAGTTCAAATGCTGGGGACTGGTGAGCACTTTCCCTTTCAGGTTTCTGTGCTGAGTGATTTCATTTCATTTGGGGAGGACACTAGTGGCTTCAATTTTAAGGAGCTGCTGACAATAAAGACGCTTCCTGTTGCAGCCTTTCATCAGAGTGAATTTAAGTCTTCTGAAATCTAAATGGCTAGTCTAGACCCTTTCAGATCCAGCAGGCAATGAAAGTTTCACAAAAAGCAAGAAGAGTTTCCCAGGGCAACAACTGAAAATCTGCAGCTAGTCTTTGGAACAAAACAGTTTTGGGAAAAGTGCAACCATAGTTCTCCTTGGAGGCAAGGCTTTGTCTCTCATACTTTAGATATGTTCCTTGGAGAGGGACATCATTTTTGGAAAGATGGAGGGCCAGTAAAAGTGAGGAAGATCCTCAGTCAGGTGGACTGACACAGTGACTGCAGCAATGGGCTTGAACATTTTAGAGATGATGAGGGTTCAGATATGAGGTCCATAGAGTGGCTATGAGTCAGATTCTACTTGACAACACCTAATAACAACATACATGTGGGCATGGTTCCATTGGTTGTTGATATGTACTGTCAAATCAGACCTGATCCACAGCTGACCCCCCACCCCCCAGTTGGTTTTCAGAGACGGTTAATTGCACAAAGGTGACTGACTGTCCATCTTTCTCTCCTGGAGATGCTTCCGGCGCATTTGAACCCACGGAAAGGCATGGTCTTTGGCTTAGCAGAGAAACTCCCAACGGGCTATGCTGCCAGAGCACCCTTGTCAGTCTAGAGCAGGTCTTAAATCTAATCACTCTTGAGGATATAAGAAGAGCAGACTAGGTCTAGAGACAAACGAGCTGGAGCTGGGGAATGACAGAAGCATCCATGAGGATGGCAGGGGGACAAGTGAGCATGACTGGGGACTAGCGAGGATGGCTGGGGAACCAGCAAGGATGGTCAGGGGACCAGTGAGGACAGCAAGGGACCAGCGAGGATGGCCGAGGGACCAGCGAAGATGGCCGGGGGTCCAGCAAGGATGGCAGAGGGACCAGTGAGAACAGCTGAGGTATCAGTGAAGATGGTCAGGGAACCAGCGAGGATAGCAGAGGAACCAGCAAGGATGGCTGGGGGGCCAGCGAGGACGGCTGAGGGACCAGCAACGATGGCTGAAGTATCAGTGAGGATGGGCAGGGGACCAGCGAGGACAACAGTGGGACCAGCAAGGATGAGCAGGGGACCAGTGACGACGGCTGAGGGATCGTGAGGATGGCTGAGGAACTGAGGCACGTGAGGCTGCAGATGGTGAGACAGGGCCTTACCCAGAGCTGCTGGGGAGTCTACTCTTGGAGCTGACACTTCCTGAACTGTGAAGAAGGAAATTCCTGTTCTTTCAACCACACACCTTCTGTCATAGCAGCACTGGTCACTAAGATAATCTGCTGACAAGATCCACTTAATGAGTGCTGGCCTTTTGAAGCCAAAATGACTCTTCCACATGGATCCCAGCCTGAATCCTATCCTTCTCCCCAAGTCTGCTGTTGTCTTACTCTTCCCTTGCAAGGGGGTGGTCTCCACAGAAACCCCCAGCTGCCCTGCTCCTGCCACCACCCTGTCATCCAGCCTCTTACCTTTCACCCCTCCACTGCCTTTGCTCTCCTTTCTCCAATTTTACCTCCTGTGACTTCCTCACTCCCCCTCTTTGGCTGCACTCCCATGCACCCTCAGAGAGAAGTACCTTCTGGAAAATGGGTCCTACTGCACTCTTGCTGTGAGCATTAGTGCCTTTCTTGCAGTCAGTTAAAGTTAAAATTCCATACTTTGCCTGTAGGTCCTTGCCGTCCTCCTCCCAGCCCTGCTCTTAGGCCCAGTAACAGCCCTCAGTGTCCCCAGCATGCACCACAGGCTTTTGCTCTACCAGGCCCCTCCAGCAGCAACAACACTGTGGTCCTGCTTTCTTCCCTCCATCCTGCTGATGGCACAATCACCTCCGTAAATGATCTTCCCTGAACCCTCAAGGAGCTCCCTTTGTGCTCCAGAGCGTTCTATACAGGCCTCTTGTCGTACCTCTTGTAATCACAGTGTGATGGGTCCTTGAACTCCTGAGCACAGACTCCAGTTCTCAACACTACAGCTGGTACACAGCTGGTGACTGGGTGTGTTACAGGAATAATTTAGCTGCTACAGGGAAGCCTGGCCAGAGTGAGGCAATGACAGCTGTCTTTCAGGGCACATATGCTAAATGTGGCATATAACAAACGCTAAATAGTTCATTCCCTAGGACCCCTCCCTCCCACTAGACTTTTCACAAGATCAGCACACAGATATGGATCAAAGCATACCAGGCCATGATCCCCATTTTCTAGTTGAAAACGAGGTTCAGAGAGGCCAAGTGGCTTTCTAAGGCACAGAGCTAGCAAGAAGTAGAACTGGTATTTGAACACTGATCTGACTTCAAAGCCAGTGTGCATTTAACTGCTAGGAAAGCTTGGATCTTCTAGGTTGTCCTGCTTCCCCTTAGACCCCACACAGAGCTATGTCATTATCTATAGAATACGCCTTGACAAGGAGCTAAGTAAGACGGTGTGGTATCCATTTTGGCCTCTCTGTCCCCTTACCCTTGTCTCTGGTTCATCTGCTCACTGTGTTGTTAGATGATTACAACCCAATGTGTGATGTCCCCTAAAATGCAGTGTATTTCCCCAAAAGATGAGTTGGACTCCTAATTCCTGTCCATGTGGATATAATTCTATTTTGGAATTGGATTATCTTTGTTGTGTTAAAAAGGTCACATGAGTGTAGGGTCTGTTTCTCACAGGATTGCTATGAGTCACAGGCGATTTAGGAGAACCTAACAACAACCAATGTAGGCTGTGTCTGAAGCCAATCATTTCTGAGCTCTAAAAAGAGCATATCACTCACAGGGCGAGAAAAGTAGAGATGGGAGAAGCAAGATGCCACATTATTAAACATTGCCATAGAAGCTGAAAGGACATGGAGACTTCCCCCAGAGCCTTTCTCTCCAATTGCCACCCTAGATGGACTTTGAGCCTCCTTGCATTATGCAGATGACACAACCCTGCTTGCTAAAACTGAGGAGGACATGACATGCTTGCTACAGAAGGTCAAGAACTGCAGCCTTCAATATGAAGCTCAACATCAAGAAAAGAAAGATTCTCACTACTGGGCTAAGTGGAAGCATCATGATAAATGGTGAAGAGATTGAGAATATTGACAGCTTCAGTTTGCTTGGCTCTACAGTCAACACTCTTGCTACCAGCAGCCAGGAAATTAAAAGATAAATTGCACTGGGAAAGACTGCTGTTAGAGACTGTTGCGAAGTACTGAAGAGCAACGATGTCAGTCTGGAGACTAAGGTGTGCCTGATATAGTCCATGGTCTTTGCAATCACTTGCTATGCATCAGAAAGCTGAACAACGACCAGGGATGATAGAAGGAAATTTGATGCCTTTGAGCTTTGGTGTTGGAGAAGAGTACTGAATATACCATGGACTGCTAGGAGAACAAACAAGTTTGTCCTGGAGAGGGTGAAGTCAGGCTGCTCCTTGGAGGCAAGGATTCTGAAGCTTCGTCTGATACACTTTGGACATGTTGCAAGGCGGGATCAGTCCTTGGAGAGGGATGTCATGCTTGGGAGGGTGGAGGGACAGGGAAGGAGGAGAAGATCCTTGATGAGATGATCTGATTCAGTCACTGGAGTAATGGGGATAGTTGTGTCAGAGACAGTAAGATTGGCAAGGGATAGAGCAAGGTTTAGGGCTGTTGTACATAGGGTTGTGATGAGTCCCAGGAGACTCGACAGCACATAACAACAATAACACAACTGAGAGGAAACCAATTTCCATTTGTGAAAGCCTCCAGTTGGTGGTCTTTCTGTTAGAGCAGCAGCACTGGCAAACAGCACCACGTAAAGGAGTTACTGGGTGAGTGATTCCTCTGAGCTCAGCATGGAGGTGTGATTGTCAGTCTTAAGGGCACTTCTCCAGGCCCATGTGGTTCCCACTCTGCTCCAGGGCTCTCCTTAGTCTTCAGTCCATGGTGGCTATTAGGAGTGACTTGAGAATGGGTTTTATAGTCAGGTTGCCTGGGTTCTAATCCTACTTACTAGTTCTGAGGGCAGGTGAGTGAACTTCTCTATCCTTTAGTCAATTTATGGCAAAATTACTATTATAATAATGACAGTATTTGTAAAAAATCAAACTCTACCATGGTGGACAGTGTTTGGTGGAGCTCCCCGATTAAAACAAGCTTGGAAGCAGGAGTGGCATCCACTTCCACAATGGCTTGCCTCTGGAAACCCTATGAACCTGGAAAAGGGACGACAGTTATCCAGGTGTCCAGGACTTTCATTCATAGGGTCACTATGAGTGGCCTACGACTCAATGGCACTTAACAACAACAACAATAACTGTGTTTCACTGACTATGCAAAAGCATTTGACCCTGCAGACCACAACAAACTGTGAAGGCCAAATTCTACCCCTGTGGGTTGTTTTTTTCCACAAAACACCCACAGCAGCAGAATGGTGCACTTGAGCTTACCATGAAGACTGCCAAGAACATGGCCAGACTACGTTCTGCTGAGCACAGGTCCCCATGATTCAGAGCCAATCTGATGGCAACTCCACAATGTTGTGAGGATTGAAAAAAGACAGCTTCACCAAAGAAGACATTCAGATGGCCAACAACTAGATGAAGAAATGTTCAAAATCCCTAGCTCTTAGAGAGATGCAAATTAAAACAACTATGATATATCATCTCACCCCAGTAAGAATAGCAAAATTTAACAGAGCAGCAAACAACAAATGCTGGTGAGGTTGCGGAGAAACTGGAACCCTTATTCACTATTGGTGGAAGTGTAAAATGGTGCAACCACTATGGAAGGCTGTATGGTGCTTTCTCAAAAAGTTGCAAGTAGAAATACCATTTGACCCAGTAATTCCTCTACTGGGAATATACCCTAAGGAAACTATAACTGCTACCCAGGCAGATATATGTACATCCATGTTTATTGTGGCTTTGTTCACAATAGCAAGGAGATGGAAACAACCTAAGTACCCATCAACAAACGAATGGATAGAGAAGCTGTGGTATATTCATACAATGGAATACTATGCTGCACTGAAAAACAAGGAACTCATGCAATATTATTTAAAATGGATGTCCCTGGAGGACATTTTGCTGAGTGAAATATCTCAGCCAAAAAAGGACAAATACTGTATAATGCCACTGTTGTAGAACAGGATTGACATCCGGGTTGGGGTGAGACTGAGAAAAATTGGATAAATCATGTATACTGCTTTGAAACAGATGTGGGAGAGAACAGTATTATGGTTATGACAAGAGTCCAGAATGAAGGTTGCATAGTGGAGTGTACTCGGGGTGGGGGCAGAGAGGGAGGAATTGGATACCAATGAAGGAATTTTTCTTTTACTTTTCAAGAATAAGAGGGAACTGGGGGGAGGGGTGGGAAGGAGGAAAAACACAACAATGAATGAAGGGAAATCCAAAATCTCTGTAAATGTTAATTAAAACTAATAAATTTTTTTTTAAAAAGACAGCTTCAAAAACCTTAGTGTAGTGCATGGAACATACTTAATGCTCAATAAATGTTAGGTGTTCTTTTATATTAATATTTTTATGCTCTTCTTCTCCCCAATCTCTTATTCAGCTAAAACAAGGCACTTGCTTCCCTCAAATGTATCCACCCAGTCCTTTTAGATCCCAGTTCCTGAGATTCCCTCTTCCTGGAACAGCCCTTCCCATTTTTGTCTGACAAACTGATTTCAGTCTCCAAGGCCTACTCAGAAGCCACTTCCTCCAGGAAGTCTTCCAACTTTACCCTTTGACAGAGTAAACCCTGTCACCCTCAAACTCTTTGAGTTCTTTGGCAAGTGGCCTGAGTCTGGAATTTGTACAACTCTTCAAAGCATTTTCCCTCACCTGCCCACTAGGTCCTCCATCCAGGAAAAAGGGGTTTTGTCCATTTTACCACTCTTGCATGATGCCTGAAGGAATCTGGGAAGAGGGCAAAGGGAAGGATGGAGGAATGGAAAGCCAACACATATAGGGTGTGAGTCAGTCTCGGCTACCATCTGACCAGGTGACATCTTTAATGACCTGCTCCAGCTGATATGAAATGTGTCCCATCCATACCAAGAAGCTCTTTCCTGTTCTCTCCTCCCATGATCTATTTCCCCGTGTACTGTTTCAGGTGTTGATTAGATTCCTGTTAGGAACTGCCTCCCATGCTCCATGGCAGATGCTATGGCTCTTTTATTCACTGTCTGCTCCAAACATGTAACAGGCACTTTTAACCCTTGTAGAAGGAACAAATGACATGTTATGAGGGACAGTGACAAATGGTGGCAACTTTTTAATGTTTTTGCTTTTCAGTGGGAATGTCTGTATGTTGGTTGGTTACAACCTGCCATAGGAAAAGAAACACTTAAGGATTTGAGATATATGTTATCACACTGGCTCTAAGATGCTACTGACAGTGACAGACACAGTATTCTTTTATGTATCACTAAGGAAAGAAAGCTATTGTCAATTACTATATTGGGCTGCATCCTGATTTCAGAGACATCTAACATGAGGGTTAGAATTCTAGGTAGAACACAGAACTCAGGGGGATTTCTATTTCTTCTCTCAGCTCCAGAGTCATCCATGTGCTAGACCAGAAGTCAGTTGTGGTTTTTGTTGTTTTTTTTTTTCAGAGAAGATGTCACATTTAATTTTACATCTCCAGTCAACACTAAACAATGTTCGTAACCATACAAATCTTTGTATACTACTTAGGACAGTTGTACACTCAACCATTTATCTGTTTACCTTCTCACTCTCGCTCCATCCCTCAGTCTGTCTGTTAATCCAGCCATCTAACCATCTTTCCTACTCCCATCTACCCATCCTGTCTCCTATCTACCCCCTCATCCATCTGCTCAACTCAACTCATCCATCTCCTCATGTTCCCATTCATCCATTTACCTATCCACCTGTACATCTGTCAAATTACCATGATTTGCTTGCAATCCACTTGTTTGTCTACCTAGTCTCCATCCACAAATCTATCTTCCTGAACATCCATACCATCTGTGTACCTGCCACATCCTTCCACCTATTAAACTACTTGTCTACCTGTTGTTTGATGCTGTTGCATTGAGTACAACTCATAGCTAATCTATGAACAACAGATCTGAACCCTGTCCTATCCTGTGCCATCCTCATAATTTCTGACACACACAAGCTCATGGCTGCAGTGTCAATCCATCTTGTTAAGGATCTTCCTCTTCTTCACTGGCCCTCCATCTTTCCAAGAATGATGTTCCTCTCCTCACAACTTTTTCTTTATATACAGACAAAGCCTTGTCATCCTTGCCTTCAAGGAGTACTCTGGCTGCACTTTTCCCAAAACATAACTGTTTTTTTGACAGTCTATGAGATACATAGTACTCTTCTCCAACACCACAACTCAAAGCATCAATTCTCATTCTGTCATTCTTATTCATTGTCCAGCTATCCAATGTGTAGCTGTTGTTTTGTACCAATGGGTCAGAGCTAACTCACAGTTGACCCTTCAGTGGGTTTTCAAAAGCAGTAAATTTCAAAGGAAGAGATTACTCATCTTTCTCCTACAGAGAAGCTGGTAGATTTGAGTCATGTACCTTTGCTTTGGCAGTGGAATTCATGGTCTGAATCAGGCACACTTTAATCTTCAAACTGATATTATTGCTCTTAAGTATTTTGGAGAGGTCCCTGACAGCAACATCTCCTGATTTCCTGACTGCTGGTGCCAAGAATGTTGATTGTTAATCCAAGCAAGAGGAAATCATTGACAGCTTCAATCCTTTCTTCCTCTATCATGATGTTATCTGTTGGCCCCATGGTGATGACTTATTTTCTTGATGTTAAGATGTAATCCATAGCTCTGCAGCCAGTGTTTCAAGTCATCCTCACTTTCAGCAAGCACAGTTGTGTCATTTGCCTAATGTAGGCTTTTGAAAAGTCTTCCTTCAATCCTGATGCCACATTCCTCTCCACAGAGTCCAGATTCATCAATTATTTGCTTAGCATACAGATTGAATAACTATGGGAAAGGATACATCCCTGGCACATTTCTTTCCTGATTTTAAACTATGTAGTGTTCCCTTGCTCCATGTGGACAACAGCTTCTTGGTCTAGGTATAGATTTCATATGAGCACAATTAAGTGTTATGGTATTCCCATCCTTCCCAATGTTATAGTTTGTAATAATTCACATAGTCAATGCCTTTGCATAATCAATAAAGCACAAGTAGACATTTTTCTGGTGTTCTCTGCTTCAGAGATCTGTAGACCCACTTATTCATCTGTCCCTTCACCTAACCAATTTGTCCATCCATCCAAATACCCATTATTCACCTGTTAGTCTAGTGGAGAAAACATGACATCAGGAGTGAGAGTTAATGCTTGTACTTATCAGAAGGCTGGGAAGTATCCACAATCCACTTCCATCCACTATACCAGTGATTCTCAGTCTCATCAGATCCAGAACTCTTATCTGTTTTGTAATCTAGATCACAGATAATATATCACCAAATATAATTTTTAAAAGGTGCATAATCCATGAGTATAATGTATAAATAAGAGGAAAGTTATTTACAACAACGTGGCATATAATTCACCTCAGTACTTGGGTGTGACTACAGTAGTAGTCATAATAAGGTAGCCAGGCCACAGCACCTAGTAGGAATAAGCTAACTTGGAGTGAAAAAAAGATAACATACAGCTGAATATTGTCAACTCTTTTCCTTATATTTGACATTATTTGGAAGTAAGAACTAAATAAATCTATCCACATATATACATTGAATCACTGGAAATGTGACACCTACTAACACAAGCAACCTAAATACCACAAGTGATGTGTGAGGCTCTATTTTTTTTTTTTTAATGAGGATAGGGCTTGGTGAAGTTATGAACAAAACAGTACAATTTCCCCCTGATTCAGTTTGTAGTTTCATCTTTGGAAACTCTAGGATATACGAATGTGTTAACATGGAGTACTGATTTGTCTCTTCTTCCAGATTGTTACTAGGTGCTGTTGAGTCGAGGATGACTCAGGGTGACCCTATGAATTTCAGATCTGAACCCTGCCCTCTTCTGGGTCATCCTCATCATCTATGTTAAACTGGAACTCATTATTACAGTCACTGTCAATCCTTCTTATTGAAGGTCTTGCCCTCCTTGGCTGACCTTCTACTTTTCTAAGCATGATATCTTTCTTCTAAGACTGGCTCATTCTAACAGAAGGATCAAAGTACATGAGATGAAGTTTTACCATCCTTCCCACAAAGGAGTGCCCTGGCTGTACTCTCTCCAAGACATATTTGTTAGTTCTTTTGGCAGTCCATGGGATATTTAATGCTCTTCTACAGCACCACAACGAAAAGACATTGGTTCTTCTTTCTGCAGTCCATAGTATATTCATTATTTTTTCACCAACACTACCAGGCAAATGCATCGATTTTTATTCTGTATTCCTTTTTTGATTAACCATTTTAATTAATATGACAAACTCAAAACCCATTGCTATAAAATTGGCACTGTCTCATAGCTGACGTTTCAGCTGTTTTTCAGAGGTTATAAATCACATTGGAGGAGACTGCTCATCTTTCTCCTGTGAAGCTACTGATGCATTTGAACCACTTGCCTTCTGGTTGGTAGTGTAACTCCTTACACACTAGGCCACCACAGCTTCCTCATGTATATGAGGCAATTGAAAATACCATAGCTTGGGTCAGATGATCCTTGATCACCAAAGAGATGTCTTTGCTTTTTGAAAACTTTGAAAAACCAAACCAAAGGAACAAATAATTCAGTCTTAGTGGAAACACAACCAGAATGTTACTTAGAAACAAGACTTGACACATCATCAGAAAAGACCTATTTCTAGAAAAGGACATTGTGCTTGCTAAAGGAGAGGCTCAACACAAATGAGGAAAAACCTTCATGAGATGGACTCACTTCATGAACAAATTGTGACACTTTTTGAGCAATAGTTACAGCAAAGGACTGGAACACAGCAATAATAATGAAGATTGTGCTGGACTGGGCACCACTTCTGCACAAAATCACCACTGTGAGTCACACATAACAACACATAACAGGCACAAACAAGCAGAGTTTTCACAAACATCAAGTTCAGTGAACACTGGGTTCTTCAATAATTGCAAGACCTTCACAGTGCTGGGATCTACAACTTGCTGGTCTGGCTTATTGAATGCCAGCCGAGCTATTGTGATGGCTAAAACCATTTTCTGCCATCATGCATATTTGTTGCCCTCTCGTAAGGAGATGCAGGAGTCCTGGTAGTGTAGTACTTAACTTGTTGAGTTGCCAAATGAATGACTGGCAGTATGAATCCACCAGCTGCTCCATGAGAGATCAACAGTCCTCTCCCATAAAGAGACACAACTTCAAAGTCAGATAAAGATACCACCAAAGTAGAAAACTATAGGCCAATATCTCTCATGAACATAGATGTAATAATCCTCAACAAAGTCCTGGCCAATAGAACATAGCAGTTGTTGTTATTGCCTGTGACTCATAGTGACCCTATGTACAGCAGCTCTGAAGACTGCCTTGTCCTGAGGCAGTCTCACTGATTCTGACATGCCTACCACCATTGCCCCAATTACTGTATCAATCCAATTCATCCAGAGTCTTCCTTTCCTGCACTGTCCCTCCACCCTTCCAAGCATGAGGTCCTTCTCTAAGGACCTACACCTCCTGGCTACATGTGTGAGTTTAACATATGGGAGATGGAGCTTCAAAATCCTAGCCTCCAAGGAGAAACTTGGTTTGACCCTCTCCAAGACAGATCTATTTGCTTTCTTGGCAGTCCATGGTATGTTCAAGACTCTTCTACAGCACTACAACTTGAAGGCATTAATTCTGTTTCTGTCATCCTTAGTCATTATCCAGCTTTCTGATACATAGCAAGTAATGACGAAGACCATGGTGTGGATTAGGTACACCTTAGTCTCTAGATTGACTTTGTTGCTTTTTAGTACTCTGGAGAGGTCTCCGACAGCTGATTTTCTCAGTGTAATGCATCTTTTGATTTGCTGACTACTGGTGCCAAGAGTGTTGATTGTGGAGCTGAGCAAGCTGTAATTGTTAACAACTTCAATCTCTTCTCCATCTATCATGGTGCTGCCAATTGTCCCAATGGTAAGAATCTCTGTTGATGTTGTTTCAATCCATATTCAAGACTACAGTACTTGAATTTCTGCAGCAAATGCTTCAAGTCCTCTTCAGTTTTGGCAAGCATGGTTATATCATCTGCATAACATTTGATGTTGATAAGTCTCTCCCTCTAACCCTGATGCCACATTCCTTCTTTTTTTTAATTCTTTTATTATTATTATTATTATTAATTTCAATGAACATCTACAGAGATTTTGGATTTCCATTCATTCATTGTTGCACTTTTCTCCCCATCCACCCCATCCCCACCCCCAGTTTGCGCCTCTCCTTGACAAGCAAAAGATAAACTCCTTAATTGGTACACAATCCCCTCCTCCACCCCGCACATTCCCACCTCCACCCCAAGTATACTCCATGCTGCAACCCTCGTTCCGGACTCTTATGATAATCATAATCATATATTAATTTTAAACTATTCTCTCCCTCATCAGCTTCAATGTAGTAAACATAATTTATCCAGTTTTTCTCAGTCCTACCCTCACCCCAATGTCAGCATCATTCTACAACAGTGGCACCATATAATATTTGTCCTTTTGTGACTGAGATATTTCACTCAGCATCATGTCCTCCAGGGTCACCCATTTTGAATAATA
>NW_006400038.1:849810-853728 GCF_000299155.1 Elephantulus edwardii
AGCCATCTGAATGTCGTCTTCGGTGAAGTGCCTGTTCATATCCTGTGCCCATTTTTCTATTGGATTATTTACCTTTATCTTGTTGTGGTGCATATGTTGTTTCTTGAAATTCTTCTGTGTCAGCCAAGTCTTCTTGGTACAATGACTGTATACTCCTTCCATCTTCTTTTATTGTTTCCTGAATCATTCAACATGCTGCCCATAGCATCCAGCACTGCTGCTGGTCTCTCACGCTGACACCTGTCCTATGTTTAGAAAAATGTAAGTATAAATACCATGTACCAGCTTCAGAGAAAGATTTTTGTCTGAGGCAGTTACTAGGGAAAGGTTCTTGACCTGAGCTTCTGCTCCACTACTGTTGTTTTGTGACATATTTTCTCTGTTTGTCCTTTTGTACAACACTGCTATCACAATATGATAACTTCCTAGGTGAGGGCTAGGTCTCCTTTAGATCTGGTATGCTGGAATTATTTATTTGTGCTAGACACAAATCTGGGACTGAATATCCTGCCAAAAAAAATAATTCATTCAAGTAGGATTCATAACAGGATGATTCACAGCAAAGATGTTTCAATACAAGAAAAACAATTAGTGCAATTCATCACATTAACAAAGCAAAGAACAAGAAGCACATGATATTATGAATTGATGAATAAAAGGCCTTTCATAAAATCCAACACACTTTCTTGTTTAAAACACTCAACAAAATAGGAACAGAGGGGAATTTCCTCCATATAGTAAAATGTATATATGTAAAACCAACATAGCCATAGTTCTCAATGGAGAGAGATTAAAGGCATTGCCTTTGAGAACAGGAACTAGGCAAGGATGCCCACTATCACCTCTCCTATTCAATATTGCGTTGGAAGTATTGTATTGCTTAGTGACAGTAGAAAGACAAGAGAAGGAAATAAGAGGTATCCAGATTGGCAAAGAGGAGATAAAATTATCTCTATATGCAGATGATATTGTAGTATACTTCGAACACTCTGACAACTCAGCAAGAAAACTACTGGACATAGTCGACCAATTCAGCAAAGTGGTAAGATCCAAGACTGACATACAAAAATCAGTTGGTTTTCTCCAGAGTGACAAAGAAAATACAAAAATGGAGCTAATAAAAACAATACCCGTCACAATAGCTAACCACAAGATTAAATGCTTGGGGGTAAATCTAAGAAGAAACACCAAAGATCTGGTCAAAGAAAATTACAAAACATTACTACAAGAAACAAAAAGAATATACCATGTGTATGGATAGGAAAACTCAATACTGTGAAAATGACAATTCTACCAAAGGCAATCCCAATACATATACCAATTCCATTCTTCAATGAGATGGAAAAGGCAATTTTCAAATTCATGTGGAAAGGAAAGAGACCCTGAATTAGCAAAGCAATCCTGAAAAAGAGAAACAAGGTATGAGACATCTCACTCCCTGACCTCAAATCCTACTACACAGCCATGATAGTCAAGACAGTGACAGACACATAGATCAATAGCATAGAACTGAGAACCCAGAAATCTGCTCATATACCTATGCTCAACTGATTTTTGACAAGGAGATAAAATCATTTAAGTGGGAAATGAAAGCCTCTTTAACAAATGGTGTTGGCAAAATTGGAAAACTATCTGTAGAAAACTCAAACAAGACTCACACCTCACGTGATACACAAAACCCAACTCAAAGTGGATCAAGGACCTAAATAAAGAATTATAAACTTCATCAGAGAAAAGTTAGGAAGAACTCCAGAAGCCCTAATCCACAATATGAACAGTCTCCCAAGCATTTTGAAAAATCTAAAACCAGGACAGAATGAAATAGATGAATGGGACCTTCTAAGAACAAATCCCTATGCACTCAAAAAACTTCTCCAACAGGGTAAACATGAAAGACAGATTGAGAAAACGTATTTGGTAATGATATGTCTGATAAGGTGTGCATATTTAAAACTTACAAAATATTAGAGCACCTCAACAAAAAAAGGGTAAAACAACCCAATTGCAAAAATGGGCACAGAATATGAACAGACACTTCAGATGGAGAACAAACACATGAAGAAATGTTTAAAATCTATTGCCCTATGAGAGATGAAAGTCAAAACAACTATGAGATATCATCTCATCCCAGTAACAATAGCAAAGTTCAACAAAGAAGCAAACAACAAATACTAGTGAGGTTATGGAAAGATTGGAACTCTTATTCACTGCTAGTGGGAATGAAAAAATGGTTCAATCACTACAGAAAGTGGCCTGGCACTTTCTCAGAAAGTTAGAAATAGAAATACCATTTGACCAGTGATTCCACTACTAGGTATATACCCTAAAGAAACCAGAAGTGCCACTCAAACGCATACATATACACCTATGTTTATTGCTGTGTTATTCGCAATAGCAAAGTGATGGAAGTAATCCAAGTGTCCATCAACAAATGATTGGATTAAGAACCTGTGGTATATTCGCACAATGGAATACTATGCAGCACTAAAAAACAAGGAACTCCTAAAATACTACACAACATAGGTGACCCTGGAAGATATTACACTAAGTGAAATTTCTCAGTTAAAAAAGGATAAATACTGTATAAAGCCACTGTCACAAAGAAGTACTGACATGGGGACTTGTGGGGGGGGTGACTAAGAAAACAAAGAGGTAAATACTGAACACTGCATTGGGACAGAGAAGGAAAGAACTACTTAAAAGGAATGTATGATCAGGCATTATTTGTATGACAGTAGTCCACAATAAAAGGTGCATAGCAAAGTGGACTGGGGGAAGAAAATATGTAACAGTGAATGAGTGAAAAATCCAGCTTTTCTGTAACCTTTCATTATAATTACAATGAAAAGAAAAAAAGAATAAAAAAAAAAGTCCACAATCCCAGAAACTTGATAGAGGGTCACTATTGAGCCACATAGCAGTGGGTTTATTTCTCATGTTTGGCCTTGGGGGGTACAATCTCAGTGATGGCTGGATTTGGATACTTTCTTCCAAAGCTGATTTTTCTAGGGCTTGTTCCTGCTCCAGGGAGCTCTGCTGGCCTAGTGGTAAGAAATTGCACTGTCAACCCACAGGCATGCAATTAGAATCCACCAGCTGCTCCACTGTATGATTTATAGTCTCTGAAAACCTGCTGGAGGGCATGGTCCTGGTTGGACAGTATCCAACAACAACAACATCCTTCTTCTCAGTTAGAGTCCAAGACTTCACCTTAACAAACTCAAACTCATTGCCACCAAGTTGGAACCAATTCATAGTTGATCCCCCAGTGGGTTTTCTGAGGCTGTAAATCACATAGGAAGAGATTGCCTACCTTTCTCCACTAGAGTAGCTGGTGGATTCTGGCAGTTTTGGATTGGCAGCACAGCTCCATATGGATTATTCCACCAAACACAAGCCTACAGATGGTTAAAAGTAGCATTTGGGATTTAGAAGGCTGCAGTGAAAATGAATTTGCATGTAGATGTCCCCAAATTGCAGTCCTGGCTGAATGATGCTGTGGAAATTTGTCCAGACTCTCTCTGGAACTACTGAATGGGAATGGTATTGCCTCCTCTGTTAGGGGGAGGTTAATCCAAACCTGATTTTTGTAAACTGGATTTTCTTCCTAGAAGAGAGTTGTGGTTCAGTGTCAGAATTCTCATCTACCAGGGGGAAGGCCTTGTTTTCACTCCTCATTAGTGCCCCTCACAGGAAGCCATCACTCAGCTCTCACTGATGATCTGTGGGTGGTTGTGATGCTAAGCAGGTCTCAGCAGAGCTTCCAGACTAAGACAGACCAGGAAGAAAGTAGGTTATTAGAACTACACCCAAACATCAGCCAACAAAAGCCTTCTAAGCACAAAGATCTACGCAACTGACAGGCATGTTGTTGTTAGGTGCCAGTGAGTTGAGTACGACTAAACTAACTAACTAACT
>NW_006400038.1:853853-859396 GCF_000299155.1 Elephantulus edwardii
TCTTTGGTATACTTGATCCCACTGTTGTAGCCACTGACGTCTATCTCCAATAGAAGAGCCTCTGCTGTTGGATTTACCATCTTTGCCTCTAGGGAGCACTCTAGTTGCACTTTATCAGAGATTTAAGTGTTTATTCCTTTGACCATTCCTTTAGGTGTCTATGGGACATTTAGCACTCTTCTCCAGCACCACAACTCAAAAGCTTGAATTTTTTTCATCCTTATTCATTGTTCAGATCTCAAGTAATTTAAAAGATCATGGCTTGAGTCAGCCTCACCTCTATCTATCAGCCTGAGCTGTGTCCTCCCTCCTCTGCCACATGCTTGGGTGGTTGTAGGGCCTTTCTATACCTCTGATTCCTTCTCTGTAAAATGAAAGTGACAGTAGACTGCTTCACAGTATAGAAGTGATATTTCAGTGACAAAATCAGGCAAAGCATTGACACAGAGCCTGCCCATGTTGGCTATTTATTATTATTATTATTATTATTATTATTATTATTATTATTAATTTCTATTTACTCTAATAACTGCATATAGAGTAGAACGTGCTGGGTACAGGGAATGGGATGTGGGCAGGATGAGAGATCTTTGAAGGCCAGGGTGGTGGTTAATTCACTGTAGTCTCAGTACCAATGATGCTGAGAGAATGAGTCACTGAGCTCATGTTGAGGACCAAGCATGGGTCATGTGGTATCCCAGGGTAAGTGAAGAGGGGCTGAACATAGTGGAGGTAGGCATACTGACAATCTTCCAAGAAGGACTAAGAAATTATCTCCTGCCTGGCTAACTGCCAACACGACACATCTACTCCAGGTGAGGATAAAGGTAAAATGAAGAGTCTTCGGTGGTAGATTTGGCTCTGTCGTGCTAGTGGAGATAAGAAGACCAATAAAGGGCAGGGCCTGCCTAGGTAAGACCGAGGCTCAGGCCTTTCCTGTAGTACCACAGGTGTTCACAAGTGTTGCTGGAAGAAAAAGTCTACCTTCTACTGTTGTCCATCCACAAAGGGAAGACTGAGAGGAGGCTTTCTGGCCTATGTTGCTGTGTGTTTAGCCAGCCTGTTTCCTGGTCCCCACGGCACTCTTCCACATGCCTTACTCCAAAAGCATGTACCTCCAGATGGACACACTCTCAAAACAAGTCAGGTATCCAGCAGGATTGGAGACTAAGTGGGTGTAGTGCATTACATGTTGTGGGGCTAATAAAAAAGATCATCAGTTCAAAACCACCAGTTTTCTGGGGGGAGAAAGATGGGCAGAAATCTAATCTAATCAACTCCATGGCAATAGAATGGAAGAAAGTTGTTGGTTCATACCTATCCAGAAAAGCCTTGGAAGAAATAATCTGCTGAGGACTCTGTGGAATACA
Organism: Elephantulus edwardii; assembly: GCF_000299155.1. Classification (NCBI taxonomy): domain Eukaryota; kingdom Metazoa; phylum Chordata; class Mammalia; order Macroscelidea; family Macroscelididae; genus Elephantulus; species Elephantulus edwardii. The sequence goes on from NW_006400038.1 coordinate 855,224, forward strand.
GGGATGCTTTGACATATCCAGGGTCATCGAAAGCAGATTTGGCATCAATAGGTTTGAATTTTGTTTTGTTTGATGGACTGGAAATCCATACATGCAGTGTTCAAAGAAAGGAAATCCTCCTGCACATAAAACCCAGCTGAGAAATCCTGTGCTTCACAAGTGTAAAAGCAACATTGCTCAAGTGGGTGCAGCTCAGGGGAGGGAAGCCTTCCACGCCTTGGCTCTGACTCTTGAACAACCAGAGGATGGTGATGGGCTGCTTTCAGCTCCAGCATCTTCATAAGTATCTCTTTGGAAGCAGGCCTCTGGTAGCCAGGGCTTCATCTCGCGTGTGGGAGGCCAGTGTCCGCCTGCTTCCCCTGCCGCTGCCATCTTAGCTCCAAGAATTCTCCTTGGAACAAGCACACTTTGCTGCAGTGTGGCGGCTCCACCGCACCAGTCCTGGGGAGGCCTGGTGCCCACCCTCCATCCTGGGCGAGGGATTCCATAGGTTCCAACTATGGGAGCTTCATGAGCTGTGGCTGTGGTGAGGCGCAGTGCGGGCTCTGTGGGAGGGGGTTGGGAGCTGCGGCACTCACCCATTCTTCCTTGGAAATCCTTGAATTCCTGTTGTTGAGCCTCAGTCCTCACTGAAGACTGGTCATCAACTGTTCAACTGTTCAATTATCAATAAACAGAAGTCTGTAGAGGGTCATAATGGCCCCTTTCCAAGTGGTCCACTGCTCCCGCAGCTCACCACGTTGTCTCTGCCTCCGCCGCCATCTTGGATCATCCAGACTTTCTGGCTTCAGGAAATCCATTGATACTGTGGCACTTTTGGGGAGTGACATATTGTTTTGTGTTTGTGTAGGGTATGAGGTGGTCTGCTTCTTCTGTGTCATTGCTGTGGTAAAGTTTTTCATACTTGAGATCTTAACAGGTTCTTAATATGATGACCTTGGCTCAGGAAGTCACTGCTCCGGAGGAGAGAAGGACAGCTATCCTGCCTGAGTTTCTCTCTGATCTTTTAACTCAAGGGAAGACTTGCTTCAGATGGGGAAAGATAGGGCCTGTGAATTAGCAGCCTATTCTGTCAGGGAACTTCTGAAGCTAGGTGGGTCCAAAGTGCTCAAGGCTGAAGGCAGCTCAGACTCTGGGAGGGGGAAGGAAATGGCTTCACCTGTGGTAATGGTGTCTCTGGCACAGTTCAGAGGGGCAGCAGAGGGTCATCCTCTAGGCGACAGAGCTGGGACATCTAAGCAGCAGGGCCAGGTCCTCCTGGTAGTGGGTTAGGGGGTCCAGGCAGCAGGGTCAGGGGCCCTCCAGGCACAGGGACCAGGGAATTTCCAGCTGGTGTGGCTATGATCTGGTGCTCCAGGAATGAGAGTCCAGGACCCTAAGAAATTTTTAAAACAGATACCTAACTAATCAACTGCAAGAAATCTACACACAGCTTTACCAATGCGTGGCTCTGACACATATAGAGATAACGTGTGGGAGATGGCTTGCGCTCACTGGCCACCCACATGGAAGATGGCACTCACCCAGGGGCCGCCTGCATGGGGGATGGTGCTCTCCCGCCGGCTTCCCGCACACGGGATGGTGCGTGCCTGCCAGCCACCCGTGTGGGAGATGACACTCGGGAGGTGGCTTGCACTCACCAGCCACCCGCAGGGAAGATGGCCCGTGCCTGGCGGCCACATGCATGGAAGATGGCGCGCGCCTGCTGGCTGCCCTGCTTTGGGGGATGGTGCACACCCGCTGGCTGCCTGCACACGAGATGGCACGCGCACGCCAAGAGATGACGCGTACCTGCCGAGAGATGACATGCGCCTGCCAGCCGTCCGTATGCGAGATGATACTTGGGAGATGGCTTGCGCCCACCAGCCACCCTTGTGGAAGATGGCATGCGCCTGGTGGCCGCCCACACAAAAATATGACACATGCCCACCAGTCGCCTGTGTGTGGGATGGCGCACACCTGCTAGCCCACTGGCTGCCTGTGTAGGAGATTACCCGAGCACTCCGAGAGATGACGCACACCCACCGAGAGATGATGTGAGCCCTCTGGTCGCCTGCATGCAAGATGACGTGTTCCTGCCAGCTGCCTGCGCTAGGGGATGACGTGCACCTACCCCCACCGGCTGCCCATGCACAAGATGACACGCACCCTCCGAGAGAGGACGTGCGCTTGCAGGTCGCCCACACACAAGATGATACATGACTACTGGTGGACCACGTGGGAGATGACATGTGGGAGATGGTGAGCGCCTGCCAGTCACCTGCTCTGGGGGATGGTGTGTGCCCGCCAGCTGCCTGCACAGAAGAGACGACGTGCACCCCGCTGCCTGTTGGGGGGAACGTGTGCCCCACCATCTGCAGGTTTGGGTTACCTTGGAAAAACCTATACAATGGATTGTTGAAAGTCATTGTGAGTTGTCTACTTGATGACACTTAACAGTGGCAGCATGTCCAAGAGGACCTACATCCTAAATGCACCACGTATTTTGATCTGTTGAATGCTTTTGCCAAAAGATGTTTAGACCTGGGGGGAGCCTGTTCACAATTTTCAGGTTCCCCTTGCCATTTATAAAGTGGAGGGAAGTGACACCTACTTCAAATTATAGTATGACCACTTATGGGGGGGGGATAAAAGTGGAGGTGCTGGAATTGGAGATGCTGTCCCTGGCCACACACTCCTCGGTCAGGTGAGGGGACCAGATTAGTGTGGGGGCAATTAGAGGGGAGTGTACTAGCCAGCCCATGGGGGGTGTTGCCCTGCTCGGGACGGGTTGTCTTCAGCCCTCAGCTCGGGGTGAGCCATCACGGCCCTCTGCCTGGGGCGGGCTGTCCTCAGCCCTCGGCTCGGGGCAAGCTGTCACGGCCCTCTGTCCAGGGCAGGCTGTCCTCGGGGCCCTCGGCTTGGAGTGAGCCGTCATGGCCCTCAGGGTGAGTTCCTCAGTCCCCAGATTGTGCCATCTGACCCCTGGGTAGGAAAAAAAAATGCCTAGGGTATCCAGAGAATTTTATCTAGGCTACTTTCTGCTACCCTCTCCCCCAGTAAACCTGAAAGCAACACCCCAAAACCCCTCTATTTGTAACTCACGAGTTTGTTCTCTCTAGGTTTGCTCCCTTTCCTATGGGTAACCTTACCACTGAGTTTTACTTCAGACCTGACCCTGAACCGAGTGCCAGTGACAAAAAGGAAATACAACTGCCAGCGAAAGAAGCAAAGGAGGATGGATCCTCTGGGTTCAAGCAGCCATTCCCACTGGACCCACCCAGGAAAACACTTTGCAGTCCAGAGGGGAGCAAATGACAGGAAAATATCTTCTAACAGAACAAGAAGGCTAGCAGCCTTAACCCAAGATCACCAGTAAGGTGATAAAGTGTCCTCCCTTTCCCCCTTCACATCAATGCCCCTGTTCAGCATGAAGAAGCCAAAGAGTCAGCATCCAGTTCCCAAATCAATAAGACAGTTGATTTAACTACCATTGGAAAATGCTTGTCATTTTCCTGTAGCATCTGGTCCCCACTGAATCACTTTCATTTCCTTCACCTGCTCCCCCCACCAACCAATTTGGCAGCTCTGCAACTGCATCCCTGCCCATCCTCACCCTTCCGATGCCAACCCTCACCTCCTTGTACCCCCAATTTGTTTTATTCCCCAATAAAAATTTAAAAAAAGAAAGTCTGATGGAACTTACCAATACAGACTTCAAAAGAACGACTGAATATTTTCAACGGGTGAAAGACAAACTCAAAGAATTACAGGACGGTGCAAGAAAAAACCAGAAAGAACTTAAAACAACAATCGAATGCAGAGAAAACAAATGAGGTGTTAGAGGCTCTGGAAAAAAAAACAACAAACCACAATCCAGCATATGAGGACCAATGTTTCAGATGCTGTCAACATGATGAAGGGACATATGAACACAGTTTAAGAGAGAGACACAGCACCAGCAAAATAGACGGTAGAATTATCACCACTGATCTGCTAGAACAAAAATCAGAATCAAAAAGGAAGGAAAAAGAAGAAAGCCTAAGCATAATGTGAGACACCAGGAAGAGGAATAATACCCACATACTTAGAATCCCAGAACAGGAAGAAGCAGGTAAAGGCACCGAGAAAGTTGTGGAAGAATTACTAGAAGAAAACTTTCCAGGCATAATGAAGAATGTTGTTGTTGTTGTT
>NW_006400038.1:859496-860325 GCF_000299155.1 Elephantulus edwardii
GCGATAAACATGGGTGTGCATATATCTGTTTGGATGTCGTTTATGGTCTCTTTAGGATATATTCCCAGTAGTGGAATTGCTGGGTCAACATTCCTTCTTATAAAGACAAGCCTCCCAAATAATCTGTTCTGCATATAGATTGAAAATGTATGGAGATAGGATGTGTCTCTGATGCACTCTTTTCCTGATGTGAACGATGCAATGATTCCTTGCTCTGTTCTGAAGACTACTTCCTGGTCCAAGTATAGGTTTTGAATAAGCACAATCAACTGTTTTGAGATTCCCATTTTCCTCAAGGTTAGCCACAATTTGTTGTGATCCACACAATCAATTGGCTTTGGATAGTTAATGAAACACAGATTGACATTCCTCTGGTGCTCTTTGCTTTCTGCAAGATCAATATGACATTGGCAATAATGCCTATGGTACCATGACCTCTTTCTTTTAAACCCAATCTTGTATTTCTGATATTTATCTGTTGATGTACTGTTCCAGTTGGTTCTGGACAATCTTCAGCAGGATTTTGCTAGTGTGTGAAATTATTAATATTGTTCAATAATTTCCACACTCTATTGGATCACTGATCACCTTTTTTTTTTTAAAGAATGGGAATAAATATGGTTCATTTCCAGTCAGTTGGCCAGGTAGTTGTCCTCCAAATTGCTTGGCACAACCAGGTGAGTACATCCAAGGCAGCATCTGTTTGTTGAAATATGTCAGTTGGTATTGCATCAATTCTTGGGGCTTTATTTTTTGCCTAGTCCTTCAGAGCAGCCTGCACTTCCTCCTTCATCACCGTTGCCTTTTGATCATATGTTGTTTCTTTTTT
>NW_006400038.1:866452-866999 GCF_000299155.1 Elephantulus edwardii
TCTTCTTGACATTGAGCCTCAATCCATATTGGAGGCTGCAGTCCTTGACCCTCTGCAGCAAACGCTTCAGGTCCTCCTCAGTTTCAGCAAGCGGGGTTGTGTCATCTGCACAACGCATGTTGTTGATAGAACTTCCACCAATCCTAATGCTACGCTTCTCCTCATACAGCCCAGCCTCCTGGATAATCTGTTCTGCATATAGGTTGAAAAGGTATGGAGATAGGACACATCCCTGGCAAATGCCCTCCCCAATTTTGAACCATACAGTGTTTCCTTGCTCTGTTCCGACGAGTGCCTCTTGGTCCAAGTATAGGTTTCACATTAGCACGATCAAGTGTTCTGGGATTCCCATTCTTCTCAGAGTCAGCCGCAGTTTGTTATGATCCACACAGTCAAATGCCTTTGCATAGTCAACGAAACACAGATATACATTCCTCTGGTATTCTCTGCTTTCAGCTAAGATCCATCTAACATTAGCTACAATATTCCTATAACCACGACCCCTTCTAAACCCAGCCTGGACTTCTGGCAGTTCTCTGCTGATGTG
>NW_006400038.1:867974-871186 GCF_000299155.1 Elephantulus edwardii
GTATACCAATTGACATATTTCAGCTAATAGATGCTGCCCGCGATTTGCTCACCAAGTTGTGCCAATTAATCTGGAGAACAAACACTTGGCCTACTGACTGGAAGAGATCTATATTTGTTCCCATCCCAAAGAATGGTGACCCAACAGAGTGTGGAAACTATAGAACAATATCATTGATTTCACATGTAAGCAAGAACAAAAGAATGAAGAATAAGAGAATATATATTCAAGGACCTGAGTGAACACCATATAGAATAGATTCCAAAAGAAAAACACCAGGACTATAAAAAAATTTGACTATAGTCAAATTTTCCAGAACCAAAGAGAAGAAGTCTGAAATCAGCTAAGGAGAAATGAAGAGTAACCTATAAGGGAGAGCAAACAAGATTAAGTGCTGATTTCTAAGCAGAAACCATGCAATCAAGAGGACAGTGGAAAGACATATGTCAAACAGTCAAAGAATAAAACTGTCAACCAAGAATATGGTACCTCATACAACTGTCCATCAAATATGAAGGAGAGACTAAGATAGTCTTAAAAAAGAAGAACCTAAGGGAATTTGTAAACACAGACCAGCTTTGCAGGAAACATTGAGAGACGTCCTTCTTACAAAGATGCCACAGAAAGCAGGATGTAAATAAATAAATAAATAAATAAATAAAAACCAAAAAGCCCCAACCAGCAGAAAGTAGCAGACTGGATAAAAAAACCCAACCCTATCTCTATATGCAGACGACATGATAGTATATTTAGAAAATCCTAAAGATCATCAAGGAAACTATTGCACATAGTTAACCAATTCAGCGAAGTAGCAGGGTACATGATCAACATACACAAATCAGTTAGGTTTCTCTACAGTGAGAAAGAGAACAGAAATTAAGATAATAAAAACAATACCTATCAAAATAGGTAACCAAAGATGAAATAGCTGGGAATAAATCTAACTAGAAACATAAAAGATCTATACACAGAAAATTACAAAACACTACTAAAACAAACAAAAGAGATTTGAAGAAACAGGAAAATGTACCATGCTCATTGATAGGAAGACTCAATATCATGAAGATGACAATTCTACCGAAGACAACCTACAAATTCAATGCAATTCCTATACAGATACCAATTCCATTCTTCAACAAGATGGAAAAGGCAATTTCTAACTTAATTTGGAATGGAAAGAGATCCCCAATAAACAAAACACTACTGAAAAAGAGAAACCGGGTAGAGAGCATCACACTCCCTGATCTCAAATGCTACCACACAGCTGTGGTGGTCAAGACGGTGTGGTACTGGTGCAGCAACAGATTTAAAAAAAAAAAAATCAATGAAACAGAATCCTGAATGAGAACCCTGAAATCAACTCATCTACCTATGGTCAACTGACCTTTTATTTTTCTTTCTTTTGACTTTTTATTTTAATTGTGGTGAAAAAAAATTTACAGGATAAATTAGTTTTCCATTCAATAGTTCAGACACATTTTGTTTTGTGACACTGATTGCAACTCACTTCCCATATCCTCCATGAATTTTTTGTTTCCATTAGTCCTTTTTAATTTTATACTGGTTTATTTATAGTTCACATACATTATTTTTCACAATGATCTTTCCCATTTCCTTCATCACCCTGCCCATCAAATTATGAGACCCTAGGAGATGGAATCAATTAAGTGGGGAAAGGACAGTCTCTTTAACAAATAGTGTTGGCACAATTGGAAAACCATCTGCACAAAACTTAAGCAAGACTCACACCTCATACCTTATACAAAACCCAACTCAAGGTGGATCAGAGACCTAGAAATAAAATCAAAGGCTACAAAATTCATCAGAGAAAAGCTAGAAAGAACTTAGAAGCCCTAATCCATAGCATGAACAGTCTTCCAAGCATAATTAAAAACTTACAGCCAAGAGAGAATAAAACGGATGAATGGGACCTTCTAAGAATCAAATCCCTATGCATATCAAAAAGCTTCTCCGACAGGGTAAAAAGGAAATCCACAGTCTGGGAAAAAATACTTGGCATGTCTGATAAGGGACTTATATCTAAAATTTATGGAATACTCCAGAGCCTCAACAAGAAAAATGTAAACAATCCAATTACACAATGGGCACAGGATATGAACAGGTACTTGACCAAAGAGGACATTCAAAGGCAAACAAAACTATGAAAAAAAAATTCCTAGCTCTCAGAGAGATGCAAATCGAACAACTATGACATGCCATCTTATCCCAGTAACAATAGCAAAGTTCAACAGAGCAGCAAACAACAAATGCTGGTGAGGTTGTGGAGAGATTGGAACTCTTATTCACTGCTGGTGGGAATGAAAAATGGTACAACCACAATGGAAGGCAGTCTGACTTTTTCTCAGAAAGTTGGAAATAGAAATACCATTTGACCAAGCAATTTCGCTACTAGGCATATACCCTAAAGAAACCAGAGCTGCCACTCAAACAGTTGTATGCGCACCAATGTTTATTGCTGTGTTATTCACAATAACAGAGATGGAGGTAACCCAAGTTCCCATCAACAAATGGATAGAAAAAAATATGGTATATTCACACAGTGGAATACTAGGCAGCACTAAAAAACATGGAACTACTCATAAAGTATTAAACAACATGGGTGACCCTGGAGGCCATTATACTGAGTGAGATATCCTGTTATAAAAAGACAAATACTTTGTAACACCACTGTCATGGGGCTTGGGGGAAACTAAGAAAAGAGGGGATAAATAATGAACACTGCACTGGAACATATGAAGGAAAGAGCTGTTTAACAGGAATATATGATTAGGCACTATTTGTATGACAATAGGCCAGAATAAGAGGTGCATAGCAAAGTGGACTGGGAGAGAGGGGACAGAAGGGAGAAAATCATGCAATAATGAGTGAATATTTTCTTTTTAATGAACTGGAGTGGGATATGGAGGAAAACGTGTGACCATGAATGAATCAAAAGCCAACTTTTTGGTAAAATTTTGTTAAAAATCACAATTTAAATAAAGCGAAAAAAAAGTTGTTTTTGTTGTTATGTGCCGTCGAGTCGTTTGCGACTCATAGTGACCCTATGCACAACAGCCCTAAACCTTGCTCTATCCTGCGCCAACCGCACTGCCTCTGACACGCCCATCCCAATTACCCCAGTCACTGAACCAAACCATCTCATAGAGGGTCTTCCCTTCCCGCGCTGTCCCTCCACCCTCCCAAGCATGATG
>NW_006400038.1:871611-878971 GCF_000299155.1 Elephantulus edwardii
TTGTCTTCTTGACATTGAGCCTCAGTCCATACTGAAGGCTGCAGTCCTTGACCCTTCGCAGCAAGTGCATGAGGTCCTCCTCAGTTTCAGCAGGCAGGGTTGTGTCATCTGCATAACGCTAAAACTTAGTCTCACTTTGTTCGTATTTTCAGGAGGAATCAGTCCTTGGAGACAGACATCAAGTTGGGAAATGCAGGTCAGAAAAACGGAGGATGACCTTCAACAAGATAGAGTGACACAGTCATTACCACAATGGATTTAAGCAGGACAGAAGATCAGAAGATGGTGCAAGCTAGGGCAAGATTCAGATCTGTTCTTCATAAGATCGTTATGAGTTTGCTGAATTAATGGAGCATAACATCACAATTACAAACACTCATGGTGTTGGCAGTCATAAAAAATCCAAAGATGTGCTATATTTGGCAAATCTGCTGTCAAAGATCTCTTTAAAATGCCAAAGAACAAGGATGTCCATTTACAGAATATAAGGGGATCTGACACATAGAATGGCATTTTCAACTGTTTCCTATGCACATGGAAGTTGGATACTGAAGAAGGAAGACCAAAGAAGAATCAATACCTTTCAATAGTGCTTTGGGCAGAGAATTGAATATACTCTAGTACCAAAAGAATAATGAACTTTGAAGGATGTGCATCCATGGTGTTCCTTAGGGACAAGCATGGTGAAACCTTGTGTCACATACTTTGAGCATGTTGTTAGGAGGCACCAGTCTGGAAAAAGAAATAATTCTCAGGAAAATAGAGAAATAAAGGAAGATTGTCAAGGAGATGAATTGACAGTCTCTGCAAAAATGAGTTTTGGCACTGCAGAAGTTGGAGGTTAATGCATAGTAGGGCAAAATTTTGATTTGTTGTTCATAGATCTGTATGAGTCATGGTTGACTTAACAGCACCTAACAGCAACAACAGAGGCCACCTGCATTCCTGGCTTATTGGTTCATCTCTCTTCAAAGCTAGTGATATTTTCTAAGTCTCTTTTTATCATACACATTTGAAAAAGCTACTTCATTTTTAAAAACTCATGCAATTAGACTGGGCTGATAGTAGTCTGTAGAAAGTCATGCTGCAAATCCAAAGATTGTTCCTCCCTAGCATGAACAATCTCATCCTATTCAAGTTGTAATCTTGGAAACCTCATGGAAGTTCATCTAGAAATAAGTTCAAACTTGGAGACAATGCATTTGAGTTTTGAGTTTTCTTGGATGACCTAGAATAATCTTCCTCTTAAGTTTCTTAATCACATTTATAAATTCATTTTTGCCAGATAAGATAGCACAAGGAGGGACTAGTCCTTGGAGAGGTACATCATGCTTGGCAGGGTGGAAGGACAGTGTAAGAGAAGAAGACCCTGGTAGAGATGGATTGACTGAGGTAATGGGGCTAGGTGTAGGAGACAATAAGGTTGGCTCAAGATAGAGTTCAGAACTATTGTACATAGATAGGATTGCTATGAGTTGCAGGTGGCTCGATGGCACATGACAGCAAAACACAAAGTTCTGGAAATCTTATGTGCATACCTTGAGGATTATTATTACTATTATTATTATTATTATTCCAAGATTCATATCCGCCTTGTATGAAAAATACATTCACAACACTACAGCAGAACTCAAAGGTCAAAACCTCATCAGGCCAAATGTCTGACATGTCATGATATAAATCAGATATAGGTGAAATTCTAAATCTGATTCATCTTGATACACAGTTCCTCGCCATCTGCAGACCTGGGAAACAAAACAAGACTACTGTGGTGGAACAGACATCAGATAACAGTTATAAACATCCCTGTGCAAAGTGGGAGAAAATGGAAGGAAATAAGAGGCAGAAGCCCCCAGCAATTGTGAAACTCATTTAGTCCAGTTCCACCAGGTTCAGCGACTGAATCATTTTTGTGGGTCACAGTTTTGCTTTGTGTGTTGCACCTGAGTAGTTTTGCCCTGCTAGTCAAATATCTGGGATCCAATAGGTGACTTTCATTTTGTATTAGCTCTTCTCACTTTTAGCCAAAATGGCAAGTATTTTTGTTGGAACAGTATTCTCAAGAACAGGTGGGTCTCTCAGATATGTTATAGAGGTTCATTCCATTACACAAGGGACACATTCACAAATCTTTCCTTGATAATTCCTTTTCTATTTTTACCTTTTGCTTAGATGGTAGAGGGAATGTGCCTTTAAGCTTCTGGGATATTCTCAGGTTCAGTTGAGATCTGTGAGTCATACTCTTAATCTCATCACTGAGTCCTTTGTGTGACTGAACACAGTGAACTTTCAGCCTTTTGAGAGTATTAGTAAAAAGTTGTCCACCTGTACATTTGAACTTTCCTCTGGACATGAGATCCCAACAGCAAATTTCCTAATTTACTAGAGAGATAGGTTGAGAATGTGCCAAATCATCAAGCCCTGTATTTCCTCATTTTGTCTCTTTTGTCTTGCATGCTACTATGACAAGAAATCCACACACATCTTCAATAATTGCTTGGAAATCTCAGCTAAATACTCAACATAGCTGTTTATAAATTTTGCTCTCACAGAACTACAGGACACAATTCTGCTGTGTTTTTATTTTGGTTATTAGTCTACCTCTAGTGTCCTAGTGAATAAGGAGTATGCTGCCAATGCAAAGGAACACGGTTTGAATACAGCAGCTGTGTCACAAGAGAAATATGGGCAGTCTCCTACCATGCATTTCCTCCCTCTGCAAACCTGCTGGGGCTTCAGCTATGAGTAATTCCTAACTTGACAGTACATAACAACACTAAGCCAAGGACTCTTCCTTCACTTTCCAATATCTTCTTCCTTACTTCTTTCCAACTCCTCACTCACTGCAGTGCCTTTAATGCCTATATTTGTGTTTCTAATGCTTTTCTCCTCCTCTGAGTCATCACTAATGGAGCTGCTAGCAGCTATATTTTTCATAACAGTCCTTGCAAGGCAACCTAGGCCTATTCTATTATTATTCTTAAAATTCTCCATGCCAACAACAAGCCCACTTCCACATCTTTCAGTATTTATTAAAACTACCAGCTTTATATATCTGTATTATTTCTTACTGCTGTTGTAACTAATTATACATTTTAGCTTAAAAGAATAGAAATTTATTATCCTGTAACTCTGTAGAGAATTCCAACCTTAGGTGTTATGCTACAAATCAAGATGCTAGTAAAGTTGCATTATTTACTAGAGAATCTGTTGTTATTAAGTGCTACCAAGTCTGTTCCAAGCCATAGAATGAAACATAACCATACACTGCCCAATCCTGAGCCATCTATCTTCACCAAGCATGATGCTGTTCTCCAGGGACTAAGTTCTCACATACACGCCCAAACTATGTGAGACTTCAGTCTTGCCATCCTCACTTCTAAGGAGTATTCTGGCTGTACTCCTTCTAAGATATTTCTTTGTTCTATTGTCAGGCCATGATACATTCAATATTTGTTGGCAGTGTCACAATTCAAAGACATATATATTCCTAATAAAAATTTAATAGCCTAAAACAACAGTTTATAATAAATGTTATACAAAGTTAAAATTCTGTAGAATAATTGTTGTTGTTATGTACAGTTGAGTGGCCTGCGACTCAGTTTCATACTTCTGAATCCTGACCAACCCTGAGGCAGTCTCATTCTCTGTGACAAACCAATCCCCCTTCCCTTGTTACTGTCTCAATTCATCTTGTCCAAGGTCTTCCTCTCCTGCATTGTCTCTCCACCCTTCCAAGTACGATGTTCCTCTCCAAGGACTGGTTCCTTCTGGTAATATGCTCAAAGTGAGACGGAGCTTCAAAATCTTTGCCTTCACGAAGCAAGTTGGTTTCACCGTCTCCAGGACAGATCTGTTTGTTTTCTTGCCAGTCCATAGTATGTTCAAAACTCTCCTCCAGCACCAAAAGTCACAGACATCAATTCTTCTTTTGTCATCCTTAGTTATTGTAGTTCTCTGATACATAGCAAGTAATTGCAAAGACCAAGGCTTGAATCAGGTGCACTTAAGTCTCTAGACTGACATCTTTGCTCTTCAGCTTTTTGGAGAAGTCTCTGACAGTAGAGTTTCCTAAGGCAATGCGTATTTTTATTTCCTCAGTACTGGTGCCAAGAATGTTTGTTGATTGTGGAGCAGAGCAAACTGATATAGTTACCAGTCTCAAACTCTTCTCCATCTGTTATGGTGCTGCCAATGGGACCATGATGAGAATCTTTGTTTTCTTGATGTTGAGCTTCAATCCATACTGAAAACTGTAGTCCTGGACCTTCTGCAGCAAACATGCCAAGTCCTCCTCAGTTTCAGCAAGCAAGATGTCATAATGTAGGTTGTTGATAAGTCTTCCTCCGATCCTGATGCCACATTCCTTCTCATAAAGTCCAGCTTCCTGAATGAAGGTATGGAGAAAGGATGCATTCTTGACATGCTTTGTTCCTAATTTTGTATCATGCAGTGTTTACTTGCTGTTTTCTGATGACTGCTTCCTAGGTTTTGCATGAGCACAATCAAGTGTTCTGGGATTCCCATTCTTCTCAAGGTTAGCCACAATTTGTTGTGACCCACACAATCAAATGCTTTTGCATAGTCAATGAAGCATAGGTAGACATTTTTGTGATACTCTCTGCTTTAATATGGCATTGCTTATGATGTCCCTCATTCCATAGCTTCTTCTAAACACAGCTTGCACTTTTGGAAGTTCTCTGCTGATATACTATTCCAGTAATTTTTTTTTTTAATCTTCAGTAGGCTCTTGCTTGCATGTGATATTAGTGACACTGCTCACTAATTTTCACATTCTGGCAGATCACTTTTTTTTTAATGGGAATGAATATGGATTTGTTCCAATCAGTTGGCCAGGTAACTGTCCTCCAGATTTCTTGAAAAACCTGGTGAGCATTTCCATTGTAATTTGAGACTTTAATTTGTTCTTCAGTTCCTTCAGCTTAAGAAATGCTGAGTGAGTTAATAATTTTTATTTTTCTGGCTCTAGTTCTTTGCACATTTCCTTATACTTTACTTTATCATCCCGAGCTTATCTTTGCAATTTTCTGTTTAATTCATTAACTTCTTGATTTCTTCCCTTTGCTTTAGCTTCTCATCAATCTAGTGCAATATTCAGTTTCTTCCAGCATCAATCTAGATTTTTTTTTCCTTCTCTGACTTTGCAATGACCTTTTGAATTCTTCATGGATGATATTCTTGATATCTTCCCACAACTTATATGGTCTTCATTCATTTGTGTTCAAGGTTTCAAACCTGTAGAGCACAGTTCTTCCTTTTTCATTGTCTTCTGTTTATATGCATATGAAGAAACTGAAAATACTATGGCTTGGGTGATGTGCACCTCCATACTAAAAATGATTTTCTTACTCTTTACAAATTGAAAGAGGTCATTTTCTTTTTTTTCTTTTTTCTTAAAGAGGTCATTTTCAGCAAGGCAACTTCTCCAATGCAATGCATCATTTAATTTCTTGCCAGCTACTTTCATGGACATGGATTTTGAGCCAGGTGAAATGAAATCCTTGACAACTTCAATCTTCAAGCTTTGTTTATCATGATGTTTCTTACTGGTTCAGTATTGAGGACTTCTAAATTTTTTAATTAATATTTTTACCATTCATATGCATTGTGTTTCATGCATGTACCTGTGTTTTATATACTCTTTCATTTATATTATATTAATTATATTATATTACATTATATTATATTATTATATATGTATCTTTTGGGGCTTCCTGTCTTACTATAACTACATTCATGAAAGAGTGGAAGCCAGCTACTTCATGCCTCATACCCTAACCAATTGCCCCTTTAGATAACCAATTTCTGATTTACTCATCCTTATCAATTAGTACTCTGTGGGAACAAACATGCCCCTTCTGCTGAAGAATACTCTGTTCATCTTGAAAACTTTGAGCATCTGCATACACAAGCAAAATTCAGTCCAGGGCAAGACATCAGCTTGCAGCAATCAACCTCAGCTCATACCATGAATCATCTTCTCTTCATCTAGTTGAGTTCTGATCAACTCATCCCCAGCCATCCGTAAAAATGGGCATCAGCTACCTTCTCAAGAGTCCACACTTTTTCCTGTGCTCCAGACCTATTAGTCTCCTCATTCAACCTCAGGTCCACATGGGGCTAAGTCAACAGGGCAGGGGTCCTCACAACTCCCTGCTCCTCAACCCCCAAACCCCTCCCCTGATCGTCCACACATCTGTGCATGCTAGGTGGGCAGTGCTGAAGGAATATGTCCAAGATCAGCCTGTTTCTCCACTGTTGTATTCCTCTTACATCCACTCCTGTGGACCCAGGTGATCGCTATGAGTGAGCATACTCCAATTTCCAGTCTTGGAATTGGGATCTGATGGGCATCAATTTCACTTTGTCTTAGAAGTAAAATATCTTGTCCCAGTTCAAAAAAGACAATATCTTCTCTTTCTTTTTTCTTTCCTCCATGCTTGCCTTTCTTTCATATGTGAATCTATTCTATCAAAAGTCCAATGTGAGTCCAAAAATCCATTCAAATGCAAATCTCCTCACAATACTGGGTGGGATTCAATCATTCCCCTTGACCAAGCCTCAAGGCCCACTACCAGATTCGACTTTTAACAAACTTATCTCCAGGGCAGATCTTACTTTTTAGTATTTTCAATCAAGTACTGGCCAAAGGTGGAGTCACACGCTCTCTAAATCTACAATATCTAGTGTTCATTTGAGGATTTGGGTTCCCCCCCCCCCTATTCATTCATTGCTGCATTTTTCACCCTACCCATTCTGCCTTCCAATTTGTCTTTCTTTTGAAAAGTGAAAAAAAATTCTTTCATTGTTTTTCAATCCCTCCCCACAAATCCACTCCACGATGCTACTTTTGTTCTGGACTCCTGTCATAACAACAATGTCTAATCATATATCCCTTTTAAACAGTTCTTTGCCTGATTTGCTTTTAAAACTTTTTATTGTCATTTGAATGAAAATTTACAAAACAGTTTTTTTCTATTCAAAAATTCATACTTAATCCATTTCATTCTATTGAATACAATCACATTAGTAAAATCACTCTTCCTACTTTCTTCTTATTTTCATTATGCAGAGCAGATTATCCAAGAGGCAGGGCTCTATGAGGAGAAGCGTGGCGTTAGGATTGGTGGACGATCTATCAACTATCTGCGTTATGCAGATGACACAACCCTCCTCGCTGAAACTGAGGAGGACCTCATGCACTTACTGCAGAGGGTCAAGGACTGCAGCCTTCAATATGGACTGAGGCTCAGTGTCAAGAAGACAAAAATTCTCACCACTGGACCAATCGGTAGCATCAGGATGGATGGCGAAGAGATTGAGATTGTTCACAGCTTCA